>NC_142210.1:23967424-24279697 GCF_049639895.1 Pseudopodoces humilis | reverse complement strand
AAAGTGAAGAGGAATGCAAGTGACTAAAAACCCAACTCCAGTGTGATGGTGGGCAGGCCCTGGCACAGGGCTGTGGCTGCCCCTGGACCCCTGGAAGTGCCCAAGGCCACCACCTGGGAAGTGTCCAGGAGCACCTGGGATGATGGAAGGTGTCCCTGCTGTAGGCTGGGATTGGATGATCTGTGGGTGCCTTCCAACCCAAACCATGCTGTGATTCTATAATGCAAGGAATTTGTGAGGGAACATTGAATAACAAACATTAGGCTAATCAGAACTACAGGATGCCTTTTTGGCCCTGGCAGAGAAACATATTCCTGCCATGAATCAGTCTGAAAAACTACTGCCCTGCAATCAGATTTGCAAATGCAACATTTAAATTCACACCAAGGAAGATAAATCATAACTAATACCATTTGTTAAATGTACTGAGATAACTGTGTGACTACAGTCACATGTAAAACTGCAGATAAGAGCCAGTTTTTGTGTCTCTCTTCACCTTATGGACTAGAACGAGGCACTCCAGGGCCGAGCTGTCCCTCCCCAGCAGCTGGAACCACAGGGGCTGTTTGGGGAGCAGCTCCCGCTGCAGCCAGGCTGTGCCACCTGGAGCCAGCTCCACCCCGGCCAGGCGGATCAGCAGGAGCCTCTCCGACTGCCCTGCAACGGAAAGGGACAAATCTGGAGCTGGGGGAAAGCTCAGGCTTTGCACAGACCCTCAGCTGTTGGTAATCAATTGATTCCAGTAGACCAAAAGAATCCCTTTTAGGTCCTCAAAGCAAACAGGAATTTGGTCTCATCTCTTCTTCAGGAAAAAAAAAAACAACATATAAATTCAAGATTGCCTAATTCAAAATGAGTTTTGGTTTATTTTGCCTGCAAAGAAAAAGATCTGCTCCCACTCTCAGTCCAAAGGGGCAGAATCATCAACACCTGCTGGTGTTTGCACAGCCAGTGTGAGAGTCACACTTTGTTTCTGACCAGCAAAACTGTCCCCAAAAATGGGTGTGTGCAAATAAAAGCACAATCCCAACAGAGGCTTTTTGCCAGGAATGAGATGAGCTGTGCAGGCAGAAGCACTGTCTGAGTGCTCGCTTCTGCCGCTGGAAAGTATCACAGTAAGGATTAACACAAACACTGTAGTGACAAACCCTCTGTGCAGGTCTCCTCATGCCTTTTATTCCCCAGTTTGCCACCTGCAAAGCACAGAAAGACCAAAAGGCAGAGCTGGAAATGTGCCCCAGCCCTTCCTCTCAAGCTTGCAGGAACTCCAAGAGCAGCACATTTCATTTCTGCCCTGCTCTTCACGCTGTTTTCCTCATTACTCACATTTTCTCTGGATGGTTGAGATGAAAGGAATGCTGATGGGAACATGCTCAACTTCCAGGCCCTTCTCTGTGATGTGATGTAATTTCCCTCTCAATTTCACATTCTTTTCTATGAACTCCACAGGTATATCCAAAGGACTTGTGAACTTTGTTGTCTATTGATGGTAGGAAGACAAAATTTTAAGAAAAAATATAGAGCAGTTACAGCCACACTAAATGCAACTTCTTAAAACAGTTTAGGAAATTACACCTCTATTATTAGACACCATGGGCAAGTAAATATAGATATATAATTAGCAGTGATCAGCTGCAGAAGGTGTGCCAGCCTCTCCACACTTACCATTTTCCCTGTTTTAAAGGACTTGCAACATCAGCACGGACATAAAAAACAGGTTTAGAGCAAAACCAGAAACTGCCATTTTTCAAGCAATGCCTATTGAAGTTCTCCTGATTCCCCGAGAAAAGAGTGTTTCAGGAACAGCCTGAAAGGGGCTGGGATAGGGGTGAAAGGAAGGCAAAGGACAGACACGCTGGAAACAAAGGCGGAGCAGGGAGGGCAGAAACAACCCCGCCTTTGATGCCAGAGGAAACCAGGAGAGGGACAAAGGCAGGTGAACAGCTTGGAGAAGATCACAAGAAGATTAAATTTGATACTACAGCCTGGGGGGATCCAAAGGGGATGGTTATGTGATCACACAGGAAAACCAAGCTGAGCAACAGCAAAGACTTGGGCAGTGGCACAGGAATGGAGCAGCCACAGGTTTGGGGTGAGGGACAAGGACATGTGAGACCTCAAAAAAATTAAGACCCCCAAAATTTTCAGACACTGAGGACTCCCTGCAAGAGGCCTTAGCAGAGCACTGACCTACACCTACAGAGCTGTGAAACCCACTGAGCACAGATGTACAAGTGCTGGGAAATAAACCCCCCAAAACACCACAACTAAAAATGTGTCTCCTGTGTGTTATTTACTCAGCAAACCTCCTCCTCTGCGGCCCACAGAGCCTCCCACTGGGAACACAGGAACCTGGGACCTTGCAGGCAGGAAGCCTGAAGGTTTTCAGGAAAAAGAATTGTTCAAAGCTGATCTCATGTGCTCTGGAAGCTCCACCAGCCAGGTTAATGCATTCACAGGCCCTTGGGTCAAAACCAATCGAAAACCAGAGAAAAATAATTCTGGCAGCATTTGTAGTTCAGGTTTTCTGGTAGGATTTTTAAAAACTCCACACAAATGTTCTCTTGTATCATTTGGAATTGGGCAGGGTGAAAATGAAGGTAACTGTGATTTTTTTAAGCAGCTGGGACCTTGTGGGAGCACAGTGGCTGGCTGGAGGTTCAGCTTCTGCAGGAGTGAGCAGCGTGGCGCTGGTCCAGTGTGACCTGACCACCCTGGGAGTGAGGGAAGATTTGGGTGATGTTTAAAACCATTCAGAAGCAGTTCTGTGTGTGGAAGGACAGGGAATACGCGAGGCAAGCAGCTGTTTCAGCTGTGTTTGGACAAGGGAGGGTGCTGGAGCTGCACGGTGGGACCAGCAAAGGGACCATTGCCCCTCCCAGGGCCTCCAGGAACAGGCGAGAACAAGAGACCCGTGGAGATGCCTCAGGACAGCGATATCGAGCCTCTCAGAACCCGAATCAAACTTTGCTGGCTTTTTTTCACTTGTTAATCAGTAGCTGTAGCAGGACCGTTATGATTAAGCAATCGCATTGTGAACCTTGCACGCTTGGCTAATCTTTAGTTTTCAGGAAAAGGGAAGACAATGCCCAGATGAATGGGCTGTCTGGGCGGGAGCCAGCAGGAGTGGGGCTGAGCCGTCCCTGGGGAAAGGCAATTCCATCAGTGGGACAGCGCGACCACTGACCAGCAGTGACCAGCAGTGACCAGCAGTGACCAGCAGTGACCACTGACCAGCAGTGACCAGCAGTGACCACTGACCAGCACTGACCAGCACTGACCAGCTCGGACCAGCACTGACCAGCTCGGACCAGCACTGCCCAGCACTGCCCAGCAGTGACCACTGACCAGCACTGACCAGCCCGGACCAGCAGTGACCAGCTCGGACCAGCACTGACCACTGACCAGCACTGACCACTGACCAGCACTGACCAGCCCTGACCACTGACCAGCACTGACCACTGACCAGCACTGACCAGCACTGACCACTGACCAGCACTGACCACTGGCCACTGACCAGCACTGACCACTGACCAGCACTGACCACTGGCCACCCCCGCCACAGGGAGCCCGGGCTCACACGGAGGGAAGGGCTGGGCCTGCGGGCTGGTCAGCGTGAGGAACAACAGACAGCGCTAACACACACGGGGCTGCATGCGAATTCATAGAAAAGTTATGGAATCTGTAAGAGTGAATGATGATGCTTTGTTAAAATATATAAATAACGTTAAGTATTGAGAAGCAGGGAGCCTTTCGCGGGAACCAGCAGCTCCTGTTTTGTGCAAAACAGAACAAAACACAGCAATGCTCTGGCGCTGCCGCCGGGAACAGCCCGCGGGCGGGACAGCCACGGCCATGAGGCACAGCGGGCCCTGCCCCTCCGCCCGCGGGCCCGACCGGCCGTGCCGGGCTCTCCCGGCCTCAGGGGGGCCGTGCCGGGCTCTCCCGGCCTCAGGGGGGCCGTGCCGGGCTCTCCCCGCTTCCGAGCGGCCGTGCCGAGCTCCCCGCATCCCCCTGTTCCGTGTCGGGCTCCCCGCATCCCCCGGTCCCGGCCCCGCACTCACCACGCGGAGGCTCCGCGCCAGCAGCAGCACCCCGGCCACGGCCGCGCCGGCGATCAGGCCCTGCAGAGGAGAACGGGGCTCAGCCGGGCCCAGCGGGCCCTCCCGGCCCGGTGCCCGCCCAGCCCCGCTGCCCGCCCAGCCCCGGTACCCGCAGCAGCCCCAGGTGCGCGTCCGCCCACTCGGAGAGCCGGGCCAGGGCCAGCGCGGCGCGCTCGGGGCCGCCGCCGCCCCGCTCCGGCATCGCCGCGTCCCGAGCGCCCCCGCGGGAGCCGCCGAACAGCGCCCGGGAACCGGGACACGGAACCGAGACTGCGCCCGGGAACCGGGACACGGAACCGGGACTGCGCCCGGGAACCGGGACACGGAACCGGGACTGCGCCCGGGAACCGGGACACGGAACCGGGACTGCGCCCGGGAACCGGGACACGGAACCGGGACTGCGCCCGGGAACCGGGACACGGAACCGGGACTGCGCCCGGGAACCGGGACACGGAACCGGGACTGCGCCCGGGCCGCCGTGCCGGGGAGCGACACCAGCCCCGAGCAGCCCCGCCTAGACACTGCCAGGGTTCAGGGTCGGCCACAGCTTCTCTGGGCACTCTGTTCCAGGCCCTCCCCACCATCACGGCCAGGAATTCCTGCCCAAAATCCCATCCATCCCTGCCCTCTGGCACTGGGAGCCATTCCCTGTGTCCTGTCCCTCCATCCCTTGTCCCCAGTCCCTCTCCAGCTCTCCTGGAGCCCCTTCAGGCCCTGCAAGGGCTCTGAGCTCTCCCTGGAGCTTCTCCTCTCCAGGCTGAACTCTGCATTGAGCTCCTCAAACCTGTACCACACCTCCCCTGACCTTTCAGATGCTCCTTTCTTCTCAACATTTTAAATTCGGTTTGTTATTCTTGTTGGTTTGGGGTTTTTTTGGTTTTTTTTTTTTTTCATTTATTTTTTATGTTAAAGATGTTTAAGTCTGCAATCATTCTAATGTTAAAAAGAAAAATCCTTTTCAAACAGAGTAGGTAGAAAAAAAGTAGCATGATCAAAATTTTATGGGTGCTCTTCAGCAGTCTGCTAAGGGGCTGGCACAGCAGCAATATTTCCAATTTACAAAAAGCTACTTAAATTAAAAGCACTAATCCATAACTTGTTTCACCAGTTTGAAAAAGGACACTGTTACTTATTTCAGGTAACATAACTGATTCCTACCGATTTGGAGTTTATGTGCAATTTTGATGTTGTTGAGACAATCTAATTATTGATAAACAATCCTTAACCCATCTTTATTAGTGACAAGTTTCACCGGCACCTTTAGAAATAGTGAAAAAAAATTGCAAAGTAAAACCCAAATCTAATACACAGGAAATGTAATTTCTCAGCTTCTGCACTTGAAGTTTTTCCTCACAATCAGAAAAGTTAAAACAACCTCTCTAGGTATGCACAAGATGCAATGAAATAAGCTGTCCATACAGAATTGAAGTGCCTCACAGAGTTAATGCAGTGGAGATGGTGGGACTGAAAGATACAGCCATAAATCTGAGATATTTTTATGTTGATTTTATTCTTTTGCAGAGGGAAATTGGAAGATGTTCAGCTTGGGCAGTAGAACCCATGTGATCTCACTTAGCACGAGTGTGAAGCAAGGTGAGAGGGAGGGGACAGGGGACAGTGACGAGGTCACAGTGTCCTGTTCCAGGCCCCTCCTCACCCCTGATGCCAAGGAGACCCTCTGTACACCCACCCACCCTCCCCAGGCACTCCAAAGGTGGTACTGGGTCACTTTTCCCCCAAAACACACAGTAGCAGAAGATTTCAAACCCCCTCCCAGCCCAATCCTTCAAACATTGACAAGAAACATGACAGAGAACCTTGTGCACCTTTCCAAGGGATGTTTAATGGTTTTCCTTTTTAATACCAATGTTCCACATACACCCAGCGGGGTCCGAGTGCCTCTCCAGCACCTGTGGGTCCCTAAGGCACTCAGGAGGGAGCTCAGTGGGAGAAATCCAGCGGGAATGTTTCCACCACATGGCACCAGCAGTCAATTCTGCAGCAGCTCTGCCACAGGACTGCGCCCGTTTGGTTTGTGAGGGCGAGTCCTGCACCCTGGGAATTTGGCAACTTTGTCATCACCAACTCTTCTCACCCCTGGCTGGGGGAAATCTCGGTGCTCCCACGGCTTTGAGAGCGAACGTTCAAATTTTAGTAATACGGGCTGGAAAACCAGGGGATTGGTTTTCCTCTATCAACTCACCCCTTCCAAAGGCCCACGTGCCCTCCCTTGGGAAGCACCTCCAGTTCCAGCTGCAGGACTCAAGGCTCAGAGGATTGTGCGTTACTCCAGTTCTACCTTACAGCATTTTGCGGTCAAGAAAGTACCTTGAACGTAAATCAAACTGCCTTGAAACAGCGGAAATAAATTAAACAAATGTAATTTGCTTATAAAAATATTTTCTTATAAATCTTTAAAGCTTATAAAAGCCAGAAAATACATTTAAAAGAATCTCTGGAACATTTCATCCTTTGAGGCGTGGTTACAGTTCAGAAAGTGAGAAGAAGCAAAGCCCACAGACATCTCACACGGATCTTCCCACATGGAATTCCAAAGTACCATGCCTAACCTCCAAGTCAGAATGCCTTGGGCATCCTTCCCCGGGTCAGCTGCCCTGTCAGATCATTTCTGTGTGAAAATAAAAGTGGCACTCAGCTGGCAATGCTGCTGCCTCTAGAGCCACGGCACAAGGAGCGTTCCCAGAGGTGCCCTACGGAATCAGCAGCTCTGGGGTCAGGGGTAAGCATGGAGCACCGAGGTGCTGCTTCAGCCGTTCCTTTCTGAGCTGAGCCTGTGCTGTGGGGAGGGCAGCGGTGCCACACACAGCCCTGCCTCGGCCACACAGATCTCCCTGGCGTGGCCCAGAAACACCGAGATCCCGGGGTGCTGATTATGGGATAAGTCCTTGTAATAAAACTAAAACCACCTCGCTGCTCCATCCAACACCTAAGTGCATCAATTGCTCCTCTTGCACTTCCATGAAGACGGTCCTTCTTCCTGCAGCTTTTTGAATTTTGGTCCGAGGAAGAACCACCAGGCAAAGCCCAGGATGAGGCAAACGACGGACTCCACGTAGTACCCGTCCAGGGTGGTCAGGCAGGAGCCCCCAGCTGCTGAGCACAGCTACAACAGAGCACAGGGAAATGCACTGAGCACACAGCACTGCACAGCTGACGGGGTCTCCTTGCTCCTGGCCATGACTAAATAGAGTTGTTTACTATTTGCTGTTTTCTGTGCAGTTGGGAGAGAGGCTTTTGAGCTTATCAGCAGCATGAAAAGTAACAAAGTACCAAACCTGCTCTAAACATGTGGGAAATGGAGCACATCAGCCCAAAGGGCAAACTCCAGAAAACAGAAACAGCCCCACTGTCCGTGCTGGCCTGCAGGTACAACCACTGTCCCAGCCTCATGAAGATGATTTCTTTCCTAGCCATCCATGCTGGGGGCTCCCCAGATCTGGAAATATCCAAGGCAACGCTGGACAGGGCTTGGAGCAACCTGGGATAGTGGAATGAGTCCCTGCCCATGCCAGGGGGTGGGACTGGATGGACTTTAATCCAAACCAAACCACTCCACGATTCTGCAATTCTGTATCTGGGAGAAAGGTGCCCAAGATGGTTCTGAACTGGAAGACAAACCCCCAGCATTCACAAGGTGATTGTACAGCCCAGGATTGTTTCTGCTATTCTCTGGCTTTCAACACTGCTCTAATCCCAGGATTAATCACTTCTCTGAGCGAGGGCTCTGCCAGCATTTTCATTATTCTGAGACATGTCAAGATCAGATTAGGAATAAGAATGGAGTGTGGTGGAGTGTCACCAGCCAGGAGGAGGAGTGAGGTGAAGGAGGAAGGACTCAAGTTCAGTAGAGGCTGAGACACAAGGAACCTAATTAGTGACAAGCTAATGAGCGAAAGGCTGGGAAAGCATCCACTGCAGAAGCAGTTTGCCCTCTGCACCAGCAAAAACTGCAACTCCAGACAAGTCCTGCTGGACTCCAGAACACTTTGATCCTTTATAGAACCTCCATGTCCTAGAGCATCCTGGCATCCAGGAGTGAAATAAATCTCAGTCATGAGCACAGAAAAAAAACCCCAAACATTTCCACTCTTCAGCCATGTCAAATGTCTCATTTGCTGTGAGGAGGTGAATTTGAAATGTTGCTTTCCCAGCAGTTTTCTGTCCTGTTGTTTGATCTGTGTACAGCAAGTTCTTTGTTCTCTTCCACAGGCTCTTAGAACTGGGCAGGCAGCCAGTCCCACTTGATTTCATGGGGAAAGTGGACACCAAAATCAGAGAGCAGAGCAGCATCTTGGAGAAGTTATCAAGGCAGGCAGATAAGAAGCCTCCAGGGAGACAGGAGGAAGAAAAACCTGCCACAGAAATGGAGGGCCCTGGGGGACCTGCCAAGGACAGAGTCCCTGATTGCACAACTCAAATCCATACCTACAGCCTCCTCCCACTGCACAGAATGTGGCACCAGTCTGGTGCTTCTACCCCAGCTCAGCACAGGAAGAAAGGGCTCACTACCCTGCAGCTGCAAACCCTGGGGAAGGGGTTGGTTATTCAGAGTGTGCAGGTGCTAACAGACTGGATTTTATCAGGCAGGAAAATGAGCTTGATCAGTGGGAATTTTTAAGCACAAGCTATACACTGTAAAGGTTTTCACAGGCAAAAAAATACCACAAGAAGCCATTTAATTGAGACATTGAGCAGAGACCCCCCAGCCCCAGCCTCACCTCTGCGGCCGCCGTGGTGGCACAGGTGTGGCCCTGGGCCCCGGCACACTCCTTCACCGTGAGAGGGTCCACCAGCCACAGGGCCACCGTGGAGGGCCAGTTGCCCCCCAGGTTGGAGACGGTGTTGAGCAGGGTCATGTAGGTGCCCCCGATGAGCGGGTCGCTGACCTTGGCGTTGAAGGCCATGATGGCCACGTACATGCTGTACAGTGTGATCTGAGGGGACAAACACAGCTCACAGCGTCTGTCCCCTCGTGCAGAGACCACTGAAACCCCCAGCACGAAAACCCTGCTGAGAGATCCCCTGAGCTCAGCAGCACCGACTGGGAAATCACCCCAGCAGCAGCAGCAGCAGCAGCAGCAGCAGCTCCTCCTGCAGCCTGGCCCGGTGCTGACACTGGGAGTGGCCTTGCTGCTTGTCTGGAGTCACTGACACAGACCCAGCCTCGCATGCACTGGCATCACTCGGGTTATCAAACTGAAATACAATCAGCCAGCTAAAATAGCACCTAAACACAACCCTGCTGCATTGAAGATCACCTCTCAAGGCACTGCATACATTTCAGTTCTGGTCCCAAGACCACGCTGTACCAGGTGTTTGTTTCCCAAGTCTTTGGATAAGATCCATTAAGATGTTCCTCCAACAATCAAAGTTTTTTTTCTAGGACCAGGATCACATAACTTTATTTATCTGCACAACCAGTGCATTCATCAGCATGCCTATCAAGCTCACACACAGTTCTGGGACTTCTCCAGCTCCTCTGTGCTTTTGAGCTTCTGGGTCTGGGGAAAAAGGAATCTAGGGAATTACACCAGACATGGACAACTAAAAGCAGCTCCACAGAAGATGTCCAATGGAGCACAGGGAACAGGGAGGAATAACACTGGTAAGAGTACTGGAAGTCAGTTCTGCCACACAGAACAGGTCAGGCTTGGAGGGATTCCAGTGTGACCCAGGACAAGACAGGGAACAGCATTTCCCCTCCCCACACAGTGAGTGTTACCTGGTGTAGAGCATAACTCAGCACCACCACAGCATAGTAGTAGACAGGAAATCCTCCTTCATGCTTTACTTTAGGAGCCCACCACACCAGGAAAGCGAATTCCAGGCCAAGCAGCAACCTGGAGGCATGAGAAAGATGATTTGTTATTCCAAGTAATTCTTCCCATGTGTTTCCTCAACACAAAGCAACCACTGACCAATCATAGAGAGTACATTAAAATAGTTTCGATCTGAATAGTTACACCTATTTCTATCTCAGAATTAGGTACCAAATATTTGACAAGCAGTGCCATTGTTAAGCAGGAGCAGGAGAGCACTGCTCTAATGCTGTTGTACATGCACATCCCAAACACCTCATGCTCTGCTTCCACACAGTGACACTGCATGAACCACACAGTTCAACTCACTGTGACAATCCTGACACTTCTCTGGACCTGCAAGTCAGAGAGTTACACACAAAACCCTGCACGTGATCTGAACACACAGGTTGAGCACACATATCACTGTGTTCCACTAAGGTGAGGCTTTACCTGTAAGGCATTGCTTTGTAGAAGGTGTTCAGGGGCTGCGGGCCCGCTGTGTATTTGCTGATAACCAGAGGCAAGATAATCTGCAAAGGAACCATTGGAACAGCCAGCAGGGCCAGGTGCTCTTTGGGGACTCCCTCCTCCACCAGTTTGAGTCCTGTTACAGCATCTGCTGCTGAAAACCCAACCTGCAATGTCAAGGAGACAAAATAAGCTGAGGAGAACAGGGAGTTTGGCTAGAAATTCAATTTACTGCCTAACAAGTAAATTGAGAAATGGGATACAGGACAAGTTACTTCTGCCCCTGATTTGATTTCCAAATTAGTTCTACACGTTCTACACTTGCATACTCTTATTGTCATCAGAGCCAAAATGATTCCAAGAACATTAAGTAGCACTGCCATTCATTCCTGTGCTTTCACTGCTCTTGGTATCCTCGATGTCCAACAGGAGCCATGGAAACCCAGCTTGGACAGAGCTGGCGATCCTGACCTAAAAAGAAACATTTTCTGTCCTTTTAACTGCAGGCTACACAGCCTGTTTAAAAATGTACTTTACTTTAATACCACATTGCCACCAAACTTCTCTTCAGTGCTTGTGTTAAACACAAAAGCTCACAGAAAGCTTTTCTGCTGCACAGCCCTGCTCAGCACAATGAGATAAGCCATTTTGCTTAAATTTCATGTGAAAATTCATAACTCTGATGACAGCCAATAGCAAAACTGAGTTACATCCCAGGGACTCAGCAGCCTTCCAGACTCTGATGCCAGCACTTAACAATTCTTCAATGTATTTACTTACTTTTGAAGTGAGGATCAAGAGACAGAAAGTAAGAACTGCTGGCATCTTGATTATTGAGAATAGCAGCTTGTACGTGTCAGTGATGCCTTTTGTTTCTTCCTTTGCTGGTATTAGCTCCTGGTTTTCTTTTTTCAAAAAGGCAACCAATGTAGTGGTAACTAAGAAGACAGCTCCCCAGAAAAACAGGAAATCTGGAGGGAAAAATAAAATAAAATAAAAATTCCTTTGCAGCAGCCATGATTGACAATTGTAGAATATAAACCTAATAATCTAAGTGGAATAAAAACAAGCAGCAAAAGCAAACTGCAAGCACAGAGCTACATACAATGAGTGACACAGGGTCACTGAAATGAGGTGTTTGCAGGAGCTGAGGCAGAGGAGCAGCAGAAAACCAGGTCACTCCTGGCTGTTTGGTGGGTTATTACCACAGCAAGCATGTTGGAGGAGGAACAGAAGGAAAAATGAACGTGTTGAAGGATTACACACACAACCACTACAGGCTGATACAGGAGGAAAACCACATGTAACCGTTAGAAGAACCTCCAGAGGCAGAACTCCTCCCCAGCTGCCTTACCGTGCAGTCAGGGAACCACTCTGTGCCTCTGCTCCACATCCCTATCTAATATCCATCTCCCACCTGGAGGAAACAGGGATTTAGGAGTGTGAAGATGGCTTGAGGAAAGTTTTAACAGAGTTGTAAGGAATCCTCAGATTTGTCTGGCTGGACACTTGCCAGCATTCAAGTGCTGTTTAAAGCAGATCAGTATCTGCTAAATCATGGATGTGGGGCAGTGAAAAACCAAGAGTACATTCTGAATGGTCAATTCAAGATACTCCTGTCCTCTGCCTCTACAACAGAGGCAGGGAAAAGCTCAGCCATGTGCAGAGGCTAGGACAGAAGCAGCCTTTAATCTTCCTGGTCAGGAGGAGCTCCAGGAGCAGCTCCAGGAGCTCTGGGAGACTGGGAAGGAGCAGTGAGGGCTGGTGAAAGGGCAGAGACAGGGCAGAGGTTCAGTCAATTATCCCCTGCTTCTCATGCACAGGAAGGGAGCAGGCTCAGCAAGCATGGAAGAAAACATGCAAGGACTGCTCCCACCATTCTCAGGGTAACAGAAAAAAGGCTTTTCACGCCATTTCTGCTGCTTTTCCTTTTCCTAAAATAAACGTGACCTCACAAGCAACACTGTCAAATTGCTCTCTCTTAAAAAAAAAGTGTTCTTAACAGACTTTCTCAAGGAAAGATGCCTTTTCTGAGAGTCTCACTAATCACAGCTGCTGGCTACAAAGGACATAGAGGAGCAGTTCTCTAATAATAACCCTGAGCATTATCACTGCAGTGAGAGACACACAGTGCAAGGATGGGGATAGAAATAGCTCTGAGCATCATCACATGAGTGCTCCTGATCAGGCCAGCCCTGTCAGCTGCAGCACAGCACTGCAGGGGCTGCATCAGCAACAAAGAAAAAAAGAAAAAAACCCACCATATAAATATATATATATATATATAAATATATATATATAATATATATAGTAGTTCAGACAAGAACAATTGTTTTTTTTTGAGGCTGTAGGCAGTTTACACAAAAATAAAGTACGTTTCATTTCAAATACAAGGAACCTCACTAATAGGCTATAAGCAAAAAAACTTTGAAATTAAGAGTTTACAATAAACCACTGAGATGGGCAAAACAAGTTTTTGAACTAGATCAGGGATGGATCAGGCTGGAAAACAGCCATGAAGGAAGCACCCAGGTCCCAACAGCTGTAACTGTACAGGTACCAGGATCTCCTCCCAGGAGGAGGGGTGCTCCAGTCCCTGGCACAGGTAAGTGGGGGTGGCCTTTAAGGGGCACCTTTGTCCTGTGTTCACTCTTTCCCTGTCCTTCACACTGTGATGGGCAAACCAGGCAGGAATCACAAACCCAGCCAGGGAGCTTCCCCTGCTTTTAGAAACACCAGCAAGGGCTAAATAAACCCCTGGATGTGCCAGGACAATCAGCTCACAGAAGGGTTTCTCCCGTTTCCTTCTCTGGCACTTCAGCCTGACACAGCCCAGCACAGCCTTTGGTTTGGTGAATTTGATGATGGTTTCACATTTGTCCATATTTCCTGAAGTTAATGAGAACAGTGAATGCTGCTGCTGCTTCTCAACAACTCAAAGCTGATTTAGGATCACAGACTATCTTGAGCTGGGATGGACCCACAAGGATCATCCCAACTCCTGGCCTGACACACGACAACCCTGGCAGCGCTGTCCAAACTCTCCTGGAGCTGTGGCAGCCTCGGGGCCGTGCCCATTCCCTGGGGAGCCTGGGCAGTACCAGCACCTCTGGGGGAAGAACCTTTCCCTGATATCCAACCTAACCCCCCAACACAGCTCCAGCCATTCTTTCAGGGTGCTGCCCCTCTGGATCATGGAGTATTGACTTGTTCTTTCCCTAGCACTGCACTCAGCCTAGGACAAAAGCGCTCAGAGATATGAGCTGGCAGAAAACATTCACCTTTTCCAGCAGCAAAGTTTTCTGCTGCTTTACCTGCCCAAACCTGCTCATCACGAGCCCTTTACAGCCAGGGCAAGGACCAGTGAGCTCCTCGGTGAGCTGGTTACTCCTGCTGCTCTCAGCTGGAAACACCAAACTGTGACAAACAGTCACACCATCTGGAAACAAAAAACTTGTCACAGTTCTACCACCTGAAAAAACATATCCTGCAACTACAGTGGTAGTTATTTGCTGTTCTTATTCCACCCACATCAATACTCCAGGACAGGACAGAAGCTGTTTGGGTTTGGGATAGTATCTTTTAGAAGCAGCACTTTTGTAATAGTAACAAATCCATTTATACAAACTGCCCTGAGAGGAAAAATCCCAAACCAACCAAAACCCTGGGCAGTGAGGGTAGTACAGCCCAGCCAAGCTGTCTGAACACCAGTGCCTGCAAGTTGCATCAGCAGCAGAGACGTCAGTGGGCACTGCAGTGAGAGGGAAGGGACAGGCCAGCCCAGGAGCTGCACAGCACCAGGGAAAGGCAGGAACCACCTGGGATTTGTGGAGGGCCACTCTGTGCTCCTTGACATAGGCCAGACATGAGGCTGGCAGCAGGGAGCAAAGAGGAGGACTAGTTAGGAATGGTGAGAGCTGCAGAAACCAGGCAAGCACAGCAGCCTTGAACCTGCTGTCCTGACTCATGCCTGAGGAAGGGGCAGGACAGAATGCAAAACTTCCCTCCACACAACAATTCCAGCCTGTTTTGGCATACCTGATCTCTGAGATGGCACAGGAAAGGTGTGAGAGGGGGAGAAGAGACTGAAACCAGGAGGATCTGCTCTTCACTGCCAGGGTCACCCTGAGACTGCAGCCACAGTGGTGCCAGGATTTCCTCCCTCAAACTTGCAACCAAACCAGGTGCACAGTGAAGCATCTCCTGGGTAACACCCCTAACATCAACCACCACACAGAACCTTTCTGAGAAAGATTCCAAACCCCAGCAAACAGAAACAGCCCTCCATTAACAGCTAGTTATGCTTGGATTACCACACTCCATTCGATTTGCTAAAGAGAAAAGGCAAATCTGCCTAAATTTACTGAAATAAGGCCTTCCTTCAGAAACTGGCTACATGCTCAATCTGAATACCTTAATTTCTATTCTGTGAAAAACATATTGGAAGAATTTTATTTTTTTTTAATCCCCCCCCTCTTCCTTCTTCCCAGATGAAGACTTTGGCTTGCATTTTTAAAAGAGTAATCTAGTCCACGGCCATTAATCTAGGAAGGAAAAAAAAGAGTTCCTCCAAAGTGCTTAGGTCAGCCAAGATAATGATGAGGCGGGTTTCCCACACGTTTTACCCTAGAAAAATATTAAATCCAGTGCATGTAGCCATGGGTTCTGCCAGCCTCCAAGCAGGCTGTGCTTTCCCACGGGGCAGGGGACAAACCAAACCTGTTTGGTTCCCAGTGTCAAACCACAGAGGGGTCCAGGCACAGGGAAGAAGCATCCTGAGGAAGACATAACCATTATTATTAGGAAAAAACCTTCCCTGGGAGAGTGGGCAGGCCCTGGCACGGGTTTCCCAGAGAAGCTGTGGCTCCCCTGGATCCCGGGAAGTGTCCAAGGCCAGGCTGGACACTGGTGCTTGGAGCAGCCTGGGACAGTGGAAGGTGTCCCTGCACAGGGAATCTTTGCGGTCCCTTCCAAAGCGATGCATTGCACAGCTCCATCCCAGCACATCCAGGCTGCAGTGCCCCGGCCCTACCTGACAGGGTGACGATGCCCCGGGGCTGCGGCTCGAACCGCAGATACTTGTTGCAGAAGGAGGCGGACTCCAGGGCCAGGAAAAGGACATTTCCCAGGAAATAGCCGGCCGTCTGCCCCACGGAGTTGCAGGTGGAGGCGTAGCCCACGTTCTCCCGGGACAGCATGGTGAGCGCCCAGCCGTCCACAGCGATGTCCTGCGTGGCCGCCAGGAACTCGAAGAGGAAGAAGGTGACGGTCAGGGCCGCCACGTCGGGGCCGCGGCCGTGGCCGTCGCCCAGCAGCGCGTCCACCTGCGTGGACATGTAGATCATGAAGAGCCCCAGCACGTACTGTGTGGGCACCAGCCACGACTTGCGGCGGCCGAAGCCCCGCAGGTACACGGCGTCCACCAAGGGCGCCCACAGCAGCTTCAGGCTGAAGGGCCAGAACACGAAGCTGAAGAAGGCCTGGTCGGTGTAGCTGGCGCTCTTGCTCTGCAGGATGAGCGGCACGCTGCCCGCCAGCCCCAGCGGGATGCCCTGCAGCACGTACAGCACCAGCAGCAGCAGGATGCTGCCCAGCTCCGCGCGGTACCCCCGCGCCCGCGCCGGCAGCAGCGCCTCGGTGTCCCCGGACAGCCCGTCGGGGGGCGGCTCGCCCGTCAGGTCCAGGCTGTGCCGGCGGGTGCCGGCTCGGCGCTGCCGCCCGCCCTCCTCGGCGGCGATGGCGGGCGCCATGTCCGGGAGCGGCCCGGGAGCGGCCCCGGCGCCGCCGCGCTGAGGGAACCGCCCCGCCCCGACCCGCGCGCCAGGCGTGGCCGCGCCTCATTGGTGCACTGCGAGTGACGTCATGCAGAGCACCGCCCCCTGACCCTGATTGACGGGACAGGGGCACCGGGAACCCGAACCGGGAACCGGAATCGGGGATCGGGATCGGGATCAAGGGTCGGGATCACTGGAGCATCTCGGTGCCCAGGAAAGGTTGAGGGAGCTGGGGCGGTTCGGCCCCGAGAGGAGCCCCAGCTGAGAGGGGCCCTCAGCCCTGGCTGTCCCTGGCTGCAGGGACGGTCAGAGCAGGGCCCAGGCTCTGCTCCAGTGGCACCAGAGCCACGGGCAAGAATCAATCTCAGGAATCAATTCTTCCACCTCTACAGGAGGAAGATCTTTCCTGTGAGCACTGGAACAGACACCAGAGAGGATGTGGAGTCTCCTCCCTGGGGGTATTGCAGACCTATCTGGACACAATCCTGTGCCTCGTGCTCTGAGATGACTCTGCTTCAATGCCAGTGTAAACAAAACTGTAAAAGAATGACACATCCATAAAGAAAAAACCAGACCAGAAACCCCGATTGTGAAAAAAACCCCTACATTTCCATCAGCCTCAGGACAGAACTGTTTGGAATCTGACAGCAGAACCAGACGCTGGTGTGTGATTTCATCTTAACCAGAATTCCTTCATTCAACCCCTTCCTTCATTCCCGTATTTAACCCGATGTTCAGGGAAAGGGATCAGAACCGCCCCGGCACCGTTCCAGGAGGGTTCCACGGATGCAGTCACGTTCTCTGACGGGGAATTCACGGGGAATTCACCGGGCAGGCACAGCACGGCTCCAGGTGGATGGAAGGTGTCCCTGCCCATGGCGGGGGGTGCGACGGGATGGGCTTTAAGGTCCCTCCCAACCCAAAGCAGCCAGTGATCCCATGATCCCATAGGATGCTGACGCACAAAAACGCACTCACTGCAAAGCTCTGCTTGTTTTTACCCTGATAACAGAGCCGAGTGAGCCGCCGGAGCCCCCCGGCACTGCCGGGCCTGCCCCGGGCTGTCCGGAGCTGTCCCCGCCGTGTCCCCGCAGCCGTCCCGCCCCTGACCCCGCCGCCGCTCCTCCCCTTCCGCCGGAGCGGCCGTGCCGGGCGGCTCCTCCTCCCGCGGGCGGCATTAGCTCATCGGCCGCGGCTCCTCGCGGCCCTTTCTTCGCGCTGCCCGCCGCCCCCATGGCCCTGTGCAACGGGGACACCAAGGTCAGTGCTGGGGCTGCGGCCCGGCCCGGCCCGGCCGTGTGGCGGGGCCCCGCGGCCCGGGAGGGGAGCGGGGACCGCGGGGAACGGGAGGAACGGGGGCCGCAGCTCCGGCTGCTCGCAGAGCGCTAATTCATTAATTAACTGATTGATTGCCCGAGTGGGGATGTTCCGCGGCGCTGTGCCCGGCTGTATCCCCGCTCGCAGCCGGGCCGGGGTTCGGTTTGCCCAGAGCTCCGGCCCCGGCCCGGGATGTCCGTGTGGCTCGGGCACATCGGCACGGAACGAGCCTCAGGAACTTACAGCTCCGATAATGCAACTTCTCAGCGAGCCCTGCAGCCTGCCTCCAGCCGCTGCTGGAGCGGGGTGAAAGACTTGTTGTGCTTTCTTTAGCTAGTTCGCAAAAAATCCCTGACTCTGGGGGGGTTGGAGTGCTCAGTTTTTGAGTGCTCGGATTTTGAGTGCTCACTTGGTCCCCGTGTGTTTTCTGACACGCTTTTCCTTGGCCGTGTTCACAACCTCTTCTCCTGGCCGGGGCTAATCCCGGCTGTTCCTCTCCTCCCTTGTTCTCGGCTCTTTATCTAGCTGTGTCTCTGAAGGGCTTTTTGAGTGCTCGGCTCGTCCCTGTGTAGGTTTTCTGTCACGTTTTTCCCTGGCTGTGGTCACAGTCTCCTTTCCACCCGGGGCTGCTCTGGGGGGATCCAGTTCTCCCAGCCAGTGCTGGATGTGGGGCTCCCGGCTCATCCTGCACCAATGACAGCAATTTCTGCAGGGTCCCAGCAGCCCATGCACTCCTGCATGACACCCATGTCTGTTAAAGCTTCCCTGGAATAATGATTTTTGGGGTTCTTGTTGTGTTGTTGAGGATGGCCTGAGTTTAAGGGAGCTGCTTTCCTGTTATACTTGGAAATCTGAGTGAGCGTTCTTAGACCTGCTTAATTTTAATACCACAGGGAAACAGTTAAACTCTTGTAAAACCTGTGCTGGCTTGAAAGTGCAAGATCAAGGCTCCTGGTTTAGGCTTGTCCTGAGTTACTGGTGTGGGTGAGAGCTCAGGGCTGAGGGCTCGGACAGAGGAGCTGCTGCTACTTCCTAGTACTCCAGAATGGGACTGGTCTGTGTAGAAATGTGGTTTATGAATTACACTAATGACCAACCTGCGACCACGTGGGTGTGTGAAATGCTGAAAAATCCCCTGATTCTGCACAAGTGGGCTGTTAGGAACTTGCACACTCAGTTTAAGGCACTAGGCAGGGATGTGAGGAACGGGATCTGTGGTGTCCTTGGCTGGTAGCCCAAGCCTGCTTCCAGTTCTCCTACTTCAACTCTCTAGAGAACTTGGAATTACTTGGTTTTGACACCAGAAGAACAGCAGTGATGGAAGGTTTTTGTTCTCCAGTGTTAGGTGGTGGAACGAGGCTGACCCTCGGTGTGGCAGCACAGTTGGGGTCACCACACGGCTCAGGTGGCACACAGGACCTTGGTGCCGTGTCTCGGGTCCGTGGTCCTCAGGGTGACTTGGCGCTGGAATTGGCTGAACAGAGACTGTCTTCTCTCCGTGTGCTCAGGTTTTCAGTCCTGTTTTTAGTCCTGCTCTAGGGACAGCAGCACAGTGCTTCTGTCCCCATACCTGGACAGCCTGGGACAGGTGTCAGAGCAGCTTCCACAGGAGGTCTCAAAACCAGTGAGTTCTCCAGATTTTTGTGTGAGCACACCAGAAGACAAGGAGCTCTAGTTCTGGCTGTACTGAGGGGACAAAGAGCTTTCACTGGAGGCTGTGCAGTCCCCAGCAGGATGAGGTGCTGGCTCCATAAGCCCTATCCATCCCTGCAGGAGCTGGGCTGTCTGGTGTCCTCTTTTAATCTCTGCTGGCACAGCCGTGGTGTGCAGAGCTCAGCTGCCATGTTGGCTGCACATGAACAGCATCTGTTCCTCTTTGGATTTCATCAAATGAAGTTTCCCTTGGTAATTTGGGTTTAAAACCCCTAGCCTTGGAACTGTGCCTTTCAATAAGTAGAACTAAATGCTGTGATGACTTTTCTGCCTTTTTTCCTTTTCTCTTTTTGCCTGTGATTTATGTTGGGCTCTCTTAGTCCTGAACCCCCTTGCAGTTCCACTTGTCTGGTTGGTTCAGAGGAGTCTGGGTTGTTGTCCTGCTTCTGCTGGGGTTTGAGGGTGGTGCAGGTTCAGGACACAGACCTACTCACACTGCTTTAAAGTGCTTCTCAAGCTACTCCTGGTGTAACTTCAGGCTCTGTTTTCACGCTCCTGTCTCCCCTACAGCCCCCATTAACCACCCCTGCCTGCCCAAAACATCTTGGGGTAGGGCGCTGGAAACCAGATGGATTTATTAGCTCCAGGGGTAGCTGCCTGTCAGTGCAGCTGACACCAACAGTAACTTCTGTTCAGTCTTCTTTGAGACAGGGCTGCAGAGCTCTGTCCCTAAATGACACAACCTACTGCTCTGAAACAATTGAAGACTTGAAATAAAAAAATAGCACTGCAAGGAATAGTGTTTTCCCCAGGATGGGCTCAGGAAAGAATAAAGAAGTTGGTCTGTCTCACAAGAACTGCTAATTTAGAAATTGCCAGGTGAAAATGCCCAGAATCACTCTGAAAGTGATTCCCTCCCATGCACTGGAGGGGAGGAGAGGTCTGGTGACTCTGCCTCACCTGGGGTATGAAAGGGTCTGTGCTGCTAAACTCTGCTCTCTTCCAACATGTGCACTTCTTGTTGTGTAACCCAGCACTATTGTCATCAAGAGCTCCCCACCAGGCAACTTGGCTGCCAGCTGAAGGACAAAAATTAAATATCTGATTTTAACCTGGATTTAGGCTTTTGAGGGATTTAGCACTATTTCCCCCCCGCTCCCCCCCACTTATCTCCTTTAATTAAGATAAAACCTCTTCCAGCTGGTGTGAAGTTTGGAAGTTTCCAGTGTGTTTGTGGGGAGGTTGTGTCCCAGCAGGATGATGCTCTCCAGAATCACCTGTGGCTGCTCTGGGCTGAATTCCTGCCCCAGGTGGAAATGCTGGAGCAGCAGTGATGGGAGCAGAGGTGAGCTCTGGGTTGGAGGTTCTGCTGCCTGGTCCAGACCAGCAGAACAGCTCCAACCTGCCATCACTAAAACCTGAAGTGGAGCTCCAAGATGCTTGGAGGCATCATTTGCCAAAGTGAAACCCTTCCCAGTTTGCCCTTCACCAAGCTGCACTGGCAAGGAATCAGGGGAAGAACACCCTAAGAGAAGTAAATTCTGTAGGCAGCAAATTTTTGGTGTTAGAGCATGGCTGTTGTTCTTCCTTGGAGATGCTTTCATAAGGACACTTCCGTGGAATAGCTGCCTCTTCTCACAATTTTTTTTAATGAAGAAACTTGGCCTGGTGTTTTTTAGCACTCTTTCAGATTTAGCCAAAGTTGGCCAAGCAGTTCAGGCATGAGGGGCTCAGAGGGAGCCACTGCTTTGTTCTGACATGCAGTCTGCTCAAATGCTGCACTCAAAATGTGTTGGTTTTTTTTTCCTAATCATTTAGCAGCAACATTTGTTCTCAATTTCCCCTTTTTATTCTCTCCAGGAGGTAATGTCAAGTGAAGTTCAGCATATGAGGCAGCGTGACGGGGAAAAAAAACATTTTTTTGTTTGATTTTTGTGCTGTTTTGCCTGAGAAAAAGGCCGAGGCTCTCCGTTCTCATGGGCTGTGCTGGGGTTCGTGTGGAACTGGAAAAAGATGGAGAGGCTGCAGATGGTGATCAGGGCATACAAGCTCCTGCTTGTGCAAAGCTGTGCCATCATTAGCTCATTAGCATTTTCCTTCCCTAATTTCTGCCCTGTTTGGTTTGGGGGATGGGGATGTTGTCTCTTCTTGGGGTGGATGTTCTGTGCTGGTGTCCAGCGCCTTTATCTTGCCAGTGCCTCAACTGGTCCTTATAATCCTCAAGATTTTTTTTTCATTTTGAAGCTTCTTGGCTGGTCTTTATAATTTTTATCATAAATTAGCATAGCTAATTAGCAAAGCCTCGCACATGTTAGCTGTTAAAGAGGTCTGGCTCAGTCAGTGGGCTGTCAGAGTAAAGCCAGAGGAGGTTCAGGCTGGGTATCAAGAGACATTTCCTGACAGAAAGGTTTGTAAAGCTGCCAGGGGTAGTGGTGGGCTCACCATCCCTGAGAGGGCTCCCAAAATGTGCAGAAGCAGCACTGGAGGGCACGGTCCGGTGGTGACCACAGGGGTGGGGTTGGCTGGACAGCTGGACTTGGGACACTGGCAGAGGGCTTTTCCAGCCTCGTGTCTCAGGAGTTCTGTGGGATCTCTGTGGTGGGTCTGGGTCTGGGTGACTCCGTGGGATTTCTGTCGTGGGTGATGATGGTTCCATGGGATTTCTGTCGTGGGTGATGATGGTTCCATGGGATTGCTGACCTGGGTGATGATGGTTCCGTGGGATTGCTGACCTGGGTGATGATGGTTCCATGGGATTGCTGACCTGGGTGATGATGGTTCCATGGGATTTCTGTCGTGGGTGATGATGGTTCCATGGGATTTCTGTCGTGGGTGATGATGGTTCCATGGGATTTCTGTCGTGGGTGATGATGGTTCCATGGGATTTCTGTCGTGGGTGATGATGGTTCCATGGGATTTCTGTCGTGGGTGATGATGGTTCCATGGGATTTCTGTCGTGGGTGATGATGGTTCCATGGGATTGCTGACCTGGGTGATGATGGTTCCATGGGATTGCTGACCTGGGTGATGATGGTTCCATGGGATTGCTGACCTGGGTGCTGTTGGCAGCCCGAGAATGCCGGGGCAGAGCTCAAGGATGGGCAGCACCACTACGAGGGCGCGGTGGTGATCCTGGACGCGGGCGCGCAGTACGGCAAGGTGATCGACCGGCGCGTGCGCGAGCTCTTCGTGCAGTCCGAGATCTTCCCGCTGGAGACGCCGGCCTTCGCCATCCGCGAGCAGGGATTCAGGTACATCCTCCTGCCTCCTTCCTCCCCTGTGCTCACTGTGATGCCTGGAGTTTGAGCTGGTTTGTTTCCCAGGTTCTGCACCGCCTTGGTGTGTAACTCTGAACTTCTCACAAGGCGTCAGCAAGTTCTCCTCACAGCTCAGTCAGACACAACAATCCTTTTCCAGCCCCAGATGCAGCTTTGGGCCAAAAGGAGTAAACATCAGCAAACTGGGAGGATGGGACTTCATCACCTGAAGCTGTAATTGGACGTTTAACCCCAATGTGTAAATGGACCAAAACCTATAAAAGTGTGAAACCTCGTGACTGGGTGTCCCTCCTGGGGCCATCCCACCTAGAGCCACGGCCAGGCTCCTGCACTGCCCAAGGTGGATTTTTTGAAGGCCTTTTAATAAATCCCTACTTTATTCCTTTAACTCTGTGCCAGGAGCCTCTCCAGGCATCAGCCTCGTGGCTTCTCCTGGGCAGTGGCTCCAATGCCAGTGCTGTCCCTGATTCCACCTGAGCTCTGCTGGGGACACTTGGGCAGGGACCTGTGGTGTCCTTTTGTCTCTTGATGCCTTTTTGTGCATTTGTTTCTTAATGTCATTTTAATGATTTAAATTCCAAAGCAT
This sequence comes from Pseudopodoces humilis, assembly GCF_049639895.1. Lineage (NCBI taxonomy): Eukaryota > Metazoa > Chordata > Aves > Passeriformes > Paridae > Pseudopodoces > Pseudopodoces humilis. The sequence goes on along the minus strand of NC_142210.1, from coordinate 24,256,696 downwards.
AATTCAAAAGGCTGCATTTTAAATATCTGCCAAAATGTAGATGATTTTGTTGTTTTATCTGTTGAATTTTTTGTGGGTTTCTAAATTTATTTTTTTACTTAATTTCTTTTTTTTCTATTAAACTAACTAACTTGGATACTGAAGGTATTGTGCCAGATGTTTCTGGGAAGCAGCTAAAAAACCCCTAATTGACACTGCCACTCATTGTCTGCAGCAAAGAAAGGTCTCGCAATTACTTAGTACTTTGTACATTAATTTTTGATGTTTTGTTAGGCTTTTTAGGATACACATCTCTTCTGTGTGTGGAGAATAAATGCCCTGAAGTCTACAAATCACCAAAGATTTGTACTCACTTGTCAGTTTGGTACAAATCCAGAAACGTGGTGCACGTGGGATTTTGGTTGTGCTCTGCAGTAGATAAGACAGCGCTGCAGAAGTGCATTTTTCCATTTCATGACAATTATAGAAGCAGTAAAGAGTTTATGTGCTGATGCAGGTTTGCAGCAGGAAGAACTTCAGAACAGTTGAAAGTTCTTCAGAGCAGTGGGATTAGACCTGTAGGACTTGTCACTGCAAATAGCTGCTCTTTAAAGTGTGCCGGAGCCTCTTCATCCAGGTCACTTCTCAAGGCTGGGGTGGTGGTTTCAGGTCACCCAGGCTGGTCAATAATTCTGTGTGTCCACAAAATCTGTTTGTGTGCAGTGTCTGTCAGTCAACAAACCCAACAGATCCACCCCTGTGGTCACTGTGAAAATGAGGTTGTGGTTTTGCTAAATGGTATTTCTGTGTTTAAAAAGCTGGCTCCTCAATGTTCAGAACCCTCTCTAGTGACGAGTGTCACCTAAGTGTGGCATGAACTTATTTTCCACAATATCCCAGCTCTGGATTATTTCCTCTGGGCTCTGGCAGGAGTCCTGACCTCGGGATATTCATGCACACATTTTCCCCTGGGTGTTTTTATGTGCTTCCTGAGGTGCAAAGGAGCTTTCCAGAGCTGGGTCAGGTTGTTTGGGGAGGGGTTTAGGGTAAACCAGAGAAAGGAATATTCCTAGCAACACGGACAAGTGTGCAGGAAATGACCCAGTGCTGCAGGAGAGCTTGCAAAGTCTGCATCCTGTGCTGGCTCTGACTCCTGCACAGCTGAGATGCGAGTCCTTCTCTCAGCCCCTCAACTCATTTTTTCACTTTAATACTTGGGCACATTGCAAACCTCTCTGCATTATGTCAAATTTCAATTGGCATGGAAAAAACCCAGGTGTTTAAGACTCGACTTTTTGGAACAGTGTATAATTATTTTGACTTCTCCTAAGAATGTTCAATCTACAGTTGTGGCTGTATTCCTTCAATTCCTTCATAGAACCCAGGGGAACAGCTGGAGCCAGGGGAGTTTTGGGTTGGCTGTCAGGGAAAGGTTCTTCCCCAGAGGGTGCTGGGCTCTAGATAACCTCTCCAGGGAATGGGCACAGCCCCAGGGCTGCCAGAGCTCCAGGAGCATGGTCTGTGGTTCTGATTAATATTAAATTGTGTTCTGTACATCTGGCACTGGAGCAAATGCTTCTGTGCATGGAGTTATTTGGAGCTGTAGCACCAGCAGCCATGGAGAGAGAGAGTGCAGGCTCTTTATATGAGTTTGAGTTGAGGAAATGCACCGTGCCTCCAGGCCGACCAGCAGTGCCTGTGCAAGAGCAGCAGGGAGGAGCTCTCAGGATGGTTCAGTGTAAAACTACACCCATGTCAGCTGTGCTGCTTCCAGAGCTGGCCTGGAGATCCCAGCAGGCAGGGAAACAAATGTGCCTCTTGCAGCTCCATCCCTCCAGCTCCTCCCTCCTGGCCTGGAGGGGCTGCAGTGACCTTGGTGCCTGGGCTTGGTCCTGCAGCCTTGTTTCTGTTGGTGGCACAGACAGGAGTGGGCAGCACAGTGCCTGTCCCTGCTGCTCAGAACCAGAAAAACTCTCTTTTGTCAGTACTTGCATGGAACTAATGCTGGGAGAATTACTGGATACATTTAATCCCGCTTATGCAACTTCTGTCTCGTTTGGTTTTGCATTTCTGGCTCGGGAGAAGTTTGATGTTCTCTGTGAAACAAACAGTTCTGAGTCCAAGGTCTGGTACAGCCCTGCTCAATCCCAGGCTGAGGCCAAAAGTGTTGCCCAACTGATGCTTCTGCAGTTCATGGTCTTGTAAAGCATGGTTTGCAAGAGTTCTCTCTTCCCCTTTGAGATGGTTTAATTTTCTTTTATTAACTCCAAACCCTACGTGATCACATGTATTGTACTTGTAATTCTCAACTTGTTGCTAATGCCATCTCTGCATAACCAGAATGGATTAAGGGGCATTTTTTTCAGCAGATTCAGGAGTTAGGGAGTGGATTTTTTTGACTGCAGTTCTTCTCCAGATGTCACAGACTTCATAAATTGTGTGTGTGTATATATATATAAAAATATATATATTGGTGCTGATACTCTACATTTATCCCAGTCACCCTGCTTCTCTTGTAGCTGATGGTTGGCTATGAGGAATTTAAAATACAGACACTTGTTATGATGGTTTGTATTTGACTTAATTTAAACTGGGGAAATCCCTCCCTGAAAACCCGCTGGGTTTGACAGCAAAAATCAAGCTACATGTTAGAAAGTGTCAGTTCTGAGAGTGGTATGAGACAGCACCAATGCTTAAAGTAAATAGATTTGGAAGTAACCAGGGTGTTTGTGTTAATGATTTCTTCATGTTCTGTCTGCAGAGCCATCATCATCTCTGGAGGACCAAACTCTGTGTATGCAGAAGATGCTCCGTGGTTCGACCCAGCCATATTCACAATAGGAAAACCCGTGCTTGGGATCTGCTATGGGATGCAGGTGCTGTTGGGAGCTGGCACAGAGTCCCTGGGCTTGGGAAACATCTCCAGGAGCCAGTTCAGCCGTTCCATCTGCTTGTCCACAGCCACCTTCCAGGCCCTGTTTCTGCCTGAGCTGAAGGGGCCGTGCTGGAGCTGCTTTCCAAACATGGGCAGTGCCACAGGAGCACGCAGCTGATGGACTGAGCTTGCTGTGTGCTCCTCTCTCAGCTCTGCCTTCTCCTGCAATGGCCTTAAAATGAAGGAGGGCAGGTTTGGGTTGGAGATTAGGGAGATGTTCTTCCCTGGCAGGGTGGGCAGTGCCTGGCACAGGTGCCCAGAGCAGCTGTGGCTGCCCCTGGATCCCTGGCAGTGCCCAAGGCCAGGCTGGACATTGGGACTTGGATCTACCTGGGACAGTGGGAGGTGTCCCTGCTCCCGGGAGGGGTGGAATGGGAAGAGCTTTAAGCTTCCAACCCAAACCAGTCTGGGATCTGTTGTATAAATGGTTTTCCTTTGCTGCAGTGCTGTGAATGGAGCGCCACACTCCCTGTTTTTGTCAGAGTAAATACAACCTGTCAGTCACTCATTAATTCTGCCCAGCTGGTACTGAAAAGGGCACCTCTCCTGGAAACAAGTGGAGCAGTGTCTCAGGCTTGAGCTGTTTCTAGTGTAGTTCTTAGGAGTGCTTAACACTCCCTCACAAAAAGAGAAATAACCTTTCCTTCCCTTTGGACTCGCTGGTGATCCTGCGGGGATCTGGTAGATCCCAGCCGAGCAGAACAAACTTCCAGGGAGACAAGGGCTGCTTGGCTTCTGCTCATGCATCTTGTTTTTTCCAGACTTAGTCACAAAACCAAACTAAGGGAATAAATTCAGGTTTTTGATGTGGCCTTGGATACTCAGTTTGCAGAGCAGCCATCTCTGAGGGAAGGAGCTGTGGAACAGACTTTATTTTGCAAATCTCTGCCTGGGGGGGTTCTGCTCCCTGAATGTGGCAGTGGCTGGCAGAGGGCAGCAAGGATTAATTCTGCAGGGATTTCTTACAGCTCTGGCAAACGGCAGGAATGTGGTGAGGGGTGCAGGCTGTGAAGTGCTGTCTCTGTTTTGCCCTGCAGATGATGAACAAGGTGTTTGGAGGGACGGTGCACAAGAAGAGCGTTCGGGAGGATGGAGTGTTCAGCATTACCCTGGACAACACCTGCTCACTCTTCAGGTGCACACACATTCCCACTTACCAAAGCAGTATCAGGCTGGGAAAGGCTGTCACATGAGGGGAAGGTTATTTTTTTAAAAGAGTGAAATCAGCTGACAGTTTATAATAAAACTTTTACAAGTGTGGTCACAAATAAGCAGGTTGCTCATTGAAATAAATACTTAGGGCTAGCTTTCCAATTAGCTCTAAAAAAAGCAGGTGTATTTGCTGGGAATGTTGTATAAACCCCTTATTTCAGAGTCTTCATTGAGACACTGAGTGCACCATGACCTGAGAATATTTGAGTTAAGCTCTTGTCTCCTGCAGTGCACTGCTCTTGTATTTGTTGGTGCCTGTCCAATTTTGGAAAGGGCACAGAAAGTCCAAACCCATTCCTCTTCTACCTTCCTTTAAAACTGGTTTATGATGTTTTATAAACCAGGATTAGATTTCTTGATAATTTTATTGATGGCTTTCAAGTTCCTTGTAAAAAGCCTGACCATTTCCTCATCTCTGTGTTCCAGTTTTATTATCTTTCTTCTGTAGGGCTCCTGCAGAACTGTCCCAATTGTCCTGAAAACACATAGTTTTGAACAAGAAAAGTTCACTTTGTTGAAATAAAAAGACTGCCAGTGTCCTGATGGGCTCCAGATGGCTCCCTGTGTCCGAGAGGGGACTTCAGTACTGGGGTGTCTGTGAGGAGAAACCCACAAACCCTTCAGAATTAAGATCAGCTCCCTCTTGCAGGAGGGCTGTGTTGGACAGAGGCATCTCAGAGCTGCAGCTGGCCCTTCCTGGGAGGGAAATCCTGCAGGCATTTCAAATGTCCTGGTCTATCTCTGTGCTTTTGCTGGAATCCCTCAGGGCATCTCTTGGAAAGGCAGGGAATTAAAAGGTTAAAGGTAGAAGGTCTTTGTCCTTTCTTGAATTGATTCTAGTTTTTTAATTTTCATTTAGGGGCCTTCAGAAGGAAGAGCTTGTGCTCCTCACTCATGGAGATAGTGTGGATAAAGTTGCTGATGGATTCAAAGTGGTGGCACAGTCTGGGAACATCATAGCAGGTATTTATTTTATCCTGAATTTGTCTTCTGATGATGTTTGTTAAAGTAAAGAGTTATGGCAGACAGGAGCTAGAACCAAATGGGAACAGAGTAATATTATTGTTATTTAATTGCCAAATAAATGAATTGTTTTTAACAATTTCTAGTGTGCATTTGTATGTCGAGCTGTTAGGGTAATAAAGAAACAGACTTTAAAAGGAATGGTCCTGATGTAAATGTGGTTGAAGTTACCATTATTTATATAGTTTATATTATTTTAAAGCATGCATGTGTTGCTTGTCTTAGAAATAAAATATCCTGTGCCCTTAAGGCAGGGGAGAGGGAGACACTGTGGGGTTTGGGTACTGTAACAGTACAAGTCAAGCGCTGTTTAATTATTAAAGCTTTATTAACTTGTTACTGTATTTAATATTGCATGAATGTTCAACTGAGCAAGAGTAATGTAGGTACTGAACAGCAGGGCTTTAACATCACACAGAGATTGGCACAGGAAATGGTGGGACCTTAGAATTTGGGGTTTGAAAGCCACTGGAGTTACCAAATCCCAAAGAGCCACCTTGAGTCTCTTGCTTAACTTGGATCTGCATTCACATCCAGCTTACTTACTTATTTTTGTTCTGTTGTGTGTACCAGGCATAGCAAATGAGTCCAAAAAGCTCTATGGAGCACAGTTCCACCCTGAGGTGAGCCTGACAGTGAACGGGAAAATGATCCTGAAGAATTTCCTGTACGACATCGCGGGATGCAGCGGCACCTTCACCGTGGAGAACAGGGAGCTCCAGTGCATCCAGGACATCAAAGAGAAAGTGGGCTCCTCAAAGGTGCTGGTGAGTTGAGCCAGGGCTGGACTAGCAGGAGCACTGGCAGTTGCTGGGGTTGATTTGGGGCGTGGGGAATCGTCCCAGGGTCCAGGGAAGCGGCACGGCCGGGGCAGCGCGCTGCTGGCTGGCTGCAGGTCAGCATCCCGCTCTCCCCCTGCAGCTGCTGGGTGTTAACACCTTCCCCAGGCACAGCTGACCCCGTGTGGGGCTTTTCCCCCTCCTGGCAGGTGCTGCTCAGCGGGGGCGTGGACTCCACGGTGTGCACGGCGCTGCTGAACCGCGCCCTGAACCGCGAGCAGGTCATCGCCGTGCACATCGACAACGGCTTCATGCGCAAGAGGGAGAGCCAGGCCGTGGAGGAGGCCCTCAAAAAGCTGGGCATCCAAGTCAAAGGTACCACGTTTCTGCTCATATTCCTTGCAGCACTGCAGAGTTGTGCTGCTCTTCCCAAAATCTGCCCTTAGGGTTGCGTTCCATCGAGCTGCTGTTCCCAGCCACTCAGACCGAGGCCGGGTCAGCGATGTGGAACCACCTGGGCCTGCTCACAACATTTAAACCTGAAATGTTAGGCCTTGTTTGCTTGCTTGGAGCATACAGTGAGCTGCCCCATCTCTTTAGATGTTGGTGTTCTGCAGGTGGGGCACAGCAGAGCAGTGGATTTGTGCCCTGGTCACTTCTCTGCCGAGGGATCCTGTTCATCTGCTGCAGAACTCACTGAATTTCCATTTTCTCCACTATCTTAATTGACACTTTGGGCTTCATTTCTTATCCTGAGTCTCTTTCTGTGTCAACTGTGAGCTCATTTGGGTGATTGAATGCTACCACAGTCAAAATTATTTTCAAGGCATTTTTGCTTGCTTTGAAAGAGGTGCATTTTAATGGTTTTGGAGTGACTTTTTGACAAGAAGGTGTTGATTTGTCAAAGGTTGGACTCAGTGATCTGGGAGGTCTTTTCCAACCTTTATGATTCTGTGAAGGAGTTAACTGAGAGAGCAGAGAGTGCCCAGATGAGAAGGCTCAGAGGTTTTTTGTACCTCGAGTCTGAGGAGGTCAGAGAAGACCAAGTTAGTGGCAGCAGCAGGAGCTGCTGTGTGGCCTGGGGGGTGAATTAGTGGGCAGTGCCTGTTCTGGGGCTCTGTGCCTTGCCCAGGGCTCCTCCTGTGCTCTGCTGGGGCACTGTGGCCCTGGCTGAGCAGTGCTTCCCACTGCCACAGCACAGGCTGGGCTGCAGCATCCCCAGCTTCAGACAAAACACATTTTTCTAAATATATTTATTTATTTTTAAAGTGGAAAATCCACATCTTATTCTTGCACTCTGTGGAGCAATAAACCTGGGCTCTGGCAGGCAGCCAGAGGAGCAAATTGAGGGAATCCCTTTGCTGCAAGTGCTCCTTCTGTAGGACATGGAGTTGAGTGCTGGTGGAAGATGCCAGAGCCTCCCAGCTGATCTCTGGGTTGGGAGCCTCTCTAAATTAAGAGGCATAATACAGCATCAGTAAATACTGCATCATTTAATTTTGGTTGCAGGAAGGCCTTGGGGAAACACTGTCCTGTAAGCTATTTAAAGCAAGTAAATTATAATCTAAGAGGGAAGCAAGAACTTCCACATTAGGCATGTGGCTGCCTAATCTCACAATATGGAAAAAGTAAGAGGTTAATAAGAGAAATAAAAGGCTCTTGTTAAAATTAATTTCTGAGGTGTTGAGCAGCCCTATTCAATGCAGTTAATAGTCAAAGGAAATTCGTTTTGGTTTGGTTTTTTTTTTTAAAGCAATAAAGTGAAACTTTTATTTTGTAACCAGCATGACAATCTTTATTGATTTTGTAATAAAAATAAAAATCCCTGTGATTTCCTGCAGTGGTGAATGCAGCCCATTCATTCTATAATGGCACAACAACTCTGCCCATCTCAGATGAGGACAGAACCCCACGTAAAAGAATTAGCAAGACCTTAAATATGACCACGAGTCCTGAAGAAAAGAGGAAAATTATCGGTGACACCTTTGTTAAGGTAATGTTTATGTGTTATTTGGTTGAAGTTTTTAAATCTTGTGGTTCCTTTTATCTTTTACTGTTTAATCAGTGGCATTGGTGCTTGTGTGAGCTGTGGGTGGCCCCAGAAGCCTTTGGTGACAGGGAGAATGTTTAACAGGCGCCGATGCTCCAGGACTCTGGAGATACTTTTTCCGTTTTCTGTTGAACAAAAGATGGGGTTACAGGAGTGTTTCAGCAGTGGGACAGTGGCATCATTGGTTTTTAGGCTGGAGTTTGCTGGTTGGTTGTGCTTTTACAGCTCCCTGCCACGGGTCAGACAGTTCATTCTCGGCAGCGCCACGAGTGCCACAGCTCTTCCTTTCTCTGCCCCCCTGCAGATTGCCAATGAGGTCATCGGGGAGATGAACCTGAAACCCGAGGAGGTTTTCCTTGCCCAAGGCACCCTCAGGCCCGACCTGATCGAGAGTGCCTCTCTGGTGGCCAGTGGCAAGGCTGAGGTGATCAAAACCCACCACAACGACACCGAGCTGATCCGCAAGCTGCGCGAGGAGGTGAAGGCTGCTGGCTGCCCCTGCCACAAACTGGATCCAGAATCTAAAACTCTCTTTTGCTGGTGTGACTGTCACTGATGGGGCCCTGCTGTGACAAGGCCCCTGTGACTCTGTTGTAACTTGTAATTTATTGCATTTCTTTTGTTACCAAGGGTCTGTTTATCTGAAGTCCAGAAAAGCTTTTTAAGCACCTTTCTGTGCACAGCTCTTTTTTAATTAGCATGTGAAGTAAAGGTGGGGAGTGCCTGGTTTGGTTTTCTGGCACTGGAATGGTGAGATCTCTGACTGTAATGTGCTCTAAGAAAGAGCCAGCACAGGGCAGAGAGCTCACCCAGCAATGTGGTGAGGTGCTCAGGTGCCAACTCCCAGCCACAGCAGAGAGCTGATGATCCCCATTTCCACCACTGATCCCTGCAATAAGGCTTTGGGGTTGGTTTGAACTTCCAGCAGAGACAAGAGAGGTCTGAACTCATGCAGGCACAGGCAGTTTAGCCTTCCTGCTCTGCCAGAGCCACGGATTCTTCTGGCACAAACTCTTCTTCCTGCTCTCACCCAGCTCATCCTGCAGCTGTTCTACAAAGCCCACATTCACATGGAATTTCTTTCCAGTGTTTATGGAATCGTTCACACACCTCACTGGTGCTGTGAGGTCAGGCCACTTTGGGTGCCAGAACCTAAACATTTGAGGCTTTTTGTTTGGATATGTGAACCGGAGTGTAAATTGCCTTCTTTTTCTCTTTTAGGGTAAAGTAATAGAACCACTGAAAGATTTTCACAAAGATGAAGTGCGAGTGCTGGGAAGGGAGCTTGGTCTTCCTGAAGAGCTGGTTTCCAGGCATCCCTTCCCAGGTATGGAGCTGGTGGGTCACAGCACTGTTCTTCAGCAGATCCAGAATAACTGCAGTATAAAACTGATCCTTAAACACAGAAAAAATCGAGTTGGGTTTTTACTTAAGCACAATCTTTCAGGAGAAGGTGACTTGAGAGCAGCTTGATAAATATATACATAATGTTTTATAATTGAGCCTCTGTTTGGCTTTGGTGGGAGAAGGCAAAGGAGGAGCTCTCAGTGAGCTCTGCCTGAGCTGCCCCGTGGCTCTGACCTGGAATAATGGCCTGGCTCTGCCTTTCCAGGGGGCATTTGCTGTCTTGAAAGTGAATGCTCAACATTTCTAACACGAGTTCTCCACTAGAAAACAGCAAAATTGATGGCTGTGGGTTGGTTTCTTCATGTCTTAGATTCAGTGGCAGAATGCACAGTACTCAGTGACTGATTCCCTGTGCCCCACTTGAAGGTGAAAACCAGCTCCCTGTTACTTGGTGTAATATTCTTTTCAACCTTGTTTTGCAGGTCCTGGCCTAGCAATCAGAGTGATCTGTGCTGAGGAGCCTTATGTGTGCAAAGACTTCCCAGAAACAAACAACATCCTGAAAATCGTGGCAGATTTTTCTGCGAGTGTGAAGAAGGTAAGGAAATTCTAAATTTTCATTCTGAGTGATGGTTCTGTGGTGACCCACGGTGAGGTTTAGTCTGCTGGAAGGTTAAAAGGACTGGTTTGTGCTGCTTAAGGAATGCTGCTCAATTGAAGCTGTCCAGTGGAATTTTTTAGTGCTGTGACTGGTGCAAGTGTTGAACCATTTCTGGAAAATGGAGCTTTATTTACCTTTCAAATGAAACAGATTCTGTTGTAGTTAAACTTTGTGCAGATGAGATCACTTAGTGTCAGGAAAAGATCTTCCCTCCCTGAAAGAGCTGTAACATTCTAGGTTTGCACACCCCAGAAATCTCTGGGTGTGTAAATGCAGGAGCAGGAGCCAGGAGCTGGCCAGGTGCCCTGATCCAAAGCTGGCCTTTGTGGTGGCTGTCAGTCATTACAGGGGTCTGCTCTGAGGTGTGGGTTCAAAACAACTTCCAGAACCTTTTTGGTAACTCCTGGAGGGCAGGGATTTCTCTCTCCCTTTGCTTTAAAAGATCCAGAATTGTGGTGCCATAAAACGGAGAAGTACAGCTTTGTGAAGGAGAAAATGAGCACAGGAAAAGAACTTCCCCTATGGCCTTGGAGGGCTCCAGCTTAAAATGCAGTGTAATCACAGGAAAGTGCTGTTGCTAATGTTTAATTGTCAGATGAGAGGTATCTTTTAAATAGTTCCAAGGGGTAAACGTAGACTAAGCAAACAGCTACTTAAATAACAATTTTATTTGCACTGTGCAAGTTCTGTTTGAGGGCCTGGGAGCTTTATTTAATTCCAATTTATTGTTCTGCTTCTGTGCCCAGCCTCACACGTTGCTGCAGAGGGTGAAGGCGTGCACGAGTGAGGAGGACCAGGAGAAGCTGATGCAGATCACAAGCCTACATTCACTGAATGCCTTCTTGCTCCCAATCAAAACTGTGGGAGTGCAGGTACAGGCTCCCTGCAGGGCTGTGTGTGAGGGGCAGGAAGATCTCTGCTGCTCCAGGGGGTGGGCACGGAGCTTGGCTCAGGAGGGGAGCTGGGGGTGCCCTGGGTGGGTGCTGGGGTCCCTGAGCTCAGTGCCAGGGGACACTGGCCAGCCCAGGGGTGCTGGTCACTCAGCAGCAGCTGCTGCAGCCCCCTGAGCTCTGCTCTCACCCTGCTGGCCCCACCCAGGCTGCACAGGGTGAAAATCACACTTTTGGCCGTGGTGGTTGCCCTTTCCAGCCCTTTAGTGAGCTGTGCTGCTCCCTGTCCGGGGCAAGGAGAGCTGGATGTGTGCAGCAGCTGAGCTTCCCCTCCCTCCTGTGGGCACAGACACAGACCAGGGGCAGAGCTGGCTCTGAGGGAACTGTGAGCAGTAACTCAGGAGGTTTCCTTGCTGAGCAGTCCTGGCTGTGAAGCACCTTTCTCTGCACTCTCAGTGTTGAATTCCTCCTGATATTTTATTTCCAGCTGCCTAATGCTGCGTGTGGCTCTTTGCAGTCAGCTTTGGTTACTGTTTCAGGCTGCAGAGTCATTAAATTTCTGTGCTTTGTCACCAGAATGCCAACACTGGCCACTGTAGATGGGTCTTCCCAGTCTGAATATTTCCTGCTCCGTATTTTCTCACCTCTCCAGTCTCTCCCTGGTGTCACCAGCTCGGTGTCTGCTGGATGCTGGCCCAGACTGTGGTTCTGTCACCTGCAGGATGGACAGGGAGGAGCTGTGGGTGGCTGTGGCAGCACAGCTCACATTCAGTGGCGTTGTCTGTGTTTTGCTGTTCCCCAGGGTGACTGTCGCTCGTACAGCTACGTCTGTGGCATCTCCAGTAAAGATGCTCCACACTGGGAGTCCCTGATGTTCCTTGCCAGGCTCATACCACGCATGTGCCACAACATCAACAGGTGAGTACTGAATTACCTGTATTTTTAATTATCTAATTCCCATATGGAAGTTCAGCAGCTGTGAACGTTTCCCTGTTTAATCTGGGGTGTAGTATTTCTATACATTGGACAGGTGTACCATGCAGAGGTCACAAATACACAATAAATCCAAATATGGATTGATTTCCACCTTGAAAAGAAATTGCTGGCCTATATCCGTGGATTAGGCAGCATCCCCTATAATTTATGCAAATCTCTTCGGCAAGGCTCCAGCCTGGTGCTGAGCTGTGATGTGCTGCAGTTTGGTTTGCCTTTGTGTCAGGAAGGGATTTGTGTGGGGCTGTCAGTTCTGATGGCACAGGGAGAGCTCCAAAGCTGGGCAGTTTGATCTTAATTGAGCTCTCTGAGGATACATTTTCTACCTACTCGAGTCCATAACTTTTCCAGCAGCTGAAGGTGCTTAGACATGAAATCAGCTCTGGAGAATTATACCCTCCTTGCCTGGCTGTGGGATTTCTGCCAAAACTGCTTATAGCAAAACTTAATTTTCTCACATAAGTGACACTGACAGAGCTTTTACTCTGAAAGGTGAGACCTGGAATTGCAAGATACCTGTTTAAATTAAGTGCAGAGGGGACAAAAGGAGGCATAAATCAGGATTGCCTGTGCAGTTCCAGAGTGTGTCACAAAATTAAACTAAAAGCCAGTTTCTGGCTTGAGAGCACTGCTGATTTCTTCAAGCTCTGCTGGGTTTGAGGCTGCCCTCCTGAGCATCCCTCAGCTCTGGGAGCTCTGCTGTTCCAGGGACCTTAGGGGTGTGCTGGCATAGTTTATCTCCTGCCCAGCTGTGCTCCCAGGCTTTGTACTCCAAACAAAAACCTGCAGAATAAACTGGCAGATGCGTGTGGTTTGGGTTTTAGACTCCTGGTTCATGTCAGACCCACACAGCTGCTGTGAGCACCTCGTGGTAAATCCATGCACGAGGCCACTCCAACTCTGCTTCTTGTTCTGCAGCCTCTGAAAGAAAGGAGTGAGAGCAGAAACATAAAGCTGATGTGGCTGCTTTGAATTCACAAGATGTTTTGTTGCAGATGTACTTCTGCAGGTTTATAAACTGCAATTAGTGCCCTGTGCTGAAAACCCTTTGTTAAGGATAAGGTGTAGCATTTAATGGGGGGTGTTGGTGGTGTCCTGTTAAAAACTGTAAGCAGAATAAAATGTGGTGCAGTTTTCCAGCTCAGTTTTCTCCCTGTGGCCCTGAGCAGGGGGGTTTGAGGCACTCTGGTTTGTTGTGTGTGTGTGTTGCAGAGTGGTGTACGTGTTTGGCCCCCCTGTCAAGGAGCCCCCCACGGATGTCACCCCGACCTTCCTGACCACGGGAGTCCTCAGCACTTTACGTCAGGCGGACTTTGAGGCTCACACCATTCTCAGGGAGTCTGGTAGGTGCCCCACCTCATCCCAGGGGTCACACTTGTGTTTGCAGATCCCTGCAAGCCCAATGGGTGTCATCAGAGCGGTGCTGTCAAAATCTGCAAGCAAACAGCTCCAGAAAAGGGCTCAGCTACTGGAGTGCCAGTGAAAAGTTGTGGAAGCTGATAGCTAAAGGCCAGGAATTAATTTGAGGGGATTTTGGGGACTGACTTGCTTCCAACACATCATGAAGCTCAAAGCTGTGGTGCTGCACTGCAGACTTGTGCAAAAAGTCCTGTCAGGCCCCTCAGTCACCCAAATCCCTTCTCTTCTCTGATCTCAGTGTTCATCTGAGGTGAAGAAACTTGACAGAGTTTTTAAACACTGTTGGTTTTGGGGAAAGGCCAGGTGCCAAGTTTCTCCTGGGGGTGATGCTCACAGCCTGTGGTGGTTTCAGATTTCCTAACTCCAAGTCAAAGCTGCAGCCCCAGCCCTGCAGAGCCAGGGATGTGGAGTCCCCTGGGTGGGCCACATGGGCAGAGCCTGGGCTAAATAGTTCTGGGGTTCAGCCTCTTTGGTTTTTACTGAATTACCTTTGGAGAGGAGATCTGTGTGGGAAGCACGGCATCAGCCCTGCCTGCATTTCATATAAATCAAATTACAGCAGATCCCTCTCTCTGAGGATCCATATTCAGTTTGCAGAGCTGTGTGAACAGAATTTGTACAGAATTAACCTCAAAAGGCTGAGATAACACTGTCAGCTGTGTTGGTAAAGCTGTAGCTGTGTCTCGCTAACTTTTGGTGACACTTGGCTTTGTGTGAATGAATTGCTCCTAAAAATAAGCCTGGAGTTGTGGTTTAGTGAAAAACCCTCCCTGTGCAGCAGCTCAGGCCAGGGCTGGCAGAGGGAGAGAGCCTGAGCAGGGTGAGCTCCACACACCTGGGTTTTGGAGCTTGAGCTCCTTGCAGCAGGGAAATTGGGGAGCTGTGCATTGCCTTTCAGAAGGAGATGTTGAAAAATCAGTGAAATGTGATTGTCTGGAGTTACCTGCCCACCACCAGCCAGGGGTACTGGAGAGCTTTCTCCTGGGTGTTTCAAAGGTTGTTCAAAGAACATTTCAGAGATTTATGTGGGAGCATCTCTTCATGTGGCTCGATTTGGGACTGATAAAACCCCATGGTTTTACATTGTGTGGGGAGGAAAGTGGCTCTCCAGTCGACTCACAGTGAATTACAGGGATAACACAGATTAGCTGGGATTTTCCTGCGTGCCTGCAAACTCTGAGGATCATCTCAAGTGGCAATTTACAGAATCTCAGAATGGTTTGGGTCGGAAGGGACATTAGGGACCATCTATTCCACGCCCTGGGGATGCCTTCCACTTATCCCAGGCTGCTCCAAGCCCCATCCAGCCTGGCCTTGGGCCCTTCCAGGGATGGGGCAGCCACAGCTGCTCTGGGAACCTGTGCCAGGGCCTGTCCAGTGCCCTCCCTGTAGAGCTGCAGCACTGCTGGGAGCAGAGGGAGCAGATCCCATGGGATGCAGGAACGGCTCCAGAGCTGGAAGCACAGGTGGGAGCCTCAGCCTTGTCTGTGAGCCCAGCTGACGCCCTGTGTGCCCCTGTGTGCTGCAGGCTACGCTGGGAAGATCAGCCAGATGCCAATAATCCTGACCCCGCTGCATTTTGACCGGGACCCCCTCCAGAAGCAGCCCTCGTGCCAGAGGTCCGTGGTCATCAGGCCCTTCATCACCAGCGACTTCATGACGGGCATCGCCGCCACGCCGGGCAGCGAGGTGCCCGAGGAGGTGAGGGGCTGCACCCAGCCTGTTCCACCCAGCCTCTGCTCACTTCAGCTTCCCTCTCACCCTCCTGGCCTTCCTTTTGATTTTCTTGCTATTTTTTTCCTCTGTTATAAATAATCATTAGAAAGAATGTTTGTGGTGTTTTGGGGGGGAAAAAAAAAAAACCTGACAAAAGGAGGGGCTGGCAGATGGGTGCGACAAACTTGGAGGCTTTCCAGCAGAGCTGAGCCAAAACAGCACCAATTAAAGAGCAAAGAATACCCCAGCCCTTCCTGGGATTTGGAATTAATTTTTGCATCGGTAATTGGAAATTTCTTGGCGTTAGGAATTGCCTTTGTCTGGCACTTGTGCTTTTGCTGGAATTTGCAGTTTAACATCTCAGTGCCCTGTTTGCTCTTTAGGTCACTGAAAGGACTCAGGAGTCAGGGTCAAGCTTTTTAATTTATTTTTTTTTAATGGGAAACTTTATCCATGTCCGGTCAAGTACTCTGTCCCCCTGGGAATGCACTGTAGGAATAGGACTGACCTTTTATTTTAAACACACTTCAGGAGCATATGAGCATTGTTTAGTAACTGTGTAGAATTATATATTGAAGTCCTCTACTTTAAGGCAGCCTGTGCATGAGAAAAACAATTCAGGTTGCCATGTGAACTATCCCACTGTATAAAAAGAGGATTCATTTGACCTCAGTGTTTGTGTTTAAAAACAACCAAACACCACAAAACCCACCCCCAAACGAAAACCCTGCATTCTGCAGAATGAAAATGGTCATTTTATGGCTCAGTAGTAGTGTGGCAGCTAAAAAGTAGAGGTTATAGAGACTAATCATATTTATGGGGGAAATAACAATATTTTTCTATACAGAGCAATGCACTGTTAATTTGTGCTTTCACTACAAACAGCGTGTCATGTAAGTGGTGTTGGGAACTCGGGGGTTTTTAAGGAAGCTGAACTGCTTCTCCCCTGGAATATTCCTGCTAACATGGATTAATTGTGAGCTCTGGAAGATGAGTCTGACTGGAAACCAGAGTTTTGTTCCAGCTGATTTTACTTTGTGCCTGGCAGCAGCAGGCTCCTCTCTGGTGTCCAGCACAACTGGTGTGAGCAGTTTGCCCTCAAGCTTTTCCAGGGTGATTTTCATCAGGTCTGTTTGACACACCTTTTTTTCTGATATTGTGCTTCCCCTCCACCACAGGTTGTGTTGAAAATGGTGGCAGAGATCAAGAAGATCCCTGGCATCTCTCGGGTGATGTACGACTTGACATCAAAGCCACCAGGAACTACGGAGTGGGAGTAATTAACTTTTCCCTATCCAAGTACTGTGTGCAGTCTAAACCATATCAGAAACCATTCCCAGTGTTGACATGCAGTACTGTGAAAGAGTGACTGGAGCTGCTACATCGCATCAGATTCCTCTCCTGGAGCAGAATCCTGCAGCTGAGAGCTGTGCTGGGGATGAGAGCGGCGTGGGGCTGAGGATTGTACGGGTAAATGACGGTGGCAGCGCTGCCGGGCCAGGCCCCTCTGCTTTGCCTTTGTCTTTCCAGTCCCCCCGTGTTCCCCGTGTTCTGTTACCTGTCATTTCGGTGTCTCTTTGTTTTTGTACACTGTGTAAAAAGAGACAGTTTATTTACTTCTTACCAAAAGCATTGTTACGGCCCAAACATGTAAGAGGAGTTAATTCTTTGTGACCAACCGCTTTGGGACGGATTTATTATAAATAAATATTTTGCCAAATGGAGTAGTGGGTACTGTGGAGTGGCTGTGTATGTTCTGTCCCCTTGTCCTGGGCTGCCTGGCAGTGGGGCTGAGCAGTGCTGGGCTGCCCTGTCCGTGTGTCTGTCCCTGCTGGGTGCAGCTCCAGCCCCGGGGTGCTCCGGGATGGCAGAAAGGCAAACCTGGCAGTGAGGCTGCTGCTGGCTCTGTGCCTCCTGCGTGTCCCCAGCGCTGCCCCTGGCCTTGGAGACGGTTTATTTTCCACACCTTCGCTCTGACAGGGGTTTTTTGGGGTGTGTTGTGCTTAGCTGGGTCTGTGAGATCATTCTGGGTGCTAGTGTGGAGTCCTGGGGTGGGGTGAGCTCCCCATCCTCACAGACCCTCCTGTCACCCGTGTTCTGCTGTTGGTAGTGAAGCAATAAATAATCTGAGTGGTTACTGGGCAGGAGCTTTCTGATGGTTTGAGGCAAAGCCATTTCCATCCACCTGAGAATCCTGTCCCATGACAGGAACAGCTGGATTCTGACCTGAGCAGGTTGCTGGGCACCTGCTGGTACCCCCAGCTGAGGCACCTGGAATGTGCATCCAGCCTCACCCCTCTTATCCTGCTCCTTCAGTTCAAGCAGTTGTGTTTTGTTCAGCTGTGAGATCACTGTAGTATTATGGGGTAAAATTTGGTTTCAACTGTTCAGTAACATGGAGTGTATTTCATGGCTGTAGCTCCTCTCTGCCCTTGCCTGGATCTGTGAACTGGAATAATATTGAAAGTGTTTGTTCTATATTTTTGGTCACACGCATTTTCCTGTTCTTGCATTCCCTGCCTACACGTTATGGAAATTGGGTTTGGAAATTTCTGCTCCTAGGAAATGGCCAACTGGTGTAAATGTGTTTTTTTGCCTGTGTCACTGAGGGCTGTTTTGCACGAGGGGGAGGAGGTGGCGTGTCCCAGCCGGGGCTGCTGGGGACACGGGGGATGCAGGAGGGCAGGAATTGGGGCTGGGGGGCTCTGCCTCCCCTCCAGCCCTGCTCCAGGAGGCCTTTGCAGCTTGGGCAAGTGGAGCTGAATCCGTAACTCAGTCACCTTTTCAGAAGGGGGTGGTGATTTGGACCCACAGCTGTCACAGCCTGTTGGAGCTCCAGTGATGTCAGCGATTATCAATTCCCTGCTGCAGGGTGGGGATCTGTGCTCGGTGAAACCCTGCTCAGGGCTGTTTGCTCTCACCTGTCCTGGCAGGTGGAGGCTGCCCTCCAGGAGAGCTCCCCAGTGAAGTTCCAGTGCATTTGGGTTGGGTCAGGAAGGGCTGAGGGCAGCTGCTGTCGTTTCTGGGTGGTGCCTGCCTCAGCAGGGCGCAGAGACAGGAGCTGAGTCTCTGGTGAGAGGCAGAACCCCCTCAGTTCTCACAGCAACAGGCTCGTCCCCGTGGCTGCCACGGCTGTGTTGCCTTGACAGCAAACAAGCAAAGCTGAAGGAATCACTAAAAATAATGCAAATAATCCAGAGAGCTCTGCAGCCCAGCCCCTGCTGGGTTCTGCCCAGGCTGTCCCTGCGCAGCTGCAGCTGCAGTTTGTGCTGTGGCTGTGACCTGGCTGGGGTAAAACGTGTTCCCAGTGAGGGCTGGGGGGCTGCAGGGGACCTGCTGCCCCTGGGACACCCCCTGCAGCCCTCCTGGGCAGGAACCTTTTATTCCCTGTAAAATTCCTCCTTGGAACTGCATCCTGGCTCTGGGCACGGTGTCTGCTGAGCTCTGTCACCATCCTTGAGCCCCTGGGCTGTTCCCTCCTGGAGCTGGGCAGCGTCTCCGTGCTCTTGGTTAGGTCAGAGAGGTTGAATATTGAACATTTTAGGCGTAAACTATTGCACTATGAATCAAAATGTCTTATTGGAGTGGAGTCTGTGCCCCTGAGCCCCTGTGTGCTGTAGCCCTGCAGGGCTGTTCTTGGGAAGGTTGCTCTGCTCATCCCAGCAGTTCTGGTGTTTCTGTGGAATTCCTGTGTACTGGACACCAGAGTGGAGAGAAACATCCTACTCTGTTCACATTTCTTAAAATACCAGTTCTATTTAGCACCTAGTTTACAAACTAATACCTGTAGCTGCCCCATTGTTCACCTGGAGTCTTCAGTAAAACATGTCAGCAATTAGAGGAATTTGTATCGGGGGCACTCCCCATCAGTCTCAATTTTTAACATTTTTCTGCTTGTGAAATGATAAAGTACTGTGAGCCTTAATTTTTATCCACAAATAAAAATATTATGTTTGAACCTTGGTGTGACTGTTTTTTTATTATTTTTAAGGGCTAGTGTGTAAAAGCTCTATTATGAATGGGAGTGTATTTTGGGTAGAACAGGCTGTTTTTATGGATGTAATTGATTTAAATGTTTGTTCAAGAACCCCTTTATAATTGGGATATTTCTCCTGGTTTGGGATACAGAGATCAGTATAAAGCTGCTTGCAGGATTTCTTCCATTTAATGTTATTTAGGATGAAAAAAAACCCTTTGTGGGGTAAATGAAGCTTTGGGGAGAGCCAAGTTGGAATTGTGGGTTAATTAAGGAGAAGGGTGTCTGCTCCTCACAGGGTCGTGGCTCATGTGGGGTTTCTGCCCAGGAATGAAGTTCTGGAGCAGCTTTTATCCCCTGGAAATGTTTCCAGCACTGCTCTTGCTGTAATTTTGGACAGTTTGGGCAGGTGACCTGGGAGAAGTCACTGCCAAGGGCCCAGCTTCTCCTTCCAGGGCTGGAGCTGACCTGGCCGTGGGGGTTTCGTGGTGTGGAGGGGGGAAATGGGAGTGCAGGAGGAATGGGTCGGGTTTTGGGGGGTTCCAGAGGAAAAGAGGAGGTTTCTGGGTGGGCACTGGTGGACCGGCTGCTCCTGGGCACTGTCAGTGGCAGGGCTGGAGACAAAGCTGTGCCAGGGGTGTCAGCAGGCAGCCTGGGCTGTGCAGGGGAGGCAGCAGCACACACCCCCAGCTCGGAGGTGATTGGGGCTGATCTCTGCTCTGCAGAGCTGGGGTTTATTTTTAGTGCCCGTGTGGTGCTGATTGCCATGGCAATGCCACGGCAGCGCGGGCTCCAGGGCTGCGCCACGCTGGGGACCGGGCTCCTGGCCTGCAGGGACAGCTCCTGTCCCCTGCCTGCTCCCTGGGGTGGGGACAGCTCCCAGCCAGAGCCTCAGCTCTGGAAACCAAACACAATCCTCCTGGCCAGCAACGGGATCTGCTCTGAACAAACATTCTGAATTCATCCTGGGAGCCTCACCTGCTCAGGAGCACGGACAGGAACAGTTCTGAGCCCTCACCTGCTCAGGAGCATGGACAGGAACAGTTCTGAGCCCTCACCTGCTCAGGAGCTTGGCCAGGAGCTGTTCTGAGCTCACCCCAGGAGCCCTCACCTGCCCAGCAGGGACTCACCTGCTCAGCTACAGCTGCTCAGCCTTTGGTCTGAAGTTCTTGCAGAGAAGGAAAGACCACATTTGTGGTTCTGCACCTTCTCGTGCTGTTTGAGCAGGTCAGGGATCATCAGGCTCACAGGGCTCCTTCAGCCCCAGCACAGCCACGTGCCTTCAGAGAGCTCTGAGTGCCTGGATTCTCCTTGGCCTTGGAAAACTTTCCCCTTTCTCATCTCGGGTTGTTTGGTCACTGCTTGGTGCAACTCAGAGCAAGCCCAGAAGAGCTGCTCATGAGTGACCTCCCTGAACTCAGCGAAGAGGGAAAAAAAGAGTTAATTAACATACCCAAGAATTTTCCTCCTCACTTGGGTGTGCTGGGACTGCCCTTTGGCCCTGCAATCACATCTAGAAATTATTGGAGAGGATAAAAGGCTGGAGAGAGCCACTTGCAGCTCAGATTTTAATTTCAGCAGATTGGCTCACTGGAGGCTGCTGTGACCTGCTGCCCTTTGGGGAGGCAGCTGGGAGCTCTCCCAGGGGCTGCCCCCGGGGTTTGGGTGACCAGGTGGACTCCACGGTCTCAGAGCTCTTTTGGAAGCTGGCTGGCTCCAGGATGCCGTGCTGGGGGAGCAGGTTTGCTGAGGATGGCCAGGGACAAAGCTGCTGGCAGAGCAGAGGTTCATACACCACTGCACCTGAGCTACCAGAGCAGGGTGAGCCACTTAAACCAAATTAAACACCTTAATGAATCTTTTCCCGATGGGATTTCAATTACCTGGAGCAGAGGAGAGCTGGGAGCAGCAGGGCCTGAGCTAATTGGATCAGGAGGTGGGAATGACCGTGCTCCTGAGGGACCAAACCCGTTTGTTTGTGTAGGGATCACTGACAGGAACATCCCAAATCCATCTGTGCCTGGGCAGGGCTGGTGTTCTGCTCCAGCCTCTGAGCAGGATCCTCCTGGAGATTCCCTGTTCCTGCTCTCCTGCTCCTCCTGCTCCTGCTCCTGCTCCTGTTCCTGTTCCTGCTCCTCCTGCTCCTGCTCCTGCTCCCGCTCCTGCTCCTGCTCCTGCTCCTGTTCCTGCTCTCCTGCTCCTGCTCCTGCTCCTGTTCCTGCTCCTGCTCCTGTTCCTGCTCTCCTGCTCCTGTTTGTGCTCCTGCTCCTGCTCCTGTTCCTGCTCTCCTGCTCCTGTTTGTGCTCCTGCTCCTGCTCCTGTTCCTGCTCTCCTGCTCATGCTCCTGCTCTCCTGCTCCTGCTCCTGCTCCTGTTCCTGTTCCTGCTCCTGCTCCTGCTCCTGCTCCTGCTCCTGCTCTCCTGCTCCTGCTCCTGCTCCTGCTCCTGCTCCTGCTCCTGTTCCTGCTCCTGCTCTCCTGCTCCTGCTCCTGCTCCTGCTCCTGCTCCTGCTCCTGCTCCTGCTCCTGCTCCTGTTCCTGCTCCTGCTCCTGCTCCTGCTCCTGCTCTCCTGCTCCTGCTCCTGCTCCTGCTCCTGCTCCTGTTCCTGCTCTCCTGCTCCTGCTCCTGCTCCTGCTCCTGCTCCTGCTCCTGTTCCTGCTCTCCTGCTCCTGCTCCTGCTCCTGCTCCTGCTCCTGCTCCTGTTCCTGCTCCTGCTCCTGTTCCTGCTCTCCTGCTCCTGTTCCTGCTCCTCCTGCTCCTGCTCCTGCTCTCCTGCTCTCCTGCTCCCCTGCTCCCCCAGCAGAAACCAGCTGCTGCAGGGGGTTTAGAGCTTCTCTTGTTCCCATCTGAACACGGGAGGTTTGGCTAAAAGCGGCTGAGCCAGAGGAACAGGGATGAATCCCGAGCTCTGCTCCCGGGGGCTGCAGGTTCTCATTTCTCATGTTCTGATTTCAGAGCAGCACTGGGGGTTTGGGCTGCTCCAGGTCCTTCTCTGCCTGCCCTGGCCCCGGGAGCCGCGCTGGATTCCCGGGAATGCCGAGCCCTGCATGCCGAGATTCCCACGGGGGGACGGGAGACCCTGGGACACCCTTAATTATTAATGAATAATTGATATATATTAATATAGAATATATTTTATGTATGTATTTAATATACTAAATAATTAATATATTAATATATTAATATATTAATATATTAATATATATTTAATATAAAACATAATATATCTATTTGATCGACTAAATAATATATATTATATATTAATATATATTTATCGATATTAATATTATTTATATTAATGAATAAATAAAACATATTAAATATTATATATTATATTAATATATGTAATATATTACTATATATATATTATACTAAATAATTAATATAATTATCACAATTCATAATGAGCTACAGGTAGAGAGCTCCTAAACACGATTCTGTACGTTTATACAGTCTACAGGCAAGTTAGAAATTAATAATTTTATTATATGTTACTTTAATAAAATCAAAATATAAAAATAAAATATAGAAATAAAAATAAGAAATAAAAATAATAAAAATAAAAATAAAAATAAAATATGTTTGCCTAGAAAAAGGAATATAAAAGGAATGTCTGGGATGGGTCTAGGGGGGGTTTGGGGTGGGTTTGGGGTGGGTTTGGGGTGGGTTTGGGGTGGGTTTGTCCCCCCAGGACCCCACTGGGTGCCCATGGCTCTGGGAGCCGAGGATTCCAGGATCAATATTTCACAGCAGCTTTGCTTTCAGGAAATCAATCGTCCTGCAATTTTTATAAGGTGAGCAGGGCTCTCCTTACGTGCTGAGCCATAGAATCTCCTGGACACCAAAAACACCCGAGAGCCGCAGCAGGAACGTGACGGGCACACAGTGGCCAGCAGTGGTCACCAATGGCCACCAATGGCCAACAATGGCCAGCAGTGGTCACCAATGGCCAACAATGGCCAACAATGGCCAACAGTGACCCAACAATGGCCAACAATGACCCAACAATGGCCAACAGTGACCCAACAATGGCCAACAGTGACCCAACAATGGCCAACAATGACCCAACAATGGCCAACAATGGCCCAACAGTGACCCAACAATGGCCAACAATGGCCAACAATGACCCAACAATGACCCAACAATGGCCCAACAGTGACCACCAATGGCCACCAATGGCCACCAATGGCCAACAATGGCCAGCAGTGGTCACCAATGGCCAACAATGGCCAACAATGGCCAACAGTGACCCAACAATGGCCAACAATGGCCAACAATGGCCAACAGTGACCCAACAATGGCCAACAGTGACCCAACAATGGCCAACAATGACCCAACAATGGCCAACAATGACCCAACAATGGCCAACAATGGCCAACAGTGACCCAACAATGGCCCAACAATGGCCCAACAGTGACCCAACAATGGCCAACAATGGCCAACAATGGCCAACAATGGCCAACAGTGACCCAACAGTGGCCAACAGTGACCCAACAATGGCCAACAATGGCCAACAATGACCCAACAATGGCCCAACAGTGACCACCAATGGCCACCAATGACCCACCAATGACCCAACAATGGCCACCAATGGCCACCAATGGCCACCAATGACCCAACAATGGCCACCAATGGCCACCAATGGCCAACAATGACCCAACTATGACCCAACAATGACCCAACAATGACCCAACAATGGCCCAACAGTGACCCAACAATGGCCACCAATGACCCACCAATGCCCACCAATGACCCACCAATGACCCAACAGTGACCCAACAACAGCCACCAATGCCCACCAATGGCCACCAATGGCCACCAATGCCCAGCAGGACAGTGCCAAATCATCAGCACCTGCACTGTTCCCCTCACCTGCAGCACCACTGACACCTCTCAGAGCTGGGACCGCGGCCAGGACCTGTGCTGGAGGGAATCAGAAACACGTCGGGCTGAGGAAGCCCCGTGTGCCTTTGGGGCAGCCCTCTGAGAGCTTTATTTGACTTTTGATGAGCAGCTTCCACTTGGAAGGACCTGAAGGACGTTCTGAGGCTCCAGCCCATGTCCCTGTAATGTAAGTGGGTGTTGCTTCCCTGTTCAGGACTGGTTTAAAGGCTTCTGGAGCTGCTGGAAACCTTCTCCATCCTCTGGAGCACTTTAAGGATAAACACATTAGACCAGGCACAGAACTAGAATGCTTTAACAGCTCAAAGTTTGAGTCATTTTTCCAGAGTTTTGCAAAGCTTCCAGTGAATATTTTAGTGTCCTCTGCTCAATTGGTTGGACAGCAGCAGTTCTTGTTGGAGGTAAATTTTGTAGGATTTATTCCAAAATGTGATGGAACTGCATTTTGGAAAAGCAGCCAAAAAGGGTTTGTTTTGTCCTGGGAGCCAGCTCTGGCTCGGGGGCTCCCGGGGGTGCCGAGAGCCTGGCTGCTCCCACCTGGCTGAGAGGGAAGGGGGGATCCAAACCCTCCTGGGGGGCTCTGGGGGGTAAGGCAGGGCCAGCGGGCCCAGCCTGGAGCCTGGGAGCCTTGGGATGGATGTTGGGAAGAGGCTGGGGGAGCTTCCAGCCTCGGGGATCTGCAAGGTTCAGGTGGGAGAAGCGCCCCGAGCTGGTGCCAGAGCTGCTGGGGGTGGGACAGTGCACCAGAGCCCCCGAGCCCCCTTCACCCCCATCCCGGGGATCCTTCCATCCAGCCGCGACCCCCGGGACAGCCCGCGGGGCACGGGGGGTGCCGGCTCTGCTTTGGGGTCATTACGGTGCTTTTGAGGCAATGGCTTTCAAATCCCACCGTCTTTGCGGGGTTTTGTGCGGCGGCTCTCCCGGCACACGGCTGTGCCCGTGCTCCCAAAGTGGCTGCTGTGATTAGAGCTGTAATCTCTGTATCAGCTTTTACATTTCAGACCGGAGAGGGGAATTAATGCCATTCCGCTCTCTGCCCTTCCATACATCTTCCAAACACCGTTCTCCCGGGAGCGCTCGGAACTTCGCTCTCATCCTAAGGGTGACCAAATCCCCAAATTCCTGCAGATCCCTCGGAGGATGGAAGTTCCTGCCGGATGGGGCCACCCGAGGAGCTGCAGCAGGAGGAGGAGGAGGAGGAGGAGGAGGAGGAGGAGGAGGAGGGAAGCGATGGGCACGGGGATGCTCCGGGCTGCAATTTGCCCGGGCCAGCCCACGTGGGCGAGGGTTCGCCCTCAAGGTGACACGTGTGACTTCACCTCCGATGTTTACGGAGCTGGGGAGCCGGACGGCTTTTCCAGAAGGTTCCAGAGAAAGCCCCGGTCCGTGCAGGGGCCCCGGAGCCGCTACAGATGTTTCCATGAGAAGGTCGCAGCTCTTCTTTCTGGTTAAGCCCCGCAGCCACGTCTCTAATTACAGCTCTGTGGCCGCCGTGGGGTTATAGAGGGAGAAGGAGAGCTCTGAAATCGCTCTCATGATTTGAGGGCACCGAGGCAGGAGGCGAAATGCTGGCGGCACGCACCGGGACCGTGGGGGGGAAGAGCTCCGATGAGTCCCTGAAGCTGAGGAAGCAGTCGGTGCTGTCCCTGGGCAGCAGGGACAGAGCCCTGAAGAGCTCGGCCGAGAGCAGCAAGGAGGGCCGGGCTCGGGCAGGGCAGCCCCAGCAGCGAGCCCGGCGCCTGGCGCTGCTGCGGGAGCTGGAGATGAACTGGTACCTGCGGCTGTGCGAGCTGTCCCACGAGTTCACCATCGCCTACACCACCGGCATGCCCCACAGGTACGTGCCCTGCTCCTCCCGGGACACTAATCACAGCAGCAGCGGCAGCGATAACCACCGTAGCCGTAGGAATAAGAACAGAAAGCTCTTCGGCTTTGGAAGTCTGATTTTTGTGGTTACTCGTGCTCTACAGAGCTGAATATCCTGCAAACTTGTCTCTCGATTCCCCTAACTTCCCCAGCCAAGCTGTGCTTGCTGAGCTTTGTTTCTCCTTTGCCCGAGCCGCTGTGGTTTTGTTCGAATAGAGTTGAAAAGTGGCTGCTGTCGAGCAGGGACAGTGTGGGTGGCAGGAGGGTCCCCGTGTCCCCTCCCTGGCCGGGAACAGCCCCGGCAGGGAAACCGGCACTCGCTGCATCTCTCGTCCCATCGCTCTTAAATGTCGCAGCCTCCAGAATCTGATCTTGCTCCTTTAAAAAAATATAAGGGGATCTTGGTATTAGTGGAAATTAGACGTGCGAGTCTCTAATGTCCCGTGCGGGGTCAGACCCTCAGTGAAATCGGAACCTCGGCAGAAGCTGATGTGTCCCAGAGCCGGGAGCGCCTCCGGGCAGCGCTGGGACCGGCTGGGAGGGACAGGAGCGCTCCTCCACCCCTCCTGGGCTTTCCTTCACCCCTCCTGGGCTTTCCTTCACCCCTCCTGGGCTTTCCTCCACCCCTCCTGGGCTTTCCTTCACCCCTCCTGGGCTTTCCTTCACCCCTCCTGGGCTTTCCTTCACCCCTCCTGGGCTTTCCTCCACCCCTCCTGGGCTTTCCTTCACCTCTCCTGGGCTTTCCTCCACCCCTCCTGGGCTTTCCTTCACCTCTCCTGGGCTTTCCTTCACCCCTCCTGGGCTTTCCTTCACCTCTCCTGGGCTTTCCTTCACCTCTCCCAGGGTTTTCCTCCACCTCACTTCGGTAGCAGCCGGGATTCCGGCTGAGAACCGGCCGAGATCTTCCCTAATCCCAGGCAGGGTGGGGATGCCTGCAGTGCCCTGCACAAACCGAGCTCTTGCAGATGTGCTTGGATAAGAAATAAATTAGAATGTCACGGCAATAAAAATTAGGAGTAGGATGAGTGAAAGGAAAAGGAAGTAAAAGGGATCAAGTGGGTATTAATGCAGGAATGTTCACAAGCACCTGAAGGGAGCCCGAGGGGTCTGAGGGGGCAGATCCCGGCTCTGGTGCCTGTGGTTGGCACCCAGGGGCTCAAACTGCACCCTAAAAACAAAGTGCTGGGGAATAACTTTTGGGAGAAGTAACTTTCTAAAGATGCTGATCCACACAAACCCTGATCCTCCAGCAAAAACCTTGTGTCCAAAAAACTCAGGGAAGCTTGTAGAAGTATTTCTTAGAGCTGGCCCACCTTGCATTGGAGATGAGCTGGGGCTGGCAGAGGTAAAACCAAGGGCAGCTGCAGCAGAGATCACAGGTACAGCCCTGGAGCTACACTGCAGGGAGGAAATGATGGTCCCTATGAGGAGCAGCCTCGGGACAGGGCAGGGACAGACCTGGGACACCTCAGCTGCCCTCCCTTGAGTGTCCCAGGGCTGCAGAGAGCTGGGTTGAACCCCCCTGCACCCCCCTTGGGATCAGCACTGGGAGAACAGGACCCCCATCCTTGGGCAGGACCCTGCCCAGGCCACCCAGGGCCACCCACGCTCTGATGTGACAGTCACACAAGAGGAATAACGGGGTAATCCCACTGCTCCTGCCAAACTCCCCTCTGTGACATTGAATTATGAGCTTTTCAAATATATTCTGGGGTTGGGATCAGTCTTTCTTTATCTGCTTTGAAAGATTTAAGGATTAGTTGAGTTCATGATACATCCATCACTTGATTATTTAACTTATTTTTCTAATGTATTTGGGGCTGAAATGGGGTGAGTTTTTAAAATAGAAGAGTCTCAGACATCTGCCTCAGTGTCATGAACCAGACCTTGGCAGGATTGTTTACTGTGGCCAGAAAAGGTCACTGTGGCCCTTCTGGGTGCTGCAGGGATCAAGACCATAAAATCCATCCCTGCACCGTTCAAGGCCAGGTTGGACAGGCTTGGGCAACCTGGGGTAGTGGAAGGTGTCCCTTCCCATGGCAGGGGACTTTGGAATAAGATGGTCTTTGATGTCCTTTCCAATCCAAACCATTCTGTGAGTCTATGAACCAGAACCTCTCTCTGTTTGCTGTTCAGCAGTGTGAAATCAGTGTTAACATCATCATTTAATTCACGTGGATTGGCACAGCCCAGGAGGCTGCAGATGCCAGGGAAGTTCCCAGAGCAGGTAACCCCAGCCATGAGAGCTGTGACAAAACAAGAGATGCCTGCAGAGTTCATCCAGCCAGCCCAGGGCCTGAAATAGACCCTGTGAGAGTATTTGGTTTATGTTTATTTGCCTTGGATTGAGTCCCAAGCAAATATTTCTTATTATCTAAATATAAGGCCTGGGAAATGGGGTCAGAGCTCTATTCCCACCCTCAGCCCTCATCCCCCAGAGTGCCAGACCAGGGGCAAAACCAGATCACTGATCTCAGCCAAAATCCCTCCTGGGCATGGAGCAAAAGGGACAGGTTGTAGGGACACAGAGAATGTCTGGGAGAGGAGCCCCAGCCCCTTGGAGTGAGGCTGAATGCGTGTGACCTGTTCTTGAAACTCTCAGCTGGGTCTTTCTCTTCCAGTCACAGAATCGTGGGATGGTCTGGGTTGGAAGGGTGAAAGTCCATCCCATCCCACCCCTGCCATGGGCAGGGACACCTTCCACTGGAACAGTGCTCCAAGCCCCGTCCAGCATGGCCTGGAGCACTTCCAGGACAGGGAAAATCACACTGAATTTTCCAGCTCAGGTCCTGAACCCTGAGACCCTCACCCTGCTCGTGGAGCACATGGAGTGAGAGCACAGAAACCTGGCTGGGTTCAGGATGGGAAATATGTGAATGTTGGGTTTGGAAGGGTGTCCAGGGGAAGGGGAGCTGGAACAGCCCGGGACTGGGATGCTGGGTGGAGAGACATTGGTGGGCTTACTCCAGCAATTGTCCTTGTGCTTCGCTTCCAAAGAGGTTCCCTTTAAAAGGATGACATCCTGTATGGAAAGCCTACAAGTTCTCTCTGCTTCTAAGAAAAGCAAATTTTCTTTGAAACATTTTGCTTTCCCAAGAGGTTGATCTTTGCCCATGGCTGGTCTGAGCTTAAAATTGAAATAAGACCCCATGACTGGTATTTTTCTGGCTCCAGCACCTTGTGTCCCAGCTGGGTGGGGAAATTTGGGGACAATGTCCAGGGACCAGGAGAAATGGCAAAGACCTTTGTGCCACCGTGCTGCTGGGCCAGCTGGGCACCCTCAGAGCAAGCTGGGGTTAGAGAAGGGGAACTGAGCCCCCAGTGCTGGGGGGATGAAATGGGAGAGTGTCCCAAGGCATCCCAGGAGTGGAGCTGTGGCAGGAGTGATCCCCGGGCTGGCAGGAGCACTGCTGTCCCTGAGTGAGATCCTCTCACCCACTGGGGCTGGAAACTCGCCACCCTTTGATGAGAAATCCCTCTGCTCCTTCTGAAGGTCCTAATCCCACATTGCAGGTATGTTGGAAAAGGTTGGTGTCCTTTTCAGGACAGGAAAATCCCCATTTATCTTGTTTCTCTCTAATTCTGCACTTCCCATGCTGTTGGTCCATGCAGACATGACTTAGAGCTCGTGTCCTCACTGAGGAGCACAGGGGTGGGCTCACAGTGCTCCCAGGAAGGGCTGAGCCCTGTTTGAAGTGTCCTCCACAGATTGTCCTGCACAAGCCCTGGTCCATGGACACATCCTGACCCTGATGAGCCCAAAAGGCAGCGCCCAAAAGCTGACAGCAATGTTCATCTCTGTGTTCTGCTGCACCAGAACGTGCCCAGCCCAGGGGAGAAACCTGCCAAGAGCTTGGGGAGAAGATTTCTGTAGGATATGGATGGAGAGGGAGTTTCAAAGCCATAGAAAAATGTAATTAATGAGAGGCTGTGGGACTGGGCTGTGGCTGCAGGAGCCCCCTGCACACACCTTCAGCCACCTCTGTTCCTTGGCTCAGTGAGTGGAGCATCCCTCGTTCAGCAGAGCCATCACTCATGGGGAAATAAAGCATGTGCTTAATTTCTGGTGAAGCTGATGGATTCGAGCCTCTGCTCCATTTTAAGTGTGTACATTTTTCACAGCTGACAGAAGCAGCTGTAACTTACTGCGCTTCCCACATTTCCAGAGATTTATCCTGTGGGAGAGGGGCTGGGCAGAGGGCTCTGCTGAGGGCAGGGATGCTCCTGCACTCCCCACCTGCTGCTTCCAAAGGGGATTTTCTCTTCCAGAGGTACAGGGACTCTTCTATCTGACTTTGAGCTTGGACATTTTCTCTTTCTTCCTCTGCCTCCAGGATGTTTCTTCAGCTCTCCATGGGTCCAGAACAGCCAGCACAGTAGAACCTCCTTTTTTATTAAGATTTATTCAATTACTCGTGAGAAGTAATGAATTGTGAAAAGAAACACTTACTAAACACTTGTAAGCTGGTTCATTTACAGGCTGATCAGTTCTTTTCCCTTTCATTGCTTCAGCCAGTGCAGCACAGTTCAGCTGCTGCAGAACACCCCAAAGAGCAGCAGAGCGTGAGCCTGGCTCGTTTCTGATGACAGCAGAATTTCTCTCAGATGAAACACCATTTACAAAGCAAATTTGGTGTTCTCCAAGGAGGTGTTCATGGCACAGCTCCTTTCCTGCACACTTTGCTGGGCTCTGGCTGTGAAAGCTCCCAGTGTTCTGCTCCTGCCTAATTCCAGCAGGCTCTGGGAGCTCAGGCAGCTGCGCTCCGAGGGCCTGGGGGGGAAATCTTATAGGAGTAGATGTGTCTGCAAGAGCACCCAGGCAGCTCTTGCAAAACATGCTGCTGGCAAATGTTGGGGTGGAAAGTATTTATGGAGGTCACGGAGTCCCGAGGCGCTGCTGGATTAACCCACGCTGCAGCTGGGCTGGGCTCTGCATTCCTCTTTTATCTATTTTATGTTAGCTGAGGTTCTGTTCCAGGAGGGAGAATTCTTCCCAGAGCACAGAACTCCCTGGCAAACCCATCTCACTCGGCTTGGGGTGTCCTGCAGAACCCCCTGAGCTCCTGCATCCCACACAGAGAGCCCTGTCCTCTTCCTGCTGCTTTTCTTGGGTGAGCAACAAACTAAAACCTGGGAATTGTGAAACTTTCATGCAGAGATTGGCCAGCAGGCAGCCCTTTGTAGGATGTTCCTTTTCCTTACTCCTTTTCCCTTTCTCCTTCCCCATTTTCCCTCTTTTCCCTTCTCCCTTTCCTGGTTGAAATGGGAACTGTGAGGAGCTGACACCCAAACCTTTGGCCATTTCCAGTGGATTCAGCAACCTGGGCAAGCAGAGGGGTCCGAGGGATGGGATTGTCCCTGCCCCAGGCGATTAAACAGGCTTTTGGCTTAGGGAAAAGATGATGGACAGGGATTACAGATGTGTTTAAATCAGGAGCAGCCTGTAGCCAGTCACTCACCGTCTCCCACATGGCAGGAGCTGGGGCAGGGGGGAGCAAAGGACGTTTTGTACAATGGGTTTGAGCTCAGGAATTCCTTTCCCAGGCCCTTGTAGTGGAACTGGGGAGCTCCCTGGCACGGGAGGGTGTGTGGGTGCTGGAAGCTCCAGCAGGTTGAAGATGTTATCAGGGATCAGCCAGGCCCATCCAAGGTGTTGAACACCAAGGGGGGATTTCACCCTAAGCAAGAAAAGCCCCCCTTACACCCCTGCAGAGCCACCCCAGAAAAAGGGAATTTGGGAACGATCCCTTTGCCATGACTGCTCTTCCAGGCTTCCTTAGTGAGGCCCATTTTGTGCATTGAAGCTTTAAAATACGTAATCTTTAAATGGCAAAATATAGGAAGGCTCTTGATGGGGTCCTGTAATCCTGCTCTGTAATCCTGTCCTCATCTGCTCTGTCCTGAGTGCTGCTGCATTATATTTATTGGGATATACCTTACAGCCTTAATGTTTTCCCTATTTCCTGTGCAGATTGATCCATAGAGCTGTGTCCAGCTGTGTCCTTTTGTTAATAGTCAGTGTCAGTGGTTTTTTAGTGTTTTTTAGTCTGTGCAAACTCCACAGCAGCTCCCTGGTACAGTGGTGCCAGGACACTTCCCCATGTCTGGCCTTCTTCCCGATGATTTCAGTTCCTTGGATTTTGTGTGATTTTTGCAGGATCCTCTCCCTGCCCATGGATGAGCTTTAAGGTCCCTCCCAAGCCAAACCATTCCATGGTGATTCCCTAAAGTCCTCACAGAGCACAGCCAGGCTCCGTGTGCTGCTGCTTCCAGGGTAATTCCCACCTTTCTGTGGGAAGTTCCCATGCTGTGGGTGCTCGGTTTTGTGGGGAAAACAAAGCAGATTTTCCCCTCCCCATCGGTAAATGCCAGCCCACCCCCGGCTGCTCCGGCCCCTGCCCAGCAGGAATTTGCACTTTTGCTGCTTTTCCCCCACAGCTGCTGCTCCTGTGGCAGAGTTTGGGATATTCCTGGCTGTATTTATAGACAGGTTTGGAGGCTGCAGTCTGGGATGAAACTCAGCCCACGTGCTCCCGGTTAAAAGAGGTTTTATCCGGAGTCTTTGGGCTGACTTTGGGATCTGCTGAGAAAGGGATGCTGCCGGATACTGCACCGACACAAGATGCTGAGCAGGGAGCGAATTTGGGAGCAAAACCTCCTCCCGTGGCTTGCAGGTTTATTTCAAGGCTGTCTCCTTTAGGCACGGAGATAAATGCAGGCTGTGGCAGGGCTCAGGGCCAGGGCAGAGCGGGTCCCGTGTCCCCAGGCTCAGGTACAGCTCGGTGGGGCTGCCCTCTGACACATCTGTGAACCACAACTTGGTTTTTTACAGCCCAGGCCGGTGAAAACACTCAGCTGAGATGTTTGTAGGGCTCTGTGTTGAGCACCTCTCTGTTTGTGCCTCTGCCCGTGGTGTGGAGGGGCTGTGGGCAGCTGGGGAGGGGGAGGTTGGATGAAAGGCAGCTCTTCCATGGATAACCCCCCTGTGCAGCCCTGTGACTGCCTGATAAGCCTTTTCTTCCTTGTTTTCAGTGCATTTCCATAGTTGCTGGCTTCACCCCTGTGCCAGAAGAGCTCCAGAAGCCAGCACGGTGTTTCCATCATTCCAAGGGCACCGTTGCTGCTTTTTCCAGAGGTCTTTGTGGAGAGCTCAGGGATCCTTGGAGAGTCCAGGGGCACTGAGGCTGTTGGGGGAGCTGCTCCCCATGGTCCAGCTGCTGCTGGGCTGAGAGTTCTCCAGCCCACCCCAGCTGGGGAGATGAATCCTCACTGCAGAAAAAGACACAATCTGTAGATTGCAGGAGTAATTATTCATTTCCCCCGAGGGCCTAATGAGCGGTTATGCATTTGGCAGTAAGTAATGATCCTCTTGCAAATCTTTTTGTTAATTAAATGGGCGCCTTTCCAGTGCAAAAGTGG
Organism: Pseudopodoces humilis; assembly: GCF_049639895.1. NCBI lineage: Eukaryota > Metazoa > Chordata > Aves > Passeriformes > Paridae > Pseudopodoces > Pseudopodoces humilis. The sequence goes on along the minus strand of NC_142210.1, from coordinate 24,223,530 downwards.
TTGTTCAATGTTTGGGATGTGCCCAGAGATCAGGGACTACTTGCCCGGCCAGCACTGGCCTGGGAAATGCAGAAATCCTTGGCTTGGAAGTGCTTGGCAGTGGCTGGAGGTCACCTGAAGACCTGACAGTGCCTTGCACTTGATTTTCTAAAATGCCATTGTCCCTGGATCCCTGGCAGTGTCCCAGGCCAGGCTGGACAGGGCTGGGAACACCTGGGACAGTGGGAGGTGTCCCTGCCATGGCAGGGGGACACTGCAAGGGCTTTAAGGTCCCTTCCAGCCCAAACCATTCCATGACACAGTGTTCTTGCCTCGTGGGCCAAAAAAAAAATTTGTTAAAAGCCTTTGCAGAGAATTGTGGAAGTGAAAAGAGCAGAGGAAATTTGGGGAGCTAAAGAGTGACGGCAGAACTGCTCCTGCCCGGCAGCAGAGCGCTGTGCCTGCACCTGCTCAGGTGAAAAACAGATTCCAGAGGTCCCAAAATGCTGATTTTTCACCAGCAGAGTGGGCTGGTAACTGAGAGGCAGAGGAGGTGCTGACACAGCGGGTTTTGCAGATCCCTCCCCCGGAGAGGAGCCTGGCAGTGGGAAAAGGATCCATTAAAATGAGTGGGGCTGAGGATGGTTCCCCGGTAATCTGCTGGATCCTGGGTGATGTGCTGATTCTCCTCCGTGATTAGTTCCAGCAGGTGCCTCATTCTTTTGGGCTGCTGGTCAGGGTGAAGGGTTTCCCTCGGGAGCAGGCTCTGTGTGCCAGCTCTGCTGGGTGCAGCTGACGGGATTTGTACCCTGTGTCACTCACGTTAATAATCAGAAATGCTGCTGCAGCTGAAAGAGAGACTCTCAGGAGAAGACTTACAATTCTTCTTTGAAAAATGCTATTTGGGAAGGTGATATTTTTAATAGTGCTTATTATGCAGTGGTGACTTATATAAGATAATGACTGCTGGAGACACTTGGCTTTCGCTGAGCTGCTCACAGAGGGGCCAAGTCCCTCCATCGGCCGTAGGAGGTGACAACTGAGGCTTCCCAGGAGAGGGGGAAGCTTTCTGAAGGGGTTTTCATTGGGAAAGAGCTTCCCAAACAGCACAGTCTGCTGGAGCTCGTGTGAGCCTCTGCCAGTTAATCTCAAAGAATCAGAAGTTCCTGCTCTGTCGCTGCTCCCTGTGTGCTCCAGCGTGTCCCAGAGCAGGGCAGCTCGGAGCTGTGAGTTTGCTGCCCACATCCTGCCCCAGCACCTCAGCAGAGTTCCTCCACACAAGTTAATTTAGAGCTCTAAGCTGTTACAAGTAATGCTCGGGTGAGATTTGACGCGTGTGGATAACACAGCAATGCTCATAATTGCCTAAAATCTACTATTCAACAAGCACAGCCAAGCTGGGAGAACACAGCTTGGGCTGAGCTTTATTTGGAATACATTTATCCACCAGGTGATGCGGAGCACACGGGGAAAATCTGCATTTTGTGTGTGCAGGGTGTAGAACACGAGTATGGCAGAAGGGAGAATCATTTCTTGGCACAAGAGCCCTGAGGGTGCTGCTGCTGCTGCTGGGGATGCTCCTCTGCTCTGGGATGGAGGCTCAGTGACTGCACACCATGTCAGGGGCTCCCAGGGGGAATAAAACAGAAAACCCTCTTGTACTGGGTGGTGGAGCTTCGTGCAGCTCAAAGTGTTTTAATCATATTTAATCACAGAGTGGCTTGGGCTGGAAAGGACCTTAAAGACTGTTAAGTGCTCAGTGTAGCACGGTACATTAATTTAATGGTGACTTCTGGAGCCCCTCATGTGAGGCTCTGGCTTGCAGTCAGCTGAGAAATGGAATAGATAGCATGGAAAAATTAAATTACCTGCTTTGGAGCAGGGATCCAGCAGCTAATGGGCAACAGGCACCGTGGGGGGGGTGTTCTCTCCCCGGGGACGAGTGGCCAGTTAATTGGATTGGGCGCCTGATGAGCTCCGGGCTGGGTCCCAGCGTGGATTCTTTCCTGTTGTGTCACAGATGATTTATTTCATGTTGCCCGTGCACAGCTCCTCGGGGCTCCCTTGGGGCTGGGGGTGCTCCCACACCCAGGTGGGGCTTGGACACCCAGGGGTTGGGGATTGGATGGGAATTAGTGCAAGAATTTGGAGCAGCACAGGATCCCAGCCTGGTTTGGGATGGGAGGGACCTTTGAGCCCCTCCAGGGACACCTCCCACTGTCCCAGGCTGCTCCAAACCCCAGTGTCCAGCCTGGCCTGGGATGTTTCCAGGGATCCAGGGGCAGCCCCAGCTGCTGTGGTGCTGGATTTATCCCAGCCCAGCCTTAGCCCCGTGCTGGCAGAGCAGTGGCTCGGAGCTGTCTCACTCCCAGCTTTGGTCCATTCCAGGTGATGGAGCCCTCGGAGCTGCCGCTGGTCCTGGGGGATGGCACAACTCATGTGGCATCAGAGGAACCCCAGCCTGGAGCCACTGCCCCCAGCCTGGCTCAAAACCTGCCAGAACGACGCCTTTTAACTAAAATCCATTTAATGGCAATTTTGATCAGTTTTCCTCAAGTGCAATTACAAATGCAAATGGAGTTTTTGATGTGAAACCAGCGGAAATGTGATGGCTGTGGGCTCGATAAGCGCCGAGCTTTTGTTCTGCGGCTCATTTCCTCGCGCAGCTTCCAGCAGCGTTATCAAAAAGAGCCATTCCTGGCTTCAGCTGCACCCCAAAGAGATACAAATCCCCAGCAGGTCTGGAGCTGCTGCTGCCCATGGGACCCCTCCTCTGAAGGGCTGGAGAGGCTCGTCCTGGCTCTTAATTGGGATTAATCCCAGGGAAACCCTGCTGGGAGCGGCCTCCCCTGCCCAGCTCATCTCACCCGTGTCCGGATCAGCCCAGTTTCAGGAGATGTGAGGAGCTGCCACAATCCCCAGGAAGGAGGATCCCAGCGGGAAAGCTGTTCCCCAGCAGCTCTGGGCACGGAACACAGGCTGGGCTTGTCCTCACAGCTCTTACAGCCCAGTAAAATGTTACTGGGACATGAGGAGGGAGCGCCCTGAGGCAGAGTTACGGTGGGAGGCTGGAAATCTGGGATTTGGGATCCTGCTCGGGTCCTGGAGAGAGGCTGCTGCCTGCAGTTTGGGGTTTGGGGAATGTGGCTCTGGGGCTGTGGACAGCTCTGGGCTGGTGGATAAGGAAAGGCTTTTTTTGGGTGGGAAAGCTGGGAGGGTTCAGGCTCTGGAGAAGGATCCTGCCTCATGGCACTGCCAGCAGCGTTCCCTGGGCAGTCTCCTGAGGTCTGCTCCATCCAAGGGCATTGCAGGCAAAGGCTCGCTGAGCGCCTGTCTGAGTGTCCAACATGGTTAAACCTCTCTTTGGGAAGGCTGAAACCAGATTTTTGATGTGTCTCCAGCCTGGAAGCGCTGACTGTTCCATCCTGCTGCATCTCCCTGGGCCTGGGGCTGCTCTGGCACGGGGAGGGCAGGACCCTCCGGCACTGGGAGCAGAGGGAATGCTTCTGGCATTGATCACAGAATCCCAGACTGGTCTGGGTTGGAAGAGACCTTACTGTCCATCTCATCCCACCCCTGCCATGGCAGGGACACCTTCCACTGTCCCAGGCTGCTCCAAGCCCTGTCCAGCCTGGCCTTGGGCACTTCCAGGGATGGAGCAGCCACCACCTCCATCACGGGCACTGCTGCAGCTTTGCTGCAAAATTCAGTTGTTGTTTTCTCTTGGCATGGAAGAATTCCAGATAAAGAGCTTAAACAGGCTGGGTTGGCATCATTACCTGGATTGCTGGAATCACAGGCTGCTGTGGCTGGACCACCCAGTCCCCAGGCCCTGCCATGGCAGGGAGGGTAAACAGCCTCTGGCTGCAGCCACGAGAAGCAGAATCTCCAGCCAGACTTGGCATCGTATTTCGAAGGAGCTCCGCTCTGAGGTGGAATTTAAAAAAGGAAGGAGCAATCAGCGTGCTCAGCTCCGGCCGTGCTGGGCCAGGGCTGCAGCAGCTCACGAGGTTTCACGCAGCCCAGACTGCAGGACCTTGATTCATGTTCATATTTCGGGCTGCAGAAGCATCTTTCCTCCTCTGGCTGCAGCCAGAGCCGTGCTGCAGCCTGCCCCTGGAGCAGAGTCCCTGCAGGAGCTCCGGGAAGGGCTCCTCCCTCGCCCCCTGCTCTGTGCCTGCCCCACGGCCCCTTCCAGCCTGCACAGGGATCCCACCGGGGCTGCACGAAGCGTTTTTGGCTTTGGAGGTTTGGCTGTGTGTGTGTGTGTCCTCCTGTCCCTGCAGGGCTCGGGGCAGCTCTGGGGCCAGGGATGTGTTTGTGTAGAGGCAGCTCCCGCTGCCCCGGCTCTGGTGGCTTTTGGTTTGTCCCCCGGGGTGGCTGCAGTGGCTCCAGGGCTGGGGGGTCACAGGCTGGTCACAAGCAGCTGAGTGAAAGCTCATTTGCCTGATGAGGGTGTTGTTTAATGAGCGGTTGTTGTCTCGCTCAGGGGGAATGACACCGGGCATCTTGTCACCGTGGTTTGGTGGCACTGAGGTGTCACAGGGAGCCCGGGCTCGTGGCTGTCCTCTGCCAGGGCTGTCACGTACCTCCTGTTCTATAAGCTCAGGATTTTCATCATACAGAATTATGTTACTCCAACGTTTTACTCTAGAAGTGATTATCTTGCTCGGGGAAATGAAATAAATCCCATATTTAAGTACATATTCTGTGGAGAGACTGTAACCCCTCCAAAGCTAAGCAGCTTGAGGTAAGATGCTCTGTGGGATGTGCCAGTGCAGAAGGTGACTGTCCCTTTCTGTCCCCTGGCCTGGGCCTCCCCTGGTGCCTCAGGGCAGCCCTGGTGATGGGGGTGGTGATCAGGACCTGGTGACAGTGACCTGGGCTCATCCCCAGGACCAGCTCTCTGCGTTTGGCAGATCTGGCTGCAGTGGGGGCTCTCCAGAGATGTCCAGGACAGAGGTAAAACACACCTGGGGATGCCTGAGCCCAGTGAGGGGACGTGAGGCCGTCAGAGAGGGGAATATTTCCAGGTTTTTCCAGGATTTTCCAGGTCCTGCCCTGGGCTCTCAGCAACGCTCCAGCTGCATCCTCCAGTCCCAAAGAGACCCTGAGGATGTCCTGGGTGTGAGGGGCACCTTGGGGTCAGTGACCCCACGGCTTGTGCCCCCCGATGCCCCCTCTGCTGGGTTTGCTGGTGGTCTGCACTACCCCTGATGAGGGGTCTGGGAACTCTCCCGGGGTCCTGCTCCCCACAAATCCCTGCCTGAGGGTGATCCAAGGAGACCACTCACAGCTGGGAGTCCGTGGGTCTGCTGTGTGATTAACTGTTAATCCTCTTTGGGAAAATACCACCGGGGAACTGTTTTTGTTGTGTTTTAATGCTTTCCATCCTCAAAGGGATGCGCTGGGTACCTGTTCATGGGCCACCAGGACAGGAGCTGCGGCAGAAGCTCGTCCCCTGTCCCGGGGTGCTGGGTGGCCATGGCTGCCCCACAGCCGCTCTCACATCCCCAGCAGGATGGAGGGGGGACAGACCATGGTGTGCCGCAGGGCAGGGCTCAAAGCTCTGTCACCCTGAGCTCAGACCGGGCTGTGATCCCCCCCAGCACCCCCAGCTCGCTCTGCCACCGCTGCCGCCCCACCTCGGGGTGCCTCGGGCCGGTCACTGCAGGGGGGTCCAGCCTGGGAGCTGCTCCCGCCCCAAGGGCCGGGTCTGGGGCCGGGCAGGGAGCGGGGAGTGGGCACCGGCAGCTCCGGAGGTGCCCCAGCCCCCCACAGCCAGGGCAGGTGTAGGACAGGGACTCTGGACCATTTCCCGTGGCCTGTGCCGGGTGGGAAAGGGACCACGGGTGACCCTGCCACCCACGGGCACCCTCTGCTGTGGGGCTGCACCCAGGGCCACCCACTGCCCTCCCCAGGGCCGCTCTGCTGGTGACAGTGACAGACGGGGGTCCTGGGGTCCTCCAAAGCTGGTCACCCTCTCAGCCCCGCCTGGGCAGCTCCTCAGCCCAGGGGTCCCCGCGGTGCCCCAAGCCAGAGCCCCGGGAGAGGCGGCGCAGGGCAGGGCCGGGCTCTGGGCACAGTCGGGTGTGGGGATGGGGATGGGATGGGGACGGGATGGGGATGGCTTGTTCTGCTCAGGGATGGGGACGGGATGGGGATGGCTTGTTCTGCTCAGGGATGGGGACGGGATGGGGATGGCTTGTTCTGCTCAGGGATGGGGACGGGATGGGGATGGCTTGTTCTGCTCAGGGATGGGGACGGGATGGGGATGGCTTGTTCTGCTCAGGGATGGGGATGCCTTTGCTTCAAAGCCTTTGCGCTGCGGCTCGTTCTGCTGGTGATGCTGGGGGGGCAGGATTAACCCCGGCCCCGCTGCGAGCCGGGGGCTGCGGGCGGCGGCTCCGGGTGCCAGGAACACGGGATAAACGTGTTATCTCCCTCCTTAACACACCGGAGCGCGGCGATTTGCCTCCCCCTCCCCCCAATTCTTTTCTTTTTCCTTTCCCCCACAATTAACCCATTTTAACACCGAACTGCCGCCCGCTGTAGAAGACCTCTCTTAGCGACGCCGGCAGCGATTTTTTCCGGGCGGATCTGCCTGAATCTCCTGCCTTCCCTCCGAGCACAAAGGAGGCCGGTGGATCGCATCCCGCCCATCCTCGCCATCCTTCCCGCAGGCTCTGGCGGGGGCATCCCGGGGCCGCTGCGGAGCCGCTGCCAGCGCTCGGCGGGCTGCCATGGGTGGGAGGTAGCGCTGCTGCGCCTGGGCGAAGGACACACCGATGGATGCTGCCGCTCCTTAGGGACGGGGCTCGGCTGTGCCTGCTCAGCACTTGGCGGTCCAGCGCTCGCAGGATGCCCGCAGTGATTTAAAAGCGGCGGCCGGGAGGCTGCAGAGACACAGAGCGGCTGCGGAGCGATCACCATGAGGGAGCGGCGCTCCGGCAGCACCTGACTGGATGGATGCTTCTGCCTGAGCAGCAGCATCGCCGCCGACAGCCCGGAGTGAGCCCCGAGCCGTTGTCGTGGCAAGTTCGCGTTCCTGTGCCGGAGGCACCGCGGGCACGCAGCGAGGCTCTCCCGGAGCCCCCGGAGCTCGGGGAGTCGCAGGTCGGGGCTTTGCCGGCCGTGCTGGGCAGCTGCAGCCCCTGCGGGGCCGGGGGTCCGCCCGCCACCCGGCCGGGGCACCGCGGGCGCGATGCAAGTGTCCATCGCCTGCACAGACCACAACTTGAAGAGAAATGGTGAAGACAGGCTCATCAGCAAGCAGAACACCACGACCCCGAACGTAGTGAATGCAGCCCGGGCAAAATTCCGGACAGTGGCTATTATCGCTCGCAGTTTGGGGACATTTACCCCGCAGCATCACATTTCATTAAAAGAATCCACCGCAAAGCAAACGGGCATGAAATATAGGTATGGGCACGGTCTCGGTCTTTGTTCCCTTGCAGTGTAATAGCTCTTTACTTTGCCTGCCTGGATGCACCTGGTTTCGCAGAGGAGCTCTCTGCTCGGGTTATTAATAGATTTTTAAACTTGGGCATAACTGGGAAGCTTTGGGGTGTTTATGTTTTTGCAGGGATATGTATCTGGGATTTTATACCAAAAACCCACTCGCTCGAGCAGATTCTATGCAACGTTGTGAATTTGTGCCAGTGGTGCTAAGATGGTTCCTATTAAGTGTTCAATGTAACTAATATTGGTGCTAATGAGCAGAAAAATCAATTAGCAAAGCATGCTTGGGGCTGGACAGGGAAAGTTGGTTTGCAGCGTGTTGTGTGGAGCAGAGGCGTCTGCCGTGGGGATCAATCCACCGTGGGGGTGGCTCACCGACTTCTCACCTGGTTCACTTGGCAAAGATGAGATCAAAGCCAATTTTAGGCAAATGCAGAAAGCAAAATCTCAGGCATTCTTATGGAATGCCTCCTGCCTCTCGCAGGTTTTTATTCCTCCTAACCTAGGCAGGAAAAACAAGGAATGGCTGTGAGTTCGGTGTGAAGTGCTCAGTGTGGGCAGCTGATCAGCTTGTCTGTCCTGCCTTTGGCTGCAAGTGAGGATTTGTGTGCCTTTGGTGTTGGCTTTTGCCTGTCCAGTGTGTCCCTTGCAGCCACCAGTGGGTGACATTCGGACTGGGAGAAGGGGACAGCCTGGGATCTCGGCACCCCGTGCCCGAGGGGGAGCTGCTGCTGCGGAGGCAGCTGGCACAGGAGGGCTCCATGGGCAGGCTGCGGGGCATGGGTCTCCAGGCAGCTTCATCCTGCTAGTTTCCAGCCCCTGGGCTACCAGCCCGGGCTCCTGTGCCCCCAGACCTGCCAGGGGAACTGCAGTTCTGTGTTAATGCTGGGTCTGGGGTCCTGGGGTGGCTGCAAAGCCACTGTGGGTTCAGCAGCCGCTCTCGGATCCAGGCGTGGTGCAGCCAGCGCAGGGGGATCCTGCAGGAAAATGTCACTGTGAACTCTCCAGGAGCTGCACACATTGGAAGCAGTGTGGTTGGGGTGCTCAGATGTCATTTTCTGTGGTGTGCTTGGATGGTTGATCAATGACAGGGAGGCTTTGCCCAAGTGGAATCTCGGCCTTTCCAGCTGCTCGTCCTGTCCTTCAGCCGTGACCAACTTTCAGCAGGGACCTTGCACCCTCCTGGGCTGGGGCTGGCAGCAGAAGTTCCCCGTGAGCCTGAGCCAGGGCAGAAATGCTGGGTAATAAACGTGTCCTGGAGCCAGCTCCCAGCTGGATGGGGGCTGGGGGTGGCATGGTAGGGACAGTGTCCAGGGGGTCCTGGCAGGGACAGTGTCCAGGGGGGTCCCAGCTCCCAGATGCTGCAGTCTGGCCTGGCCATGGGGAGGGCAGGGTTTGAGCCATGGCAGAGGGTCCAGTCTGAAGACAGGACACACAAAATCAGTGTAACCTGTCCTTTAACCACCTTCCCAGTGAAGCAGTGGCAGCCAGCAGCTCTTGTGACCCCTGACCTCTCTGGCAGCCCCATCGTGCCTCAGTTTCCCCGTAAGCTTATCTGTGGGAGAGGAGTCTTTGATGGTGTCCCTTGGAGGCAGGACCTGCCCCAAGCCATGCTCGTGGGGTGTCCCTCGGAGACAGGAGCTGCCCCAAGCCGTGTTCCCTGGCTGTACGGGCACCGTGTGCTGATTGCCAGCAGTTATCCTGATTTCCCGGGCTCCCAGCGCTCTCTCCCAGGGTACCAACACCCCGGGGAATCGCAATTCATTGCTCCTGCAGCCTCCACAGTTGGGCCTTTGCGAGTCCTTCCTGCCTTATTCCAGGTTTGGAGAGTGAGGGTGGATTGTCCCAGCGGAGTTCTCACACCCGGCACTCCGTCTGCCCCAGACCTGGGAGTTGCACCAGGAATAGCAGCTCGTTGGCGACAAGGCTGAGGTTTTATCTTTATGACTAATCTCTGTTTCTGCTCGCGAATCTCTCCGTGTGCAGAGCTGATTTCTCCCCCAAGAGAAGCAGCGCAGGGGAATTTGGAGGAAGAGCTGAGTAACCCTCGGGCTCAGCGCGACGCTGCTGAGTCGCGATAACCTTTGGGTGGGGAAGCGCCTCCCAACCAACGGAGCTGGAATTTCGTGTTCACCTTGGGACCGATTCCTCAGCCCGAGGGAAATCCAAAGCCGAAGCCTTTTCCCGGCGGCCGCAACAGCAATTCTGCAAAGTCCTCAGCTCCCTCACATTTGAAGCTGAAGTCCTTCCCAGTTCATTTTCTGCCTGAATTACGTCCTTGATGCCGAGCTCTGCAGCGTGAGCTGCTCCAAATGCCACCAGAGCCACGCTGGCCCTCGATCGGAGCTAAAAATACCGAGAGCCACCCCCGTGCGCCCCCGAGCGCTGCCGCCGCCCCCGCGGCAGGGCTGCCCCGCAGCTCCCGCTCCGCTCCCGGGATGCGCCCGGGATGAGCCTCCCCCGGCTGCCAGCCTCCCCATCCGCTGCCGTTATGTAAAAGGGAGAGACAGCGACTACGCCTGTGACAGGGTGGGGGCGGGAGAGGAGCCAGCTCGGGGGCTTTTCACCGAGTGACATGTTTCTGGCCCCTCTCCAGCTCTGGGAGAGAATTGGAATATGAAAGGCAAAAGTTTACGGGAATAAATGCGCTCGCCGGGGAACAGCTGCAAATACGAGGACTCAGGTGCGTCCCCGTGGCGCTCACCTGAGCGGAGCTCGGCTCTGCCTTTGCAAAACGAGCTTTACGTTTGGCATCCTCCGAGCAGGGCTGTGGCAGGAGCCGGACAGGACCTCCCGGACATCGCCTCCGCTGTCACCGCCGGCCGCAGCCCCGCTGCCTCCTCCTGCGGAAGGCGAACGGGCAGAGGGGCAGCTCTCTTTTATCCTTTTTAATGCTCCAGTTCAGTCCCACTGGCGAGCCCGCCCAGATGCTCGGGGGGAATATCTGGGATCACTTCAAGCCTCTCTTTGAAAACGATGTAGTTGCAGTGCTCGGCTTGGGAAATTGCAATCTGCCGCACCGCTGCTGGAAAACAAAGGATGCGGCTCTGCTTCCCCGAGATGATGCACGGCAGGGAGCAGGGACAGCAGCCTGGCTCTCCACCTGCTTTGGACCATGGAGAGGTCCCAGCCCGGGTTCTCCTCTCTCCTAATTTGCTGGATCTTCCTTAAAATTCTTTTCAGTGAAGTGGATCCAGGCCTGATGCTGGTGCTGGGGGTTATTTCAGATGTGGCGCTGCTACCGCAGGGAACAACTTCTCAAAGTGAGACTGGCACCAGCCTGGCTGTTCTCAGACTTAAAATTACGGATCAGGAAGCAGTTTTTACAATGAGGCTGGTGGGGCCCACAGAAGCTGTGGCTGCCAAGAGTCCAAGGCCAGGCTGGACAGGGCTTGGAGCAGCCTGGGATAGTGGAAGGTGCTCCTGCCCATGCCAGGGGGTGGGATGGATCTTTAAGGTCCCTTGCAGCCCAAGCCATTCTAGAATTCCCAAGTTCTTTGATACCAGCCCCTTTCCATCACAGCTGCAGCACTGCACAGCCTTGCCCAGAGTGCCCCATCTCCCCAGGAGCCTGCTCCCTGCCCAGGCTGTGCTGGGAGCGGGGATGTGCTGGGAGCGGGGATGTGCTGGGAGCTGGGCTGTGCTGGGATGTGCTGGGAGCTGGGCTGTGCTGGGATGTGCTGGGAACTGGGCTGGGCTGGGATGTGCTGGGATGTGCTGGGCTGGGCTGGGATGTGCTGGGATGTGCTGGGATGTGCTGGGCTGTGCTGGGAACTGGGATGTGCTGGGATGTGCTGGGATGTGCTGGGATGTGCTGGGAACTGGGACGTGCTGGGCTGTGCTGGGCTGTGCCGGGCTCCGCCGCTGCGGGGCCGATTTGGGGCTGTCAGCAAGTCAGAAATCTCCCTTTTGCCGAGCCCTGCAGGCGCATGGGCACGAGGGACCCAATTTACAGAGAACAACTATCTATTTGTGTTCATCCATAATTGATGGAGGCCGCTTTGACCATTAACTCCGGCGCGAGCCTAAACGAAAAAAATTTATCTGCAAAGGCAAATTGGTGGAGTTGATGTTGCAGGGAGCCTGGGCAGAGTGAGGAGAGGAAACCCCGAGGTTTCCCATCCCCCGAGGGGAAAGCCATCCTTCCCACCCAAAGGGGTGAGAACGTGCCCTCATTAGAGAAGTGTTACTAACGTTTGTAAGATAAGAGCTGAAAAACGAGGGAACAAAGCGGGAAGAAGGGAGGGCGGAAAAGAGTTGTTTCCCTCCCCATAATTATTTTCGAATCTGGGGGGAGCTGAGCATTTGGCGATGGTGGAGGAACAGGGAGGAGGAATCTGTGGAAGAAAAGCTGCTGACACCGGAATTACGTAAAGGTGCTCTGGGCAGATAAACCTTGAGAAGTAAAGTTTGCTTTCTTCCTCATCCCCTGGGAAAGAGGAGAGATTTAGAGCAGATTTTAGGAAGGAATTGTTCCCTGTGAGGGTGGGCAGTGCTGGACACGGGCTGGGAGCCGCCTGGGACAGGGTGGGGTTGGGATGGATGTGGCGCTGGGTGGGTTTGAAAGTCCCTTCCAAAGGTGTGATGATGCTCTGGTTCCATGGAACGTCCCTCAGCCGTTCCTGGAGGGGCTCCTGGTGCAGCTCCAGAGGAGGAATCCCAGGCTGGGAGGGGCTGGTGCCCTGCGGAGCCCTCGGGCGTGGCTGAGCCGTGTGAGCACCGGCAGCCTTCGCATCCTTCCACTGCTTTGAACATGCCCGGGTCACCCGGGGGCTGGCAGCAGAAATGCTTTTATTAAAATGCAGATTCCCTCTGTGCCATCGGGGTATTACTGACGCTGGAATGGCCCTGTAAAGCACGAGGTGTCCTGACTCCCCCAGAGGGTCACCTTGGGCTGCAGAATTCCCTTGGGAATTGGAGTTAAGTCTTGTGCTTGCCAAGGGGTGTCGGTGGAAGCAGGTATTTCTTAGCACTGTTCCAGGAGCTGTGTCTTTTTCCCCCAGCGATTGTTTTTCCAAGCATTAACCATAATAACTACCTCACATATTTAGGAAATTGTGGTTTATTTAAGCCTTGCTGCAATTATGAGCAGTTTTAAGTTCTCGCATGCAAATGGTACAATTATTTTGGTATCAAGTTCCATATTGTTTCAGCACTTTCCACATCAAGCTGACTTTTATGGCTCATCGTCTGATCTTCATTTTCCTGCTGCAAATTAAGATTAATCCAGTGAACAGAATGGATTTACGCTGAATTCACAATGCTTTTCCCCCCAGGACTGTAGCTTATAATGGCTACAAAGGAGGCAGGAATAACTCAGAGGGGAAGGAAAAGGAACCAGTTGAGTAAACAAAATCTGCTGATTTGTGCTGCTTTCACCTTCCCAGTGGCTCCCCGGGAGTTTGCAGCTCCAAGGTGAGGCCGGGCTTCGCTGGGGTCTGGATTTCTCTCCTCCCATCGTTCTGCAGGCTTGGCTTTGGACACACATTTATTCTGCAGCTCCCAGCCCGGGGCAGGGTCTGTCCTCCCTGGCACCGCTGCCTTGGGGCTGGCCCCGGTGTCTGCAGCTCTTCCCAACCTCAACAATTCCCTAATTCCACCCTAAACTGGGCTCTGCGGGTGCCTGGGCTGGAGATGGAGCTCCTGTTCCAGGTGTCAGATAGAGCCGCGTCTCTGCTGTGCGGTGCTGCCCACCCCGGGCACCCCTGCAGCCAGGGGGCTTCTGGTGTCCAGCCCCGGCTGGCCCTGGGGACAGCTCTGCCCCGGCTGGCCCTGGGGACACCGGGACGCGCTCCGAGGACAGGCGGGGCTCCCGGAGCACGGCCCGCACCGCTCTGCGCTGCCCGGACAGAACAGAGAGATTTTAAGGATGCTTTTAAATAATGCAGGGGAGATGCGGGGGTTGAGCCGCGGAGCTGCCCACGGCAGAGGGGCACGAGCGGCCCGGCTGAGGGTCCCTGTCACCCGTGACTGGGGGTCATTGTCACCTCTGAGTGGGTGTCACTGTCACCCGTGGACGAGTGTCACTGTCACCCATGGGTGGGTGTCACTGTCACCCGTGGGCGAGTGTCACTGTCACCTGTGAGTGGGTGTCTCTGTCACTTGTGGGTGGGTGTCACTGTCACCCGTGAATGAGTCTCCCTGTCACCCATGGGTGGCTGTCCCCATCACCCATGAATGACTCTCTGTGTCACCTATGGGTGGCTGTCCCCATCACCTGCAGCTCTCTGTCCCCATGCCCCACAAGTGGCTGTCCCAGCACTGTCCCCCAGGCCCGTGTCCCCTCCCTGGGCAGTGCCAGTGGCAGTGGCAGTGGGTGTCTGTCCCCTCCCTGGGCAGTGGCAGTGGCAGTGGCAGTGGGTGTCTGTCCCCTCCCTGGGGCTGCTGCTGGTGGCAGTGGCAGGTCCCTGCCCCACGGCTGCTCACACTCAGCGTGCTGCACCCTCCTCCCAAAGCCTTCCCTGCAGCCTGGGATTTTCCATCTAAAGGCTGCCTGACAACTTTAATCTAATGCTTAAATGGATGGAAGAGAAGCTGTCGTGCAGGAGCGCTGTAATTTAATTACTTGGGAAGCGCACAGTTTAAGACATTTAAAATGTATTATTTTAGCCTGGCTGCTTTGGCAAAACCCAATTGGAACTTTGAGCGTGCTTATTTTTATTTCAGGCTAACGCTACAAAACGCCTTCTGTAGAATGTGTTTGTTAAGAAATTCATTGTATTTGAGGAAACAAAAATGCCCCTGGGTGGGACTTGCTCATCGAGGCGTCCAAATGTATTGGAATTGTTTCTCAAACTACTTTTGTAGCACCTTCAACCCCACTTGGGCAGGAGGGAGTGGGGAGCAGGGCCTGGTGTTCTGATGCCTCCCTGGGCTGGCCAGGTGTGTCCTCAGGGCTTTGTGCAAATGACTTTTGGGAGATATTTACTGGCAAAGCTCTGTCCAGAACAGAAATAATCAGTGGGACTTGGGGTTTGAGAAGCAGGAGAAGCAGGAAGCTTATGGAAAATAAGATCCTGAGCTCCTGGATGCCCCCATTGAAGTCCTGGTGCCTTGTCCCTGGCAGCTCCTCAGAGGGAAGCTGGAGCAGGTTTATCCTGGTTTTGGTTACAAAATTCAGGATTGGTACGAGAATCTATGAAGGGCCCACAGCAGCTTAAATCCAGCTGGAAGCAACATGTGGAGAGGCTGGGATGGGTGGGATGGGGTCTGTACATGGGGCAGGAGAGCTGGGCTCTCCTCTCAGAGCTCCTGAGAGCCACCAGGAGAACGTGCCCTTTGTGTAAACAAGCTGCTTTGGAGATATTTTGAGGATGAAGTCATAAAAATTTTATGGCATACCTATATTTTCTTTTTGGCATTGAATTGGCCATAAAAACCGACACAGAGAAACAGCTTCAGCTGTGCTGGCTGGGAAACTGCTGCAGCTGCTTCTCAGAGCCATCAAACCAGCCCTCAGTGGGTTGGGTTGGAAGGGATGCCATGTGCACGGACACCTCCCACTATCCAGGTTGCTCCAAGCCCCATCCAGCGTAGTTATTTTTTCCCAAATCCCATCCATCCCCTGTTTCTGGCAGTGGGAAGCCATTCCCTCCTATCCTTCACTCCAGGCCCTTGCTCAGCAACGCTTCACATCTTACAAAAGAAATATATATTTTCTCTGTCAAAAAAGCAAAAGTCCCGCACTGTAATTAAAACATAAATTCCATTATTTTTCCCAGCTGTTTCCCTACCTCAGGCTGCTTGATTTTATAACAATTCCTGCAAGTTGCCTTTACCCTTTATTGTAGCAAGGATAAATTGTCCCTTCCTGGGCCATCCCTGTTGATGCTCCTGGACCTTGATGGGATGGAGCTGCCTTGGGCTGTGCTGAGAGCTCAGAGTTATCCTGGGGCTGCTCACATTCCTCCCCCTTCCCCACCCTCAGGATTGTGTCTGAATCAGCCTCTCTTGCCTATGGGAACAGCACCTATTTTTCATTTCCAGCTTCTTCACCCACTTCAGCTGAGTGACTGATGCTTCCCAAGGCAGCTCGAGGGATGGGGCAGGGAGCCCCCCTGTCAGGCTTTTCCTGGTTTTATTTTGCCTCTCTGAGTGTGAGTGGCACAGAAAGGAGGGCAAATGGCATTTCTGATTGCCAGCTCCGTGGGGTTTGGTGGCACCCAGGGGTGCTGATTTCCCAAAGGTGGGATGTGTGCTCAGCAGGGCAGGGCAGGGCAGGGCAGGGCAGGGCAGGACTGTGGCTCCGTGTCCATCCCCAGCAGCCGTGGGGGCTGCGGATCACGCCTGGCACGGATGGGATGGAGCCCTCCCCGCTCCTCTCATTTCTGGCACTAACTCGACTCCATCAAGGTTTTTTTTTTGCACGGATAACGTAATCCCCTCAGACATTTGAAATCCTGCACTTTAAAAGCCTCGCTGCAGAATGACAAAGAGTTTTTTGCTCTTGCTGCCGGGGTTGGCCGGTGATGAAGCACGGCGGGGGCAGCGCCGTGGGAAGGGTTCTGGGATGAGCTGGGATGGGTTCCCCGGAGCCCAGGAACCCCCAGCACGGTCCCAAACCATCCCCAGCCGCTGACCCCACGGCTCTGCAGCCCTGGACAGCTGTGCCCCGCTGGCCTGCGCTCCCTGTGGGCTCGGGCCCATCTCCTCTGCCTTATCTCCATTTTAATGCGTCATCTGCAACTTGTGTGAGCGTGCAGGAAAACGCTGGGGAGCTGCAACTGAGGCGACCACCTACGCAGCCGGTGGCCCTAGGAGCACGGGAGAGGAGCTGGGAAGTGAGGAGAGAGCCAGGGAATGGGGGCTGGATGCCCTTCAGGCCCCTGTGCCGTCCCCTGTGCCGTCCATGCCCGGCCTGGCTGCTCCTCCTGCCGCCCAGCCGGGTGCCCACTGCCCAGGGGCCACCTCCTGCCTTCCCCCTGCCCTTCCCCAGCCCTTCAGCACCGCCCTGCTCTGTCTCTGCAGTTATTCCACCAGCAGCACTTTCCTGGTTTCTATCCCCGACCTCATCCTGAGCATCCCTGCTCCTGTGTGGAGCCGGTGAGGCAGATGCACAGAGGGACACCTGGGGCTGTGTCACGGACTGGGAGTGTCCCAGGCCAGGCTGGACGGGGCTTGGGGTGACCTGGGATAGTGGAATGGGATAATCTTCAGGGTCCTTTCCAACCCAAACCGTTCTGGGGTTCTGTGATCCATCTCCTCCTACCCTGAGGCAGCAGGAAAGCAGCGCTGCTCCAGGAGCACGTGATCCAAATCAAATTCTCTTTTATTTCTGTAACAGGTAGGAGATCACACAGCAGTTTGCAAAGCAGCAACCACGAGCACAGTCACACAGTGCAGGTGTCAGAGCGAGTGCCAGAGCAAAGTGAAGGATGCACGTGCTCAAGTAAGGGAAGGAATCTGTGTTTTCAGCTCGCACAAGTTGGGCCACCTACGCTGGTCCAGCTGCTGCAGCTCTGCGTGTTTATCTGTGCTTCTCATCAGTTGAGAACTGAGGTAAAAAATTCCTGAGATTTGATGCTTGGCCCAAATATCCGAACTTCATCAAGCCAGGAGCGTTTGGACAGGGCTCTCAGGGGTGACGGGTGGGGTTGTTGGGGTGCCTGTGCAGGGCCAGGGGCTGAACTGGAAGGCTTTGGAGTCCCTTCCAGCTCTGGACATTCTGTGATTCTGAGTTTGCTGCAGCTTCATGGCCTGAAGCTGTCCTGGCTTGTGTCCACACGAGGAACCTGTGCTGGATGTGCTGCCTTGGTCTGAGCGCCCGAAGGTCCCAGGGCCGTGGGCTGCTGGGGGGATGAGGTGACACTGTGGGGATGAGGTGACACGGTGGGGATGAGGTGACACCGTGGGGACGAGGTGACACGGTGGGGATGAGGTGACACTGTGGGGATGAAGTGACACCGTGGGGATGAGGTGACACCATAGGGACAAGGTGACACCGTGGGGATGAGGTGACACCATGGGGATGAGGTGACACTGTGGGGATGAGGTGACACCATAGGGACAAGGTGACACGGTGGGGATGAGGTGACACCATGGGGATGAGGTGACACGGTGGGGATGAGGTGACACCATAGGGATGAGGTGACACCGTGGGGATGAGGTGACACTGTGGGGATGAGGTGACACCATAGGGATGAGGTGACACCGTGGGGATGAAGTGACACCATGGGGATGAGGTGACACTGTGGGGATGAGGTGACACCATAGGGATGAGGTGACACCGTGGGGATGAGGTGACACCATAGGGACAAGGTGACACCGTGGGGATGAGGTGACACGGTGGGGATGAGGTGACACGGTGGGGATGAGGTGACACCATGGGGATGAGGTGGCACTGTGGGCACAGACGGGCCCATCTCATCTGGGCTGTCTCTCGTGGATGCTCCGGAGCTGTTTGGGTCATGCTGGGGTGGAACAGATTCCATTTGGGAACAGGGAATGTTTCCGAGGGCCAAGCAGGAAGGTGGAGCAAGGAAAGCTGCTCAGCAGGGTTTGCTCGAACCCACCCTTTTTATTTGGCATTATTGAGGTTTAACCCCATCCTGCCCAGCAGGGAAATGTCCCCTTTGGAAAGCCCCGAAGCCTCCCAAAGCTGCGGCTCCGCATCGCTGCCATCACCGCGGGTACAGGCGGTCATTTCGAGCTGCTGGGCGTGTCGTGAAGTGTTTTGTGCCCAAAATGAGAGACACAAAGCATTATTTGCCTCTCCTCCCACCCACGGCACTCGGAGACAACCTCCAGCCACCGGTGCCTGCCCTGGAGGAGCAGCTCCTGATTGCCTGAGATCCGCAGGGCTTTGGGAAAGCCAGCCCTGAGAGCAGGAGAGCGCTCAAGTTAATTATCAGTGACAATTAGCATCTCCGTGGGGCTCAGCCTCAGCTCCCCGCGAGCCTGAGCCCGATGGATGGGGAGAAATGGATGTACCCGAGGTGTCAGCACGGGCTGAGCATCTCCCAGGACGCTGGTAAAAAACAGAGAGCAACATTTTAACACGGGCAGACAGTGCTGGGACACGGGGCAAGAGTTTTAAATGAAAAGAGGAGAGATTTAGATTGGATGTTGGGAAGAAATTCTTGTCTGAGTGTGGTGAAGCCCTGGCACAGGCTGCCCAGAGAAGCTGGAAGTGTCCAAGGCCAGGCTGGACAGGGCTTGGAGCAGAAGGTGCCCCTGCCATGGCACTGGATGGGCTTTAATGTCCCTCCAACCCAAACCATTCTGGGATTCTGGGATTCTGCTGTCGTCCTGCAGGAGCCAGGGATGGGGCTGGAGTCAAGGCCAAACCAGGTGTGTCACTGTCCCCGCTCCACAGGTGCCAGCTGAGGGACATCAGATGAGCTGCAGAGGGAGAGGGAAATGGGGAGGGTCTCTGCTTTCATCAGGATTTTGGTGTCTCTTGAAACAGCCTCTTTTTTTCAGGGAATAAATTACATATTTTATTCATTTTCTGCACAGAGAGGAGCGGTTCTGGAGCCCTGATGGGGATGTTTCTAAGCAACGTTGTTTTCCCACCACCAGCGTCAGGAACAGTGACTTTTTTACTTTTTTTTTTTTATATATATTTTTTCATATTTTCGTAGCAATAAGACAAACTCTCTGCAGTTTATATCAGGAAAACTGTGCCACGATTTCCCCAGTTTGGCTGTATCCCCCCACCTCCGAGGGGGTGTGTGAGGGGTCCCCTGGGGGTCACCTGCCTCCAGGTTGCTCTGCAGGCACCATCCCCTCAAGTTTTATTTTGGTAGAGTTTGGCTGCTGTGGGCACAACCACAGACTCAGGGCAATGAAACCAGGCTTGGAACAAACCAAAAACAGCTTTATCTGAATTCTGTGGAGCTCACCCAAGCCTGGTGATTCTCCTGTGGGTGTGGACTCAAAAAATGTTTTAGTCATTGTATGTGTTATTGCAGAGATTTTATTTAAAACTTCTGGTTTTGCATAGGGGGGAAAAAAACCTTTCTCTCCTTCTGTGTCTCATTTCTGATAGATGGATGGATGAATAAATGCATGGATGGGGAGGTGGAGAGATGGATTAATAGACAAAAGGGTGGGTGGATGGATGGATCAATAGATGGATGGATAGATAAATCAATAGCTAGATGGCTGGATAGATGAATAGATAAACAGGCAGATAGGATTGTTATCCTGATCCCTTCCAGCTGGGAATACTGGAAGGGAAGGGGAGGTTTGGGCTGATTTGGGAGTTGATTGAAGTGGCCAAACCCAAACTCTCCAAACAGTGAAGGGCAGCAGGGCAGCAAATCCCCACCTGGATAAACACAACTGTTGTGCTGTAATTGGTCTGTCCCTGAGGGATACAGGAACCAGTCTAGGGTAATGAGGTAATTAAGCAGCACGAGAGTCTCAGGCCATAAATCTGTGCCAGGGAAGGGGGTGGCTGTTGGTCGTGTCCCTGTGTGGGGTTTGTGCTCTCTCACAGCTCGGCGTGCTCTGAGGAGCTCGGCTGATGCACGGTGAGTGTGGGAGGATAACAGAGCTTTTCCTCAGGAGAGGAATTGTCCTTCCCCTCCAGTGGTGGGGGCAGAGGGGATTGCCCTGTGCCTGGGCTGTGTTTGGGAGGATGGAGGTGGCTCTGCAGGGCCAGGGACAGCTCCTGCCCCTGGGTCCCTCAGCCCAGTGTCCCAGCACTCTGCCTCTGATGGGCTCTCCCCGATTCCCCTGCTCCAGGATTAATTACAGCCACACAATTCCAATTGTTTTCTGCCCTGTGCCACAGGAGGGAGCCCCATTCCTGCCACGTGGTGCTTTGCAGGGATGTTTTACCCCTGCTTTCTCTCCTTTGCTGAGAGGGTCATTTGAATGGCTGTGCTGGGCAGTGCCGGTGTCCCCCTGCAGGGCTCTGCTGTCTGGGCGATCACACACATGTTCCCACCTCGGCTTTCTCTCCTAAATCCTCGATTTGTGTGCCAGAGTTGTGCCTCATCCTCCCCCTGAGCCCTGCTCTCCAGTTCTCCTTTCTCCTGACTCCCCAGGATGCTGTGCCCGCTCCCCTGGGAGCTCTCTGCTCCAGGCTCATCCCACATCTCTATGTACATATATAAATTACAGATTCCTTTAGTTCTCCTTCAGCTCTGGCTGCACAGTCAGCACTTACCCTTCCCAGGGAATAATTCAACTCCAAACTCCCATAAAAGCCATGAAGGAAGCAGGGGGTGAGGGAAGAGGCAAAAGGAGGACTGGGAATTTTCCATGTCTTCCAAGATCCTCGCTGCTGCCCTGTGTTGAAAGAGGTTTAGGGTGGGCACTGCTGGTTTAAGGCAGGATTCTGTGCAGCATCCGCTTTCCAGGAGCAAGGGAGGGTGAAACCAAATCCCAGGGGATTTTTCCTTGTAATGTGGCCTCTGTTGGAGATTGGGTTATGTGTGTAGTGCTAACTTCAGTTAGGAGAGTCTTGAAAACCTGGGATATTTCCCCCTGTCTTTTTGCTGTCAGGTTTTATCCCAGATAGCTCTGTGCTGCTGCAGGATGTGCTGGTCCTTCCTTTTTCCCTTTGTGTCACTTCTTGACTTTCTGACGTTTAACCACAGGGCTCTTGAAGCCAAAAAATTGTCACCTTGACCTTTTGTGTGGATGTTGGACCCCAGTGCTTTCTTTGGCCACAGAACGAGCTCTCCTTACCCAGCACTCCCAACTGGATGCATCTCTGTAGGATTTTCCTTGGTTTTGCCCATCATCTTCTTGCAGTTAAGTGACTGACAAGCAAAATGATGTGGTTTCCCCCAGATGTGAGGAGCCGGAGGCTTTTGCAGCTCTGGGTGTGTCCTCAGGGCTGGATCAGGTGGCTCCCTGTCCTGCACAGACTGGTGTCAGCCCCCGAGCCCATCGCATTTAACAAAACAATTAACTCAGGCATATTCAGCTCTGCAGCAGCCCTGGAGTGCCTCTTTGAGCAGCATTTCTGCCCTGGGTGAAGGACTCGGTGCTGGGGTGGGTTTGGGTTGTGGGGAGCCAGGTGTGGTCCCCATCCGGGCTGAGCTGCTGCTGAAGAGCCGGGAGGAGCTGGAATGAGGAGAATGGGAATGAGTGACAG
The DNA here is from genome assembly GCF_049639895.1 of Pseudopodoces humilis. NCBI lineage: Eukaryota > Metazoa > Chordata > Aves > Passeriformes > Paridae > Pseudopodoces > Pseudopodoces humilis. The sequence goes on along the minus strand of NC_142210.1, from coordinate 24,202,037 downwards.
AGGGAAGGTGAACTGGAGCCTTTGAGCCCCAAGGATGTGATACCCGGGGGGGCTTTCCCCTCTGCTGCCGGCAGGGAAGGACTGGCAGCACTCGAGCCAAGTTTTCCAGGTCTCTGTGCAGCTGGAACAGCCCCATCAGCTGCGGAGCTGATGCCCACCAGGAAAAATTCTGAGCTCATCCCGGGGAAAAGCCCTTCAACCACTGGGCACGGGGGCTCTGAGCTTGTGCGTGATGGGGGAGGATGAGGGATGAGGAAGGAGCAGGCACAGAGTGGCAGGAGAAGCAAGGTTGGGATTGTCCCGGAGCAGAGGGGGTGACCAGCCCCGTGGCTGTGCCATGTCCTGTCTGGCAGGAAGGTGCCATCCATCCCCTGCTGGGCTGGCAGCTCCTTGCCAGGAGGACCTGCTGGCAGGGATGGGCTGGGTTTGGCAACAGCTCCTGGGGGTGATGCCCCAGCTCCCTGCAGAGCTCCTGCCCTGTGCCTGTCAGGGTCCCTTGGCAGTGATGTGTCCCCATGGAAAAGCCTAGTCAAGGGAATGTCAGCCCTGCCTGGCACTGCTGTGCTGGCCTGGGCCATGTTTGTGTTTGCAGTGTGCCAGGCCTGGGCTGTGTTTGCTGTACCTCAGAGCTCACCAGGCCTGGGCTGTGTTTGTGTTTGCTGTGCCTCAGAGCTCACCTGGGCTGTGTTTGTGTTTGCTGTGCCTCAGAGCTCACCAGGCCTGGGCTGTGTTTGCTGTACCTCAGAGCTCACCAGGCCTGGGCTGTGTTTGTGTTTGCTGTGCCTCAGAGCTCACCAGGCCTGGGCTGTGTTTGTGTTTGCTGTGCCTCAGAGCTCACCAGGCCTGGGCTGTGTTTGCTGTACCTCAGAGCTCACCAGGCCTGGGCTGTGTTTGTGTTTGCTGTGCCTCAGAGCTCACCAGGCCTGGGCTGTGTTTGTGTTTGCTGTGCCTCAGAGCTCACCAGGCCTGGGCTGTGTTTGTGTTTGCTGTGCCTCAGAGCTCACCAGGCCTGGGCTGTGTTTGCTGTGCCTCAGAGCTCACCAGGCCTGGGCTGTGTTTGCTGTGCCTCAGAGCTCACCAGGCCTGGGCTGTGTTTGCTGTGCCTCAGAGCTCACCAGGCCTGGGCTGTGTTTGCTGTGCCTCAGAGCTCACCAGGCCTGGGCTATGTTTGTGTTTGCTGTGCCTCAGAGCTCACCAGACCTGGGCTGTGTTTGCTGTGCCTCAGAGCTCACCAGGCCTGGGCTGTGTTTGCTGTGCCTCAGAGCTCACCAGACCTGGGCTGTGTTTGTGTTTGCAGTGTGCCAGGCCCTGGTTCTGTGTGCTGAGGTGGCTGTGACTGTCCTGCCTCGGAGGTTTTGGTGACCTCGGGGAGGTTTGTACGGCCCCACTGTGGGCACTGAGAGGGGCTGCCCTGTGCTCTGCCCCAAACCCTCTCCCTCCTGCCCCTTTCCCCTGAGGCCTCTCCAGTGGCCAGGTCTGGCTCAGCTGTGGCCCAGCTTTGGGCACCACAGCAGCGTGCTGCTGTTTGGCTTTGGACTCTGGCTTTTAAAAGAGTTCAGAGCTGAGCTGCTGAACACCTTCAGGCCTTGCTTGTGGTGCAGGTTTGGGGAAAAGGGCAAGGAAAAGGAGGCAGTGCCAGACTGGGAGGTTGGAACAGACTGAAGGGGACCAGGGTGGCTGCAGGGATGGGGCACAGCAGCAGATAAACTCTGGGTGCTCTGTGTGTGCTGTGGGAGCAGAACCATTGCTCCACGCCTGCAAAGCCCAGGCAACTCTGGCAGGAGAAGCACGATCGCTGTGCTAATGAAAAACCAGGAAAGGATGGATCAGAGCTGACTTTTAATCAGCTGCTGTGGCCAGGCAAAGTGATCCTCAGAGACCAGAGGCTCCTGCTTTGTCCTGTCTGATGGCAACTCTCTTACAGAGAGAGTTCCTTCCCAAAATCCCTCTGGCAGTGGGAAGCCATTCCCCCTTGTCCCAAATCCTTCTCCAGCTTTCCTGGGGCCCCTTTATCCCAGAACCTCCAGGTAAACACCCTGAGCTCACTGGCACAGGCACCCCACAGTTTTCCCAGCAGGATGCTCAGCTGTGCAGATGCTCCTGATGGACTGGGATTTGTTCCCATCACCGTTCCCAGCACCTTCCAAGCCCTGCTCCCAGCACAGCTATCCTCAGGGATCTGCTGCCAGTTCAGCTGCAGGGACGGAGCTGGTTCATTGTCTCAGAGCCCGGAATTAGTGCAGTGGAAGCACAAAAAGCTTTCACTGCCCCGTTACTTAGAGACAGCCCATTGATTTCACTTGGCAGCTGTGCAGCTTCAGGCACGTGTCTGTCTGTCTGTGTGTCTGTCTGATCCAGCTCCATGTGCATCCACCTGGGTGCTGCAAAATCCCTGTCAGTGCGGGCATGTACGAGTGTTTGCTTGGTGAGGTTTTTGTTGGTTTGTTTCTCCTCTCTCAGGCAGAGGAGAAGCAGGTCTTGAATGACAAATTCCAGACAAATTCCGGCTCTGCAGGAGGAGCCAGCGCTGGCCTTGGTGGCTGTGAGCTCTCAGCCAGCCCAGGCACCCCAGTGGGACCAGGTCACAGCTGCTGGGGGCACACCTGGGGATGCTCTCCAGGCTGGGCCGTGGGCTCAGGAATCCTCCTGCCCAGCAGCCTCCCAGCTCCCTTTGCAGGGGGGATCTCACCCTGCAGGGATTTGGCATTTCCAACATCAGTTTCCCAAATATCCGGGTCAGGTGTGCGCTGAGCAAATGGCAGAGATCTGGAAATCCAAACACAACGTTTCTGCCTGGATTTGTTGGCTGAGCAGACTCTTCATGGGGCTGGGTACTGCTCCCTGGAGCAGAACTGGGCATGTTTTACCCCGAAAACTGCCTGGAGTGGTGCTGTGGAGCTGTGGGGAAGGACAGGGCAACCAGTGAGATCTGGGCATCCTATAAATGCAGGGAATCCCCACAGGGATGCACTCACACTGCCTGCCCATACAAATACATATCTCTAGAGATATATAAAGGGGTGTGTGGAGAGGATCTGTATTTGCACAAATACTGGGAATATCTGTGTGTGTAGATATATAAAGGGTGTGTTCATGAATATATAGATTTAAAGGGTATATGTGTGTATTTACATAAAAGGTTACATGTAAAGGATACGTGTATGCATAGAGCTAAAGGGTGTATGATATAAATATAATATAAATAATAATATATTTATATATATAAAGGGTGTATGTGTAGATGTATATTTATATTTATGTGGGGAAAGAAGTTCATGGCTGAGCTGTGCCCACGGACTTTGAAAAGCAAAGAACAGGTGGGTGAGAAAATGGATTAAACCCCTCTCTCCTATAAAATAATTGGAAGCTGTGTGGGAATGAACAGCAGCACTTGATTCCAAGGAGCGTTCTGGGGTGGGTGGGCTGTGTCCAGAAGGAATGCAGAAATCCCCATCCCATGGATCTGGAATTCCTGCCCTCAGTGCTGCAGCCCTGGGGCTTTGCCTTTGGGGCAACCCCCAGGGGTTCCAGTTGTGCTGGGGAGGATGGGGCATCATTTGTGCTGTTCTGGGCATGGATGGGTTTGGTGGGCAGGGTCCAGCTGTGCTTGCACTTAAAAGATGGGAAAAAAAAAAAGGAAAAAAAAGGAAGGAAAAATATAAAAGGAATAAGGAAGAGAAAATAGAACACACACACAAAAAAAAGGAGGTCAGTGCCTGCCCTAGCTGTGCTGCAAGCCTGGGGGCTCATGGTGCTGGAGATGCAGCTGCAGCTTTTCAAACAGACCTGCAGGTCAAGGTCCTGTGCCTCCCAACACCTTAAATTCCCATTAGCAGCAGTAAATTTTGGATGCAGCTGTGCATTAAGGGGTCCTGGAGGGGTGGGAGGATGGGCAGTCCTGCCCCAAGGTGTGCCTGCTGTTGGGCTGGTCCTCCTGCCCCCCTGGGATGCTCCTCAGGGAAATGGTGCCGTAGGAATGAAAACCTGAAGTGGCTGGGAAATCCAGTGTGGAAAAATGGGACGAGCTGAAAGTGCAGGTCACAACCTGGGGTGTTGTGTCCAACCCCTTCCCTGACCCTGCCTGGGGGCCAGCAGGGCTTTTTCTTCTGTTTTCTTTGATCTGGCTTCAAATAACTCAGCAGGAGCAGCAAAAAGTGCAGGGGCTGTTTGAGGTGCTCTGCAGCAGAGGGATGGGCAGTGATTTATACCTCGATCCTGCCCTGTGGCAGGGGGTGGAATGGGATGGGCTGTAAGGTCCTGCCCACCCAAACCACTCTGGGACGCTGTGAAAGCGCAGGGAGTATTTGTGGGACCCCAAATGATGTTGGGTGTGAGGTACAGCTGAATGGATTTGGGTTTATTCCCAGCCTCTGAGCACTCAGGGGGGAGGATGGCAGCACATCCACCCTTCCCCAGCCTGGCTGCCCAGGTCCCACTGTGGGAGATCTGCCCCTTTTGGAGGAAAACACAGGATTTGGACAGAAGCAGTGGCTTGTCTTCTCCAGCTGCTGCTTTCCCATGGGGTTAAGTTGTGGGCCCCTTAAGGGCTGAACTGTATTTTCTAATTATTTTCTTTTCCTTCCAGAAACCTTGGGAAGTCCGGGCTGAGAGTGTCGTGCCTGGGGTTGGGTGAGTACCTGTGGCCCCTTCCCCCAGCACAGCCAGGGGAGCTGTGTGAGGCTCTGTGGTGGAAATTCCTCCTGTGTGCCCAGTCCCTGGGAGAAGCAGCCTGCAGGGATCCCATGGAGCATCCTCAGGAGCGCCAACCTGGGCTGGGCCAGGGCTCCACTCCATTCCCTTTGATCCCATCCCATCCCCTGTGTGCGCTGTCATCCCCACTCCACCCTGGCTCCAGAATCACAGAATTCCTCATCAATATTTTATCCCCTCCATGTTTTCTCAGGAAGGGCATCCATGAGCAGGGGCAGTGCTGGCCCCGGGCTCGTGGAGAGCTCCTGAAGGCTTTGCTGGGGTGAGAAATGCTCTGCTGGATCTCAGTGCAGCACCTGCACTCAGAGCTGCGCTTGTGATAGAAACCAAGCCCTGGAGGGAGGAGGAGGAGGCTGCTTCCTCACTGTGAGCTCCCTCCACAGTGCCAGGCTGAGCACCAGGAATGCGGTCCCACCCCCTGGGATGTGCAGGAACCCCCCTGGCATGTGCAGGAATTCCCAGGGGTGGAATCTCTGCTCCAACAGAGCCCTTCCAGCCCCGTTCCTTGTTCCTGGGGGGTCAGAGGTGCTGCCACAGGGAGGTGCAGGCACCACTTTAGGTTGCTTGAAGAATCACTGAGAAAAGCATCAGTGGACCCAGGCTGAATATAAATTTATCAAATGTAGAGTTTGATGGCACATTTTATTTTCTCGCTGCGTAGCCAGGGCACGTGAAGGAAAATCAGGTTCAAGTCAGAGTGCAGTGGTTCCAGTGGGTGCTGGGACAGAAGGGTGGGATGCAGAGAGGGCAGGAGATCCTCCCATTGAGTCCTGGGGCTCAGAGCAGCCCCAGTGCCAAACTCAGCCTCAGCCTGGATCAGTGCTTCAGGTCTGAAGGATTTAGCAATGCTCAATCAACACAACAATAGCAGTGCTTAATCAGTTGACTAATTTAACATTTATAAAGTGACTCAATAGGATTTGCTATAAGCACAACAGTAGCTTAATTATGAATCTAAGCTAATTATGAATCTAAGATGGCAACATTCATGCTACACTTACTCAGAGTATTTAAATCAATTGATGTACCCACAGATGCAAGGAGTCTGTGGCAAACTATAAACCTGTGAAGCAGTTCAGGGAAACACTGCTGTCTGTAGCCTCACAACCTATGGATGCTGGGCTTTAGTCATCGGGAAATTTCCATCCTGGATGCAGTTTGGGTTGGGAGCTACTGGAATTTTCTTTGAGAAGTCCAATAATAATAATAATGCTATTATTTAACAATTCTATTATTATTAGGTCAGAGCAACCTGGTCTACTGGGCAGTGTCCCAGCCCAACAGAGGGCTGGAATGGGAGGAGCTTTAAGGTCCTTGCAGCCCAAACCCTTCCATGATTCTGTGATTATTCTGCTCAGGCTGTTCAGACAGAAAATTAAGGCCTTGGTGCTGTTTGTTGGAAATCAGGAGCTTGTTAGAGCACAGGCTGTGAGAGCAGGGAGTGTTTGGGGGAAGTTCCAGGGGGTTACCTGCCCACATGAGCACTGCCAGGATGGAGGTGGATGAGGAGATGTCACTGCCTTGTGCCAGGTGAGGACCCGGGCTCTGCCTGATCCTTCCAGCCCCATCCCTGCCAGGGCTGCCTGCTCCCAGCCCCTTTTCCCAAACATGCTTTGGGATTTGGTGTTAAACTGGAGGCAATTGTGAAAGTCACCCTGTACCACAAGATGTGTTCTGCCAAGAGCTCTTCTGGTTAAAATAGCCCCAGCCTTGGAAAAGACTCGTCTTGTCTGTGCAGAGGTTTTATTTATCAGCCTCACAGCTTCCCCAAGTGCTGCTGTTGTGGTGGAGGAGAAAAGCCACGGGAAGGAAGTAGCAGCAGGAAAAGAAAGAAAAAGAAACCAGTTTTGCAGAGCTTTTCTTTGATTTCAAGCGGGTGGAACTGCAGCAGCATCTAAATATACTGAGCCTTTGTGAGTGCAGCTGTGCAGGGGCTGGGGGGGCTGCTGGGCACCTCCTCCTGCTCCAGCACTGTGAGCCCTGCAGCCCCTGCCCGTGTGCAGGAATAGGGAGCTGGGAAGCCTGAAATCCAGACATTCCCTGGAATGTGCAGGTGTTTCTCCTGCAGCACAGCAGCTTTTCCCTGGATTATTGTTTTGGATTGGAAGGACCTTAAAGTTCATCCTGTTCTCTCCCTGATATGGCAGGGACATCTCCCACTGTCCCAGGCTGCTCCAAGCCCATCCAGCCTGGCCTTGGGCACTGCCAGGGATTCAGGGACAGCCCCAGCTGCTCTGGGCACCTGTGCCAGGCACTGCCCACCCTGCCAGGGAAGGATTTCTCCACAATATCCCATCTAAATCTCTTCTCTTCCAGTTTAAAACCATCCCCGTTGTCCCACCTGTCCCTCTGCAGATCCATCAGGTGTCTGCTCCCAGTGCTGGCTTATCTGACTTTCCTAAATGGCTTCTCTCTTGCAGTTCCCCAAAAGATAAATGTGTTTCCCTGTGTTCTCTGCAGCATGGAAATCTAATTTAGGGCTCACTAAAGTTTCTGAAGGCTCAGCAGTCTTCAAAAGCCTTGCAAAATCTCAGCAAGGTGGGAGTGTGCTTCATCCTGCGGGATGAAAAAGTGGAGGAGAATGGGAAGTGGGGCAGAAATCAAAGGTGGGCAGGGCTGAGGCAGCAGGGACCCTTCAGTGACATCCTGCTCTCCTGGCTCACGTGGGCATGAGCTGGGTCCTGCCAGGGCTGCTCTGCAGCCTTTCCCAGGCAGGGATAGCTGGGGAGAGCTCTGAGCTCTCAGAGCAGTGTCTGAGCCTCATTCCTGGTTACTGGAGCTCCCACGGAGCTGGGACTGCTCAGCCAGGCTGAACTTCCCTGGGGAATCCCAGTGCCAATCCCTGCTCCTGTCCAGGACATCCCAGTGCCAATCCCTGCTCCTGTCCAGGACATCCCAGTGCCAATCCCTGCTCCTGTCCAGGACATCCCAGTGCCAATCCCTGCTCCTGGCAGGGACATCCCAGTGCCAATCCCTGCTCCTGTCCAGGACATCCCAGTGCCAATCCCTGCTCCTGGCAGGGACATCCCAGTGCCAGTCCCTGCTCCTGTCCAGGACATCCCAGTGCCAATCCCTGCTCCTGTCCAGGACATCCCAGTGCCAGTCCCTGCTCCTGGCAGGGACATCCCAGTGCCAGTCCCTGCTCCTGGCAGGGACATCCCAGTGCCAGTCCCTGCTCCTGTCCTGGGACATGCCAGTGCTGAGCCCTTCTCCTGTCCTGGACATGCCAGTGCTGAGCCCTTCTCCTGTCCTGGACATCCCAGTGCTGAGCCCTGCTCCTGTCCAGGACATCCCAGTGCCGAGCCCTGCTCCTGTCCAGGACATCCCAGTGCTGAGCCCTTCTCCTGTCCAGGACATCCCAGTGCCAATCCCTGCTCCTGCCTGGGCTGAGCATCCCAGTGCCAATCCCTGCTCCTGAGCATTCACCCCCTGCTTTGAGGAGTTACCTGCAGAGGAGCCTTTGCCTGGGGCTGCCGTGAGGCTCCTTCCTTGGTGCTGGATCCAAAATGTGCCAGGGAAAATGTTTTTCACGTGTCTAGTTCAGGCTGGGCCTGGCCTGTGGATTCCTGTTGGTTTTGAGAGTGTTGAGGCAGCCTCCAGCGAGGTGATGAGCCCTGACTGAGACGAGCAGGACAAAAGCAGCCACTCCAATCCCATGGACAAAAGGTCGCAGCTGCCTACAAAAATGGTTTTTTTGTGAGCCCAGAGGGGTGAGGTGCTGCTCCTGCCCTCGGTCTTTGCTCTGGGGATGGGGTTTGGCAGGGCCCGAGCTCCTGCAGGGATGGGCTGGGGTCAGCCAGGAGCCCTCTGTCCCTGCAGGGGTGACACTGTCAGGGTGGGGTTTGCTTTGGCATCACTCCCAGCCGGGCTTGGTGCAGAAATTCCCCTTGGGGGCGAGGATATCCAGCTGGAAAGCTGTTTTTCCAGGCAGGAGGGAGGAAGGTGATGGGCAAGGGGCAGCAGAGGGAAGTCTGTGTGCCCCAGCCCTGGGGCAGGGGATGCCTTTCCAAACCATGAGCTGGGATAGGAGAGAGACAGCGACTTGGAAAGGGGAAAAGGAGCAATTTAAAAAATATATCTTTCTCCAGTATATTTTTCTTCTCAAATGAGTGTGTTGGCTGAGGTTGTGAATCATCCTTGGCTGGTGTTTGAAATGCCAAATGTGCCTTGTGCTTTTTTTTGCCTTAGGTTTTTTATTTTTTATTTTCCAAAGGGAGGGGAGCAGCCTGTGCCTCTGCTTTGGCTGGGGGTGCCTTCCCTGTACCAGAGCCTCTCCCTTCCCCAGCCACACCTGGTGCTTTAGATCTCACCTTGCTGAGCCAAAATTCACATCCCTGCCTGGTTTTAGTGATGATCATGGAAAAAAAAATCCCCACCCGTGTGCTCCTGCCGATGCTCCTGTCCCCTGGTGTCCCCCAGCACAGGGAGGACACAGGGGGACCTCAGGCAGGGCTATCCAGCACCACAGATATTTATTTGTGCATTTCAAGAGCTTTAAAGTGCTTCTTATTCTCCTTTGAGGCATTGTGAGCTCTGGGGCTGCTCTCCCTGTGCCCCAAGCTCTGAGCACGTTGTCGCTCAGTGGGATGTGGTTTGTGTCACAAGGTGAATTTTGAGAGGATGTGCACTCTGTGGGGAGGATGAATAATTCACTTCCTTCTCACCTGTGCACCTGTGTGCTGCTTATGCAAAAGAAAAAAAAATCACTTTGAGATAAACAGTCTCAACCCATTTTTTGGTACAAACACGTTTTAATGTATTCCTGTAAAAATAACACCTCTGAAGCTTTAACATGGAAATCAGGCTTCATTTGGTTATTTTTTTTTCTCTGCATGAAGAAGCTTAAAGATAAAATGAAAACAGGTTTCAGTTTTATCTTTGTTGTGCAGGACTAGAGCATTTAAACTCCAATAATCAGAGAAAATACCTCTCCTGAGGTCTGTAGCCAGCAAGGTGTAGCAGGGGTACTCCTGCCCCATTATTATTGTCCTTATAGAGCTAAAGAAAATATAAAATTAGCTAGTAAATGTGTGCTCTTTGCTCATTTATTTAATTTCCATTTCATCTCTGATCTGTGGCAAACTCAGCTTTTCCAGCTCGGGTTGTTCTGCAGGAAGTCAGGAGTTGCAGTTTGAACTCACACTTTGTGCATCTTTAAATAGCTTTATTTGCACTCAGAGAAAACTGACGTATTAAAAAATTCAGATTGGCCTTTTTTTGAGGGAAAGAGAGCAAGGTTCTGCTGCCAGAGATGATGATGTGGCTGTGCTCTGAGCAGGGCTGATCAAAGCTGCTCGAGCGCTTCCACCCCTGCTCGGGGTTCACGTCCCGGCACCCAGGGACACCATCCCCCTTTGATGAGGGTCTGGGAGCATCTTTTGCATCTTTGCAAGTGCAGACAGGCAGGGAACCTGGAATTTCTGCCCCTTTGCAGCATCTGAGCTCAGCCCTGGCACTGCAGTCTCTGTCCTGTTCAATTCCTGCTGCTTTGCGAGGGACTCCTGTCCCAGGCTGCTCCCAGCCCTGCCTGGGAAAACCTCACTGCCTTTTCCATCCTGGAGCCTCAACCCCTCCAGAAATCAGGATTTTCAGTTCTGGGGGTTTTAAGCACCAAGTGAGCTCTGCCCCGTGGGTTCAGTGACTGACATCTGAATTTCTGTGCAGTTTTGAGGAGTGAGGAGGAGCTCCAAGGGGCTCTGAGGGCTGGCAGGAGGCTCAGGGGTGTCACAGCCCTGGCATCCTCACGGTGCTGGGGTCTGAGCAGGGTCCCTCGTGGGACCTGCTGCTCCCCAGGCTCCCTGCTGCCTCCTTCCCACTGCCTGAGGAAATCTGTGTTCCTAAAATAAATATATACATACAAAATCTATAGATAGGAAACAGCGTTCCCATAGGAATTCCTTGGGGTTGGACCAGCTGACCTTTAAAGGTCCCTTCTAACCCAAACTATTTTATGATCTGGTTAAATCCACACATTGCTTCCACCACAGGATATCTTAATTTTTTGTTTGGTTTTTTTTAGCAATGATCATATAGAGATAATGCCTCAAGTTTTCCTAATAATAGACCAGGCTCAGCAACTGAGCCTAAACAGCAGCAGCTTTAGGAGCCAGCCTAGAGAAAGCACTGCCCCTGGGCTGTGCTGGCACTGGACCTTGGCTCCATGGAAAAGCTCCCAGGGAAAAGTCACTTTGGGCTGGAAATCTTCCCTGTCAGAAGAAATATTTCTCTTTTTTATGTCTTTTTTTTTTTTATTTATTCTAATTTTGACGTTCAGGATGATAAATACTGAAGTACAGATTTAAGGAGCCTTTAATTTCCCAAATGAAGTTGTGGCAGCATCATGAATATTTTTCCTATTTGTCAAATTGAAGCTTTGGAAAATGATTTCTTGTTTGGAAAGAGCTTCAGATTTCAGGGCCTGGCAGAGCCCAAGGCCAGGTTGGAAGGGCTTGGAGCAGCCTGGGGCAGTGGGAGGTGTCCCTGCCATGGCAGGGGGACACTGGATGGGATTTAAGGTCTGTTCCAACCCAAACCATTCCAGGATTGGAATCCAGCTCTGCATTTTGGCACCACAGCATCCCCTGGGTGCTGCCCTGGGCAGCTGCCTGTGCCAGTCCCACCCTGGGAGAAGGTGCCCTGTCCTGCCTGGCTGCAGGAGCTCTCTCTTGGGGCTGCACCACCCCCCGAGCCAGTTCACCCCATCTTAAACCCATTTAATCCCAAAGAGAATTTAGGTGAAGTCTCATTTTCGATGTCAAAAGCCTCTTGTAGTAACAGCTTATTTTGTTTTCTCCAGGGACCTGGGTCACTTTTGGAGGTCAGATCTCAGACGAGGTGAGTCCAAAGCATGGAACAAACCCTGCTGTGGGATATTCTTAAATTAAATTGTGGCTCCTGGAACATTCCTGCACGGAAAGGCAGAGCTCTGCCAGGTTCCCTGATGAACCTGGCATTTCCAGAGATGGACTCAGAAGTCACATCCACCCCTCAGAGCCATCTCCTGTCCCATGCAGCGTCCCCTCCTTCCCACGGCGCTCCTGCCACGGGAATTGGAGCTGGTTTTGTGTGTGGAAATAATGGGCAGCAGCCGTAAATGAGGCAGGGGCAGGCCTTAAAAGGTGGTTTATTTTTGACATAAGATGAAACAAATGAAAATGAGCTCGGGTTTTCTCCATGCTTTTCCCTGGAGCAGATGGCTGCTGATCCCAGGGAATCATCCCTGGAGCGCTGGGCTGCACGTGAGCTCCTCCAGCCTGGGTGCCCACAGATGTGAGCGCCCAAGGGACAGCAGCTGCCTGCCCCAGCACATGGAATAACCCCCAAAACAACTCTGGCATGAGGAGAAGAGCCCAGGAGCCTGAATTCAAAGAGGTTTTCATTTAAATTCACCTGATCTTTTGTGGTATCACTGCTTCTCCTGGTGGGTCCCCAGCTCTGGTCCTGTCTCGTGTGGGATTTCTGGTGGTCAGTCAAGGCTTGTTTTGGTGATCAGTTTGCACTCTGGTTCTCCTGCCCTGCTGGCTCACAAGAATTCCATGTCATGCATGGAAAAGCAGGACAGAAACATCCTCGGGATGCTGAGCCAGATCCTTCAGCCCCTGGGGGTGCAGCATCCCCAGGGAGCAGCAGAAAGCCCCACAAAATGACCTTCAGGCATTTCCATACCCCGTGGCATCTCTGGAGAGCTGCAGGAGCAGCTGGCAGGCGGCCAGAAGAATCTTAAACTCCCCCTTTGTGTGTTAAATTCTGTAGATTCACAGAATATCTCCTGTAACCCTATTAAATTCTTGGCTGCCTTCCTGCCAGCAAGCTCCTGTGAGAGGAGATTAATTCCTGCCAGGCTGGCTCCAAGGGGAGTTGATGTAAATCCATGTTCTGCTGTCTCTCCCTCCCTGGGTGCCCTGTTGGAGGTGTTCCCTGGGCAGGGGGTGTCACAGCCCTCCTGGCTGTGCTGGAGCCTGGCGTGGGATTTCCCTGGAGTGGGATATTCCTGGCGTGGGATCTCCCTGCTGGCTGGGGATGGGGTTTGTCACCCTCTAACACTACTGGTGAATAAAGGTGGGCCCAGCACTTGGCAGTTTGAGAGCCAAAAGCCCCAGTGTAATGTTACAGCCCATTTCTGTGCAGTTTCCAGAGCTGGTGTTTAACTCCAGCTGCTGAGCAGCTCTCTCACCACTCCCTTCATTGCTTAGAAGGTGTGTGAGGGTGTGTGGGTGAGTGCTAAAAGTCTCTTTTCACCCAGGTGTTTACATTTTTTCTCTGTGGATTCTCCTGAGTTAGACCTCTTGTTTTCACAGGTGCAAATGCTTTTGTTACCAGAGCAGATTGTTGTGCTGATTCTCATTCCTTTAGCTCTTCCTCATGGGAACTCAACAGAGCAGCTGCACTTAGGTGCAATGTCCCCCAAAAAGAGACTGTTCCCCCAAAATGGGGACACCCTGCAAAAGGTGACTGTCCCACCGGTGTCCCCAGCTGAAAACGAGCACAGAGGGAGCGTGTTCTCCCCCGAGAGAAGACCATGTCCCAGTGTCCCTTCCCCAAATGGGGACAATCCCCCCAAAGCCCCCCCAGCTGCAGCCAGCTCCCTCCTTCCCCTGCAACCAGGGTGTGAGGTCGAGTCTGTCTTCCCCACGGTTTTATAGGGCCTTTCTTTTGTGAGTTTTTTACTTGTATGCACCAGTCACCCCCAGCTGTCCACCCTGCCTCCCCAGGTGGCCGAGCAGCTGATGACCATCGCCTACGAGAGCGGCGTCAACCTGTTCGACACGGCCGAGGTGTACGCGGCCGGCAAGTGAGTGCAGGGCTGCAGAGCTGCTCCCACCTCCCTGTGGGCACCTGTGGGCACCTGGGCTCCCCCTGGGCTCCCCTGGGTTCCCCTAAGCTCCCCTGGGCTCCCCCTCGTCAGGGGCTGGGCTCTGGCCATGCTTGCAAAGAGTGGGACAGGAAAACCTTTGTGTTTGGAGCCCTCATCAGACAAACCCCAAGGAACTGACCCAGAGGCTGGATGGAGTGTTTCCCTTGTGCCACTTGCTGTTGGCACAGGGAGGAACAAACCCTGAGCAAGTGAAGTTAGGGTGGATCTCCACGGTGCTGGTGGCCGGGGGCTGTGGGAGCTCCAGGCACAATCCCAGCTCCGGCTGCTCCGAGAGCCGCTGTGGGATGGGGAGCAGCTCCCTGATCACTGGGGTTGGGATGGTGGCCACGGTTCCTGCTGGGAACAGCACTGGGGCAGCCAGCAGGGGATGGGGAAGGGGCTCTGGGCTCGGGGGATGGGATCTGCCCCAGCTGGGGGGGCAGGGGCTGCAGGCTGGGCTGGCTGAGCAGCCCCGGCCTCCCTCACACCGGGATCTCCCTGCACAGGGCCGAGGTGATCCTGGGGAACATCCTGAAGAAGAAGGGCTGGAGGTACGGTATGGCATTCCCTGTCCCCCTTGGCATTCCCTCTGCATTGGAGAACTTCCCACAGGAGCACCCACAGCTTCCCAGTGCCCAGGGACAGCGCTGCCCTGGGATTTTGGGTGTGGGATTCTGTCCAGGACCCCGGCTCAGTTTTCCCCCTCCACGTGGGAGGATGAGTGCTGGCACCTCATCCCTGCCAGGAATGCTGTGGATTAGGGATGCAAAACTGTGACAGGCCTTCATCTGGGCAGCCTGGGAGGAGATGACACCTCATTTAAATGATGCACATTAGCATATGTTGTGGAGTTTCAAGAGATTTGCATAATCTTTAAAGGCCTGGGCAGGTTCAACTGAAGGGGAATTCTCCAAACCCAGCATCCCTGTCTGGGATTAGAGGGGGTGATTGATTATTTGGTAAGAAATATTCTGGATGATGTGGAGGAAAAAAATTAAGTCAAATAAAAGCTGGGGAAATTGCATTGTATGTGTCTGGTTTTGCAGCAAGGTAGCTGGAGGATGATAAATCTTTGATTTAATATCATGTAGGAGTTTACAGATTAATTCAGATGTATCACACTCGAGTTTAATAACTCTGGGAATGCTGCATGGCAGTGAGAAGTATGGCTAGTAGAGGGAACAGCACTGCAGCCCTTCGTTAAAGGTCTGGGTGTGGCTGACCCCGTAATTAAAAACATTTGGGGGTTTTGGTCACTTCTCTTGGATTACCTTTGGTTTCTGTCCTAATGTCCAATCCAAACTTCCCCTGACTCCAATCAATTTCCTCCTGCCCTGCCTATTTATAAGCACATTTTACCAAAACACCTGCAGGAGGATATTTCACTTTCCCTCTTCTGAAGGAACTAAAGCTCAGATCCCCTCACTTCCACCACGTGGAGAGGGACAGCTCCCTGGGCAGTGGTGCCATTCCCTAGGGCAGGTGGCAGCTCCTGGGCTCTCAGTGGCTGCCAAAGCTGGACTCAGGGTCTCCTCAACATCTCACAGCTGCTCTTTCCTGGTGCAGCATTCCCAGCAGAAATCCTGCTCCCAGCTTTTAGAAGTTACTGATGGGCAGGATCCTGCTTGCTTAATTATTATTATGATTAATTTTTAAATTATATTAATTTTTCTGTTGTTTTTGCAGGAGGTCCAGTTTGGTGATAACCACAAAGCTGTACTGGGGTGGCAAGTAAGTGTGGCAGTGGCTTGTCCTGGTGTTTGCTGGCCCAGCCCTACGGCCAGGGGAGGTTGATGGCACCTGGGGGTGGTTTGTGTTTCTGTTTATTTTGCCAAGTGTTTTAAGGAGCTGCAGTTTCTCACCTGGAGAGGAGAAGCTCCAGGGAGAGCTCAGAGCCCTTGCAGGGCCTGAAGGGGCTCCAGGAGAGCTGGAGAGGGACTGGGGACAAGGGATGGAGGGACAGGACACAGGGAATGGCTCCCAGGGCTGGATGGGATTTTGGGCAGGAATTGTTCCCTGGGAGGGGCTGGGATGGAATTCCCAGAGCAGCTGTGGATCCCTGGATCCCTGGCAGTGCCCAAGGCCAGGCTGGATGGGTTTGGAGCAGCCTGGGACAGTGGGAGGTGTCCCTGCCATGGCAAGGGTGGCACTGGGTGGGATTTCCCACCCAACCAGTCTGTGATTCTGTAACTCTGGGGGTGTTTAAATCAGCACCCAAATCAGTGCTCCCGAGTTGTTGGCACCTCTGGCATCTCCCAGCTGTGTTCCTGTTGTTCCCTTGCAGGGCTGAGACGGAGAGGGGCCTTTCCAGAAAACACATCATTGAAGGTACCTGGGCTGGGGCTCTGGCTGCCCGTGGGGTGGGGTGGGGTGTACCCAGCTGGATCCCAGGGCAGTGCTGTCCCCTGGGCTGGGGCTGTTTGGTCCCACTTCTCCCCAGTCTATGCAGGCCAATTCCCAAACTTGCCCAAAGTGCACCAAAGGATGGTTTTGGCTCCCCTCAGGAGCGTGAGTGAATGAGGTGCACTGAAAGCCCCCTTGTGCTGTGGGGTTTGCTGGGGGAAGCTCTCTGCACACCCCCAGCCCTTCCCCGTGCTGCCAGGCGTGGCCAGGAAGCCTTTGGAGCTGGGAGGGATGAGGATGAGGATGTGGGCATGAAGTCAGCCTGCAGAAATAGGCTCTGGAGGGGTGCCAGGCCCCAGCTGGCACGGCTGAGGTTTGCTCCTGGTGCTGCTCCTCCTCAAGTGCTCGGTTCTGCTGCCCATCCCCTCACCTGGCTCTGCATCCCTGGGGATTATTCACCCAGATCCCTGCTCCTCCTCCCTTCCCCACTGCTTTTTGTCCTCCTGGACGCAGGAGAGGGCGGAGGAACGTGGACAGGACAGCGTGTCCTGCGTGTCCCCAGGGCTGCACCCAGAGCTGCCTCTGCCTGCCACATCAGGCTCCAGGACCTGGCAGAGCCTGCCCAGGATCAGCCCCATTCCTGGGGAATCGAGGATCACATCCAGGAGCAGCAGTGCCAGCCGAGCCCCCGTCCCTGTGCCAGGAGGCAGCGCTGGAGCATCCTGCAGCTCCGGGCAGGGGACACCCAGCCTGGCCTTGGGAAGGGCTCTGCAGGGACTTGTGGGGGTGTGCAGCTCCCAGCAGGGCAGTGCCAGCTCCCTGGGGAGAACTCACCCCCTCCTTTGCTGTGTGACCCGTCTGTGCCTCCTGTCCCTGCAGGATGGCAGGAGCTGCTGCTGAGATGGAACCTGCCAGGGCAGCAGCTGCTCCTCTCTGGGGCTGCACTCCTGGGAAACGCCAGGGGAGCCCCAAAGCAGTGCCCAGAGCAGGTGGGAGGAGTGGGGGGGACAGCAGCCCCTCCCTGGGGTGCAGGTTTGGCTCCTTCCATTCTCCTCCTCCCTGCTCCTGGCACGTTTTATCCAGGATTGCTCTGGAGACTTCTGTCTTGGTGTGTTTGCAGGATCCCAGCACATCAGGATGTGACTTTCCCAGTAAGGTAATGCTGGAGAAAGTTCTTCTTGTAGCAATGTTCTGTTGAATTTTCACCTAAATAAGCCTCAGTGAGGCACTAAAGATGCTCAGGGAGGTGGCAGATGTGTCACAGGCACCCAAACCCACCCATTTTCCATTTCTTGTGGAGCTACTTCGTGAAATGACAGAAAAGCACTGGCAGGAGTTGGAATAATTTCACAGAACACCCAGCAAACAACATTAAGGTCAATGAGAGATATTTTATATTTGTATATATATATTTATATATAATCTGTGTGTGCGTGAGAAAGAGGATTTTTAACAGTTATTTTCTACAAATCTTCCCAAGAACAAAATGTTTTTATGAATGTTCATGAAGAATGAGTCAAAATAGAGCAGGCTGAAAATGTTTGCTGAATTTTGAGCTGGATAAAATGCCCATCCTCTGCTCTCCCTCTCTCATACACTCATACACAGATATATAAATATATCTGTAGGGCTTTAATGCCATCTCCCATCAGATCCTCCCAGGAAGGCTCTCAGAGCCTGGGCATTTATGGACTGAGCTGCAAAGGGCTTTGGCTTGCTCTGCCAAGCTCTCTCTGCAGTGTGGGTGGGCACAGCTCACCCTGACGAGGTAAAGCCCTTCCTGATGCTTTACCTGGCATTGACCCCAGTGCCACCATCCTGCACCCCTGGAATGTCCCCCTGGGCCTGGAGCTGGGGCTGGAGCAAGAAGGGCTCTGTGACAAAATTCAGAGTGAATTAACTGCAGGCAGGAGCAGGGCACTGAAGCAGTCCCTGGCAGCTGCCTCTGCCAGGCTGACTCGGACACGCTCTGTAACCAGGGGCTGCTCAGCACAAATCCTGGGAATGCTAAACCAAAGCACATCCTTGTGGAAGGAGAGCCTCTGCAGATGGACAGACTGGTGCTTTCTTCTTCAGATGGCTGCAGGGACAATGTTCAGCATCCCTCTCGTGTCCTGAGTGGTTGTGTGTGTATATATTTATATATTATATATATATATATTTAAATACACCAAGCTGTATTTGATCCCATTTTGGCTCTGTTCTGTGCCTCCCTCTGACCCTGCTTGTCCTTGTCTCTGCTTTCCCATTCCCAGGGCTGAAGGCTTCTCTCCAGAGGCTGCAGCTGGAATATGTGGACGTGGTCTTTGCCAACCGGCCGGACAGCAACACCCCCATGGAAGGTTGGTGGGAGCTGCAGTCAAAGGTTTTAACGTGCCTGATCCTGCCTTAAGGGCTTAGACTGAAGAGGGCAGGAAACAGAAAACCATTTGTAATCAAGTGTTCAGGAGGGGCAGTTTAAATATGAAATATCTCATTTGTGGTGGCCTGGTCCGTGGAAGGTATCCTGCCCATGGCAGAGGACTGGAATTAGATGTCCTTTAAAGGCCTTCCCAATCTATTTAGGGTTTCTATGTCTAACCTGCCACGACATGAATTTGTGTGTTTTGGAAGGAAGTGGAAGTTTCCTTTGTGCCCCAGGAGTGGCTTTAACGTTTGGAATATTTCCTTTCCCCACTCCCTCAGATGAAGCTGGGTTTGGGGCTGGGTTTGAGGCAGGTGTCCATGGCAGATTGTGGATTCTTTGTGGAGAATTCACGGAGGGTCCATGGAAATCAACCAGAGCTGGAGCTCCGTGTCAGGAGTGCTCACACCCATCTCCTCGCTGGCCATGGGGCACCCGTGGGTGCCACCAGTGCGGGTCAGGGGCCAGCCAGGGGCTTTGGGGGCACTGCAGCTCTCCAGGAGCTGCTGAGGGTGAGGAAGGCTCTGTGTGCTGTCTCTGAAGGGAGGAGTGACCTCTGTGCTTGGTCACTTGTCACCGAGCAGCGCGGAAGGGCCCCGTGCCCACGGCACAGCTGATCCCACATCGCGGATCCTGCTGGCAGCCTCGGCCGAGACTGCAGCAGGGTGAAAAAAGGGACATTGCTGTTGTGAATGGCGTGGTGGAGATACTTCCCATCTTCTTCCTGCCTTTTTTATGGATCACCTACTAAGCCACTTCCATCCCAGAGCATCTGCTGGGCCATCTGTCGGTGCTGCGCCGCCTTCCCGAGCCACTCCGTCCTGCCCGGCCCCACACACGCCTCAGCTTCTCCCACAGGGAATCATGGACTGCTTTGGCTCGGAAAGCACCTTAAAGCTTATCTCATCCCACCCCCTGCCCTGGGCAGGGACACCTTCCACTGTCCCAGCCTGCCCTGGGACACTTGCAGGGATCCAGGGGCGGTCACTCCTGAAGGAGAAGGTGACCTGAAAATGTTCCCTGCTCGTGGCAGCGCCCGTGGGTCCTGCTGGAGCAGCCAGGGGGGCACAAACAAACCTGGAATGGTGCTGTTTGTTTTCCCTGCTTGCTGCCCCTCAAGACCCTCAGACTCCTCCCTCTGCTGCCAGCAGCACCAAGGAGCAGATTGTACAGATCCTGCTGAGAGCCCAGCCGGAGCAGATCCCTTCTCTCCCCAGGCTCTGCTCCTCCCTGGGGACCGGAGCACACGAGCATTCCGTGGGATTTCTGTGCTGGCAGAGACTCTGGGCCTCGGGGCACCTGGCAAAGCTGCTTAACCTAAACCCCCAAAATGTATTTAATGTTCTTCAAGGTCTCAGAGCAAATGGAAATGGTTTTCCATTGTAAAAGCGGTGGCTGCTGGAGTCAGGGAGCAGCTGGAGATGAGCACCTTGGGAAGCTCTGGCCCCATGGCCCAGAGCCAGACCTGCCAGGCAGGGGGGATGAGGGGCTGCCCACCCTCACCCAGCCGTGTGTGGGGTGTCCCTGTCACCCTGTGCCACCACCCAGCCCCTCCAGCAGGGACCCTAGGTGGCGGCTGATGGGAAGGATCCGTCCCTCTGGAATTCCTGTGTGTCTCGTGCCTCGTTTCTCGGGCTGCAGATCTCATCCCCCAGCAAGGAAATGCTTTTTGTTCATCCCAAGGGGCTTTTCCAGCAGGGCAGCTGGAGAGGAGGGTCCCTGGAGTGTCCCCATTGTCACAGAGCCAGGTGCCCACAGCACCAGGCACAGCCCTGCCATGCAGGGAGGGAAGGTGACAACATTCCTACCAGGGAGCTTTAATCTGCTTCAGAGTTATTATTGTTATGATGCCAGGAGCTGTTATTTGGGATTTGAAGCATTGATTTATACTAAAAAAAAGATAAATCTCCTGTTCTTAAGTGCTGCCATTTGGGCATCCAGCTGGCAGGACAAGAGATCCAGGTGTGTGCTCTTCCCATTGCTGTCCCCTGGTTCTCTAAACAAGAAGATATATATATATTTATATCCACTTTCCAAGTTGACTTGGGTTTGTTTTTTTTTTTGAAAGGAGTAGAGGCTGGAGAAACGAAAACAACCACGGGCTGAGATGTGTAAGAGGCGTGTGACGAAATGTTTTTCAAAACTCTGAAATGGTGGCGGGGCAAAAATAGAAAACTGAACCCAGGGAGAAGCTGCTGAGGAGGGAGGGAGGAAGGGAAGGATCACTTACAGGCTTAGACTGATGGTAGTAGGAAATGAAAACCAATTTTTAATTAAATATTCAGATGGGGCAGCTTGAAATTGCTCCCTGGTTGTATTCTGGAGCCCTGGCCAGGTAGAAGGTGTCCCTGCCCACGGCAAGGGCTGGAATGAAGATGATCTTTAAGGTCCTTCACAACCCCAGCCACTCTTTGTTTCTATATTTACACTTCACTGAAACCAACTGATATTTTTCCAGGCAGAACTGGAAGCTTCCTTTACATCCCAGTGCTGGCTTTCATGCTGCCCAGGGTTTTCATTTCCTTTCCCTCATTCCCTCGGAGGAAGCGGATTTGTGTTTGGGTTTAAGGCAGGTCTGTGTGTCAAACAAATCCCAGCGCTGCAGGTTATAAACGGAGCCTTTCCCCTCAGAGCTGCCTGGCAGTGCCTGCAGAAGGATCCAGAGCGATGCCCAGGTTGGTTCTGGAGCCTCCTCACTGCCAGGCTCCTGCTTTTCCTGCCATAAGTAGGACGAGAGTGCTGCCGGAGGGAAAGGCAGCGGTGCTGGAGCCCTGATACCAGTGGGAGCAGAGGGGATTTCTGGGCACTGCAGGCTCCAGGCCAGCTCCTCTGGAGGGATTTGGGCTGGTGGGAGCTGCTGGGGTGGGTGGGCAGTGTCAGCTCCGTGGCTCTGCCATGGAAGGAGCCCATGGAGCTGTGCCTGCTGCCCATGAGGAGGAGCCCACAGGCAGCAGTGCCCCAGAACTGTTTTATTTCCTTCTCAGAGTGACTTCAGCTCATTTTCCCCCTATTTCTGTGTCAGTGCTGCAGCCCTGCCAGGAACAGGGTTTTATTCCCACAGCCAGGGCAGGGGGTTACAGCTTGTGGCTGCTCCTGGGGGCTGTGACACAGGACAGGGATGGATGGGATGTTGGGATGGAATTCCTGGCTGGCAGGGTGGGCAGTGCCTGGCACAGGGTGCCCAGAGCAGCTGGGGCTGCCCCTGGATCCCTGCAGTGCCCCAGGCCAGGCTGGACACTGGGGCTGGGAACCCCTGGGACAGTGGGAGGTGTCCCTGCCATGGCAGAGGATGAGTTTTAACATCCCTTCCAACCCAAACCAGTCTGGGATTCCATTAAACGAAACTTCATGAGGGATTTTTCACCCCCAGGCAGGCAGGGAGGTCTGAGGGGTGAAATCCAAGATCCCATCCTGGTGTGTGTGGCCTTGCAAGCTCCCATGTCCCAGAGAACGAGAGGCACTGCTGTGCTGGCTTTGGCAGAGGGGACACCTGAGGGTGACAGGGCCCTTGGTGGAGTAGGGCTCAATCATCTGTTCTTGCAGCTTTGTCCCCAGTATTCCTGGGAAAAAGAGGCAGACCCAGATATGTGCTTTCAGGAAGCAAATTTAAATAAAAAAAAATAGGATTTATTTTGAAGTTTATTTTTCCACTGTGCTGCCCTCTCGTGTTCCCTTTTGAAAGAAATGTTCTCCTAAGGCCGTGGTAGGCAAGAGGCAGGTGGGAAAAGCAGTTTTTAACCTCAATGTCTTGATGTTTGCACTGCAAATGCTTTTCCAGCCCCACCCAGACAGGAGAGCACAGCAGGAGCGGTGTCCAGCACTCGGGATTGTGGTGTTTGGAGGTGGTTTTGGTGCTGGAAACGTGGCCTCAGGACACCTCTCACACTCCTTTTCTCCCTCCAGAAATCGTGCGGGCGATGACACATGTGATCAACCAGGGCATGGCCATGTACTGGGGCACGTCCCGCTGGAGCGCCATGGAGATCATGGTGGGTGAGGGTCCCCTCCAGCCTGCTCCACAGGATGGGCTGATCTTTGGGTGCTTTATTTGGGTTTGTGCTGTTTGGGTTTGACTGAAATCAAGCCTTTCCTTTTGCTGTCAGCCTGGCCCATGGCAGGGGGTGGGATGAGATGGGCTTTGATGTCCCAAACCTGGCTGTGACTCCAGGAGATGCCAGGATTGCAGATCCTTGCCTTGGCCACCTCCTGCACGCTCAGGGAGCGTGGCCTGGTGTGTCCTGCAGGATATTTTCACTTTCTGAAGCGTTTTCTCCGTGGATTTCTCCTCTGCAGGAGGCCTACTCCGTGGCCAGGCAGTTCAACATGATCCCACCCGTGTGTGAGCAGGCCGAGTATCACCTGTTCCAGAGGGAGAAGGTGGAGGTGCAGCTGCCAGAATTGTATCACAAAATCGGTGAGTCTGAGCCTGCTGGGGCATTCCCAGAGAGAAATGGACAGAAGGATCACCTGGGGCTCCAGGTGGGACCAGTGACAAAGCCAAGTCTCTATCTAGTGACCTAAAAGAAAAACCAGCTTACTGTGCCTCTGATTAAGAAATATTGCTTATTATATATTAATAACTAAAGTATATTAATAAACATATGAAGGATTAATTGGCTTGGCTGCTCCTTACTCTCTGAGATTCATGTGGCCCATTAAGTAAAATAAATCCTTAATACCCTTAAGGGCATCAGCAGCACCTTCCTGGAAGAGCAACTGAGCATTGCTGCCACTGGCAACACAAACAAGCTGCAATTGTTTTCCTTTTGGTTTAGTTTTTAAGTGAAAAGCGTATTTTTTCTCCGACTCCGATTTGTCCCATGCCCCTAAAACTCCCTTTTTCTGTTTCCTCTGCAGGGGTGGGAGCAATGACGTGGTCCCCCCTGGCCTGTGGGATCATCTCAGGGAAATACGGCAACGGGGTCCCTGAAAGCTCAAGGGCTTCACTCAAGGTATTTCTGGTGCATGTTTGGGTTGTGCTGCTTCTGTGAGGGCAGGAAAATAACGAAGGGAGAAAAGGGCTCCCTCGTGAGAAGGCCGGGCTGTGCAGGGATGGATCAGCTCGGTTTCTCTGGCAACCACACTCCAAAGAGCAGGAGAATCTGGGTTAGAAGGAGCTCAGGCTCCCCACGCAGGGAGATGAGGGCTGGGGGGCTTTGGGGCAGGTCTGGGGCTGCAGAGGGCTGCTGGGGGACATCCCCACCCTCACTGAGAGCATCACCCATGAGGAGGCACGAGCCAGGGGCTCTGTGCTGCTCCAGGCTCCTGGCTGATGTTAATCCTGGAATCCTTAAGGCTGGAAAAGACCTCCAAGGTCATGGAGTCCAGCCACAAAGGGATGCAGCTGCTGCCACTTCCAGCCCCCTGAACCACGTAGGTCCAACAGATTTGGACATCGTTTCTCTGGGTACCCACCCAGGCCAGGGGGGTGCTCAGCCCCCCAGCATCTCTCCAGAGACCCCCAGGCCAAGGGAGACCCATGGGCTGCTGGGGGCTGCCCTCCCTAACAGGTTTTGGCATTCTGGTGTCACTGCACCTTGATTTCTCCATGATTATCCTGATTTTGTTCTTACTGGGGTTATAGGGTCCAAAAAGAAAACTGGGGAGGTTCCAGGTTCTGGAGGGAGAATAAAAGCAGAGAGCTGAGGACAAGAAGAGACATTCTGCTCCTGCTCTAATTGCTTTGGGTAGCCAAGCTTTGTGATGCTCAGCCTCCACGACCTTCTGGGCTGGACGTGGCTTTTCAAGTGCTGCTATTCATATATATTTATAGATTATAATTATAAATTGCCTGAAACTGCCCATTTTGGAGGATGAGAGCTGACAGGCCCATGTGCTGTGATTGCTCTGCAGTGCTACCAGTGGCTGAAGGAGAAGATCATCAGCGAGGAGGGCAGGAAGCAGCAGGGGAAGCTGAAGGACCTGTCCCCCATCGCAGAGCGCCTCGGCTGCACGCTGCCACAGCTGGCTGTTGGTGGGTCCCTGCACAGCTGCCACCTCCAGGCTGCCCCTGAGCCTCTCCAGGACTCAGGGGTGGCTTGGGAAAGGCTGACACAGAAAATGGGCTGTCTTTCCACCGTGGTTTGGTCCAGGCTTGTAGCTAGATGTGTGTTTATTTAAAATGTGTAAAAAATTACCGATCCTGGAGTGGTTTGGTTTAGAAAGGAACTTAAAGCTCATTTTGTTCCGTGGGCAGGAGCCTTCCACTAGTGCAGGTTGTTCTAAACCCATCCAGCCTGGCCTGGGACACTGCCAGGGATCCAGGGGCAGCCACAGCTTCTCTGGGCAACAATTAATTTAAACAGGATTGTTTCCAGCAGCAGCAGGCTGTGGCTGACAGGGTCAGAGCATCTTGGGCATCGCAGGGGTCCCACCTCCCTGTTTCCCTGGACATTCCCTCCCCACCTGAAGCCATCACCTTTGTGGTGCTGGCCTGGCAGACAAGAGAATGCTGTTAAAAACAAGTTTTAGGGTTTTTTTTCCCATAATAATTATGCTTCTGAGAGCTGAGGCTGGAAAATACCACGTGTCTGTCAGAAAGGTGGTCCCTGGTTCAACATCCCAGCAGTGACTCCTTGTGGTAGGGAAAAACTAAACCCCACAACCAGAAGTGCTGGGGCAGGGACCAGGCTTCAGGTGGGATCCTGGAAGAACTGTGGGGTTTGATTTTTGATCTGTGCCTCTTCCTCCTGGTAGTGGCAGAGGAGCAAAGCTGAGACAAATAATGTGATTATTTCCAAGCAGAGGCTCTGTCAAACATTAGGGAGAGGAGCAAGGCCCTGACAGCCCATCTCTGTTCCTGACCACCTTGTGCCTTTCTTCCCAGCATGGTGCCTGAGGAATGAGGGGGTGAGCTCTGTCCTTCTGGGATCCTCCAACCCCGAGCAGCTGATTGAGAACCTCGGAGCCATCCAGGTGAGTGCAGGGGGTGGCAGCACCAGACCTCAGCACCCTCCTGCCCTTCATGGCAGGGTAACACTTGGGATTTTGTCTCTCAGCTCCATTCATGCACCTTGATCAGGCCCATCCCTGGTGCCACCGAGGCTCAGCACCACTGGGGTCATTGCAGACCTAGCCAGGGACACCAGGGTGCCATCAGCAGCTTCCATGTACCTGAGAATGCAAGTGATTCCAGGAGGTGTGGTGACAGATTCTGTGCTGTCACACGTCACCTGCACCCACCTTAATTATTCCCTGCTGGTTTTCCCCAATCAGAGCTTCCTCTTCCTCTGCTGTCCTTGCACCAGCTCGTGTCCCACTGCAGCCAAGCAATATTTCACACAGAAAGCTGAGAGGCTTTGCTGTGAGTCTCTCGCTGACTAAAAATACTCCAGTGGTTTTTCCTTTAAGGGAGAAAGTTATTAGATGAATGCTTAATATCTGTCACACAAAAACCCCAGAGGAAATGTACTTTGATAAAATCTAGGTTTCATTTTGGAACTATCTCGATTAAACATCGCTTTCTTCCACCCCAGGTCCTTCCAAAGATGACGTCCCATATTGTAAATGAAATAGATAATATCCTGGGCAACAAGCCCTACAGCAAGAAGGACTACAGATCCTAAGGCAATGCATGAATTTCCTGGACTGCATGGTTTAGAAGTGCTCTGTACTCCAGTACAGCCCTGAATTACTCTCATGAGAATCATTCAGCACTTGCTGCTCGGTGTCTACTGTCACTGGATCCTTCGAGATGTGTGCTCTTGCTACTACTCTGCAGTGAATTTAAAAGCACAGTTGATCTCTCTTCTAACCAGGAATAACCTTGTATTTTCTTACCTTCTTGACCGAGTTCATTAATTTTTACTTTACTCTTTGCACCTCATGCTTGTGCTGTGACAAACACTTGTAAAGCAAAAAAAGAAAAAAAAAAAGAAAAATCATTTATAACCTTCAGGTACTTGGTAATTAAAGAAGGATGTACAGATCTATTTTTTCAATGAAGAAAAGCCAGATACAACTTCAGGTTTTAATAAAACCACATTTGGGAAATCTCAGCTATAAAGTTTCTTCAGGTTAACAGATGGAAGGAGCAAGCTCAAACTTTGCTTTTCTACGCTGAATATAAGCTCTAGGATTTCTTTGTAGTTGAATAAAGGCTGTGAGACAGAGAACTAGCTAGCAGTTAGATAGTTCAGCTCCTAATTTTACAGCTGTTCCAGCTGTGGAATGCTCCTGGAGCAGTGCTAGGAAGCCCAAACACGCCTGCCAGGTTACTGAACACAAGAGCTCTGCAAAGTTCTACTGCTCCATAAACCTTAAACCAAGAAAGCCATGATTAAATATTGGGTTTTGCATCTATAGAAACCTGCCTCTACTTCTGCCTGCTTGTAGACAGAGCTACTGCAAATTTCAATATTCAGGAGCTTTTAAGGATATAGATACTATAAATATTTACAATATATAGCTGCTGAGAGCTGCAGGAGCAATCAGGTACGTACTCCAAAATGCTGCACCTGCTTTCACTTGGTTTGGAACCGGGGATAAGTAAATGCATAGACACATTTTAAACAGATTTTTGTGAGCATTTACAGGAGTTGACAGGAAGAATTTACATCTTAATTTGCCCAGCTCAAGCCCCACGTTGTATCTTCCCATGGATTTGCTCTGTACCATGCTCCTCTGATTTCAGTCTGTATTTCTCCCGTCCCTGCTGGGATACAGCTCTGTACAGTATTTGTAGGACCTTGTTCTCCCCCCCTGCAGCTCACCTGGGCCAGGCGAGCAGCTCCCACACCTGAGTGGTCTCCTCCTGTATTTGAAGCTGTGGTGTGTGTAAATGACTCCTGCTGTACATGAGAAATGCAGTCTGACTGGAATTCTGCTTGGACACAATAAAAGCATTTTGTGCATCTACCCTGAGAGCTGCAGAGATGTTTCTGATACCAGAGCTGCTCTGGGCTTTCTGCTGAGGATGGGAGGGTGTTGTTCCACAGGGAACCATTCCAGCTGTGCCCAGGGAACCGCTCCAGCTGTGCCCAGGAGGGGCAGCAGGGACAGGAGGGAGCTGGGCTGCCCCGAGGTGCTGCTGGCAGCCGGTCCCCAAGGAGCACAGCAGTCCCAGGTAAGGTCTGTCCTGGCCTGAGGCTGAAGGGAGCAGGGCTGGATGGGGTTTTGGGCAGGAATTGTTCCTGGCAGGGTGGGCAGTGCCTGGCACAGGTGCCCAGAGCAGCTGTGGCTGTCCCTGGATCCCTGGCAGGGCCCAAGGCCAGGCTGGACATTGGGGCTGGGAACCCCTGGGACAGTGGGAGGTGTCCCTGCCATGGCAGGGGGACACTGGAGGGGCTTTGGGGTCCCTTCCAGCCCAAACTGCTCCCTGGTTTGGCCTGAAACAAAGCCAGTGCAGCTGTCCCCAGCCTCCCCAAGGTGACACTGGCCAGTCCCAGCCAGCTGAGGTGGAGCCCACCTTCCCCTGCCCCGGGAACATCCCCCAGCACTGCATCACCACTGACTATTATTAGTTTTTATAAAGACTTCTACCTTTACACAGTTAACAGCTTCATTAATTTAATATAATTATCCTCCCAGTACAGACTAATTCCTTTTCCTCCCTCTGGAGGTACAATTTAATGTTCTCTCTTCCCCTTCTCATGTACTTGAGAATCCAAGAATGTATTAAAACTAGATCAATTCCCAACTTTTTCTTTAATTGAGGAGATGGCATTGTCCCTTACAGGCTCTGAGGGCAATGTGGGGCCAAGCAGCAGCCCAGCTTTAGATTAACTCCCAGCATTAGACTAGAGAAATATCATTTCAGTACATTATGTTGAATTTTTTATTTATCATTCCAACTTGTAGTGGGGATTGCAAGGGAAAAAAACTAAACACCAGCTCTAAAGAAAAAACAGACAACTGAAAAAGTGAACAAAAATCCAAATGCCAGCCAAAAAATAAAAAAAGCCCCGAATTTTCCGTGAAGGCTCAAGATTAGGTTTTTTTGCAGAACACAACCCACCCCACCCACCCACCTGCTTTTGTTTCAGGCTGTCATGCTCAGCCTTTCCTCTCCAGGAAAATTCTGACACTCACTGAGCTCCAGGCCTCTGCAACTGTCAATACCAAAAAGCCCTGAGAGAAGATGAAAAGCTGGTAATAAAAGACTCAGTGAGCTGACAGTAATGGCAGAAGAAAGTGCAGCTCCCAAGCACTTTCCAGACAGGAGATTTTCTGGAAAGTACACCTGCCAGGAAAGTGAGTTCAACATTGTCTGTTCAAGGGCTGGAATTCAGCACTGGGAACAACTGAGGGAAAACATCAAAGTCCTGCTGCTCCCAGAGGAGCCAGCCTGGCTTTGTGCTGGTTGGAAAGGTTGGTTAAAAATCTGCTTTATGTGAGCTGAATGCTCAGCCTAAGACCCATCAGTTATGTCCCTTATAAGAAGGGAGGCCAAGGAAAAGGAAATTCTCCAAGGCAGGTAGAAGTTTTATGGAATGTGTCCTTCCAGTGCTGAATAGTCAGGCAGGAGGGATAAAGAAAAATCCATGTATTTTGAGAGGAAACAGTTAATTAAAGAGTATTAAATGACCAAAAGTACTTGAATTTGTCAGAAATAGATCCATAACTGTCTCCTGCTCATCACATTCTCCATTTTACTCTATTTTCCATTTAATCTCACTGAAGCCAAGATTAGCAGAGTAATTGTTATGTTAAATCTGATTATAAACTTTCTCTTTCTTCTCTCTTTAGGATCCCAAATCTATAATGGCAGGATCTATAACTGGAATTTCATTAATATCAGTAGAGTTTGGCATTTAAGTGAACAGCTGCTCCAGTGATAGCCAGAAAAGAAGGCACAGGATTGTAAGATAAACCCATTATTAAAAGCCAGCTAAAGCATTTTTCTTAAGCTGTGCAGGGAGACTGGCAGGGTTGGTTATTTTTTAAATTTACAACCTAAAGAATGTAACTGAAGATTAATGAAAATAACTGAAGAACAATTAAAAAAATAACACTTCAGAAGTGTTTTCCTGGGAGATTTAGGTTTTGTCCTGACTCCAAGTTACTCAAAAATGGGGAGTGCTTCTAAGGAATATGTTAACCTGTAGAACAGACAGAGTTGACAAACCCAGATAAGAAATTCCCTGGGTTTTTTTAAAAAAATGAAGAATGAAAATACAAAGAATCAAATGACAAAAAAAGCTCCTTTTTATTACAACTTTTCAAGTTACAATGATAAATGGATTGTCCCCAGGGTGGAGCTGCAGGAAGGTGGTGTCTGCTCACAGCTCACACCCCACTCCCTCTCCTTGCTAAGTAAAAAAAAACTGAGTAACTCCAATATCAAATACAATGTAAAGATACCAAAAGTAAATATAATTCAACCAGTTTGCATTCAAACCCTCCCCATATTTTCCTCATGCTAAAAAAAGAAATTATTCCTATTCCACCCTTAGGCATTTTCATGGCAGTTGAAGCCTCTGACAGAAACTTGTGGGTTTTCTGTCTACTTGGATCCTGTGGACAGCAGAGCAATCAGTCCTGAGGAAGCACTGATAGAAAGGATGTAGTTTCTGTAGGGAACAGGTTAAGGAATTGTCAAGATCCTTCTCTGGTACAGAACATTTGGTAGGAGTTTTATGAAAAGGAATTGTAGTTTTAAAACTGGAATATTGCAACCTGAAGCACAGGTTCAGAACTCACCTTCAGAGTTAAGCCACCCATGAAGTTAAGCCTGTTCTCTTACAAGCTTTATAAATACATATCTTAAATTAACTGCCCTGTTAGCAATACTGATATCCTTCAGAAACAAAGCATTGAGAGTTACTGGAGCTAAAGCATCCTGTCAGGGAAGAGATCCTGAGCTACAATGAGCTGCACTTACCCACAGGGGAATGCCACAGCCCACAGGACAACTACAGCTCGTGGTGACAGCTAACAGGAGTGGGGGTTCCAGGGTGGGGATAAAGGATACACAGTGGGGTTGAAGTTCTTCAGCACAAAGAAGGAAGCGATGATGACCAGGACCAGAAAGAGGGTGTTGTTGTAAAAGATGGAGAAAGTTGTTGCTTCATAATCTGCAACTTCATTTTTCTTCCACAGAATCCTAGGAGCAGGCAGAGATAAAATTTCAAATATACTTCTTGGATATCACAGAATCCTGGAATGGTTTGGGTTGGGAGGGGCCTGAAAGCTGATCCCATCCCACCCCTGCCATGGCAGGGACACCTCCCACTGTCCCAGGCTGCTCCAAGCCCTGTCCAGCCTGGCCCTGGGCACTGCCAGGGGTGCAGGGGAGATGCTGGCACACCCACAGGATGAAGTGTGCAGTACTGTTTCCAGAGGACAGAGTTTGGCTGCAAAGCTCCCATCCTGCACAGCCCCAGTGGGGATCCCTTCTATCACCGAGTGCATCTGAGGCTTTCCCCTGACAACTCGCCTCAAAAGGGCTTGAAGCCGGACCAAGAGCTACCCTGCAGCTTCTGCCTACCAGAATACAGGAAAAACAGTGCCAAGCACAGTCCCTACCACCCCACCCAGAGCCTTAAAGACATTTAATGCAGTGCTACAACAACGGAGAGAAGGAAGAGGACAGAGACATCACCTTTCATCCTTCTCCTTGCGGGACATCTTCCTGTTGTCTGCCTCGGACAGCTTGCGAGTCACCTCTTTGGAAACAGCATCTTCTCTTTTCTGGGCTACTCTGTAAGTGCCACCACTCATGTCACACTTCAAAAATGAAAAAAAAAACCCACTCCCCAACCTTGGGATTACAGGAAGTTTTATGTACAGTGAAGAACACAACTTAGGCAAGATACCGCAGTTTTGTCAAGGTGAAGGGACAACAAGAAATAATAACAGCAATTACTAGAAGTAATATAATTCACATGCAATTAGTAATATAATTTATAATTTAAACATCATTTGTGGTGATACCCAGCAAGCATGATGGTGGATTTACTGCTTCACCATACTCTTAGCTGACAAGATCTGACTATACATACAAAAGAACAGAAACCAATTAGGAAATACCTCTGTGCAAAATACTTTTTGGAGTACCATTTCAGGCCTTCTTATTAATAAGGAACTACAGTAGTAAATGGTGGTTTTGTTAAATTATTAAATTATAAATTCAAACAGGCACCAAACTTACTTGTGCTTGAGGACAAACTTGACATTTTTATATGCAAAAGCCACGAGATAGGTGCTGATGAGGGTCATGACGCTGTACAGGACTGCAGACTGAACAAGATCCATATGCCATATTCTCCAATAAAGCCCTTAAATAGAAGGAAGGACGGTATTTGAAGCAGTTTCTCTCCAAGAGAAGCGTCCCTTACTAGAGACCCATACAGGATCTGAGCTCTGTAATTCCACAGTCTCCGCCTGAGCAAAGCCATCTCCTCCAAAATCATGGAGGGGACTTTCCACTGCATTAAAAATACTTTGGAAGGGGGAAATGAGCTTTGCGTGGCTGAAAGCGGCTTTGGGAGAGCACGGCAGAGCCTGCGAGGCAGCGCTGCTGCGGTGACACGTCAGTGATAGTGCCCTGCCGGCCGGGCTGGAGCCGGTACCGCTGGAACCGCACCGGTATGGCTGTAACAGGACCGGCTGGAGCCGGTACCGCTGGAACCGCACCGGTATGGCTGTAACAGGACCGGCTGGAGCCGGTACCGCTGGAACCGCACCGGTATGGCTGTAACAGGACCGGCTGGAGCCGGTACCGCTGGAACCGCACCGGTATGGCTGTAACAGGACCGGCTGGAGCCGGTACCGCTGGAACCGCACCGGTATGGCTGTAACAGGACCGGCTGGAGCCGGTACCGCTGGAACCGGACCGGCACGGCTGGAACTGGGATCCGACACGGCTGGCACCGGACCGGCTGATCCGAAGGGGCTCAGAACCAGAACCCGACAGGGCCCGGAACCAGGATCCGACAGGGTTCAGAACCAGAACCCCACAGGGTTCGGAGCCGGGCGCGGAGCAGCAGCCCCGGGATCCGCCGCGGGCAGCGGGACAGAGCCGGCACTGGGGAGCCCTGATCCCTCTTCCCAATCTCCTGATCCCCCCAGGGTTGCTGATCCCCCCCTTCCAGCGCACTCTGATCCCCCCAGGGTTGCTGATCCCCCCCTTCCAGCGCACTCTGATCCCCCCAGGGTTGCTGATCCCCCTCTCCAGGGTCTCCTCTCCCCTCAGAACCCGCCGCTCCCCTCACGGCCGCCGCCCGCCCCCGCCCGCTCACAGATG
Organism: Pseudopodoces humilis; assembly: GCF_049639895.1. Taxonomy (NCBI): domain Eukaryota; kingdom Metazoa; phylum Chordata; class Aves; order Passeriformes; family Paridae; genus Pseudopodoces; species Pseudopodoces humilis. Next base: position 24,169,541 of record NC_142210.1, on the reverse strand, counting down.
GGGATGGCGGAGACGATGAAGGCGTTGCCGAAGAAGAGCGCGGATGATTTGGCGGAGAGGTTGCGGCTGAAGTCCTGCAGCAGCAGATCCTCCTCGGACTGCTGCCGGCCGCCGGGGCCGCCCTTGGGAGCCATGGCGGGACAAGGCAGCGTCAGCGCGGCCCGAGCGGCTCCGGGTCAGGCGGGGCGGGCCCGGCGGGCCTGGAGCGCTTCCGGAGCGCGGCCCTCCCTCAGCCGGGCTACAGCGATCCCTTCCGATCCTACAGCGATCCCATCTGATCCTACAGCGATCCCTTCCGATCCTACAGCGATCCCATCTGATCGTACAGCGATCCCATCTGATCCTACAGCGATCCCATCTGATCCTACAGCGATCCCATCTGATCCTACAGCGATCCCATCCGATGCTATAGCGATCCCATGCGGTTGCTATAGCAATCCCATCCCTCAGCCCGGATCCTATAGCGATCCCATGCGGTTGCTATAGCAATCCCATCCCCATCCCATCCCCATCCCATCCCCATCCCATCCCCATCCCATCCCCATCCCATCCCCATCCCATCCCCATCCCATCCCCATCCCGATGCAGCCCCGCTGCCCGTGAGGCCGCGGCAGGTGAGTGCCCGGCGGGCCGGGATCCCCCCGGTGTCACAGCTGGCCTGGGAAGGAGTGGAAATTGGCCGTGTTTTCTGTGGCGTTTTCCCTCGCTGTGAAAAATCCCACCTCCAGCTCCCTCAGCAGAGCGTTCCTGTCTTGTTTTAGGCTTTGGGAGCCATCCCTGGTGTCCCCGGCCTGGGGAGCAGTGCAGAGTGCCCTGCTCTCCACTGCTGTTGGCGTTCCCTCTGCAGTTTGTGGTGACAGCCCGCAGAGGTTTGGGGATGAACAGCAGTGGGGAGCACTTGCCAGTGGGGTACAGGCATTGTCCCGATGGCCTGGGCTGGCTGCAGCACTCCTTGTCCCCTGGACTGACAATTCTCTCCATGCCTTTAATGTTTTGGTGGAAACTTCATTTAGCAAAGTGTGTATTTTTCTGAAATTTAATTAATTTCCCCCATTTATTTCCCTCCAGTTATTAGTGTTCTCTGCTTCCAATAAAACATTTGAGGTGCATGCCATGAGGAAATGCTAAGTGGAAAGTGGGGTTAAATATGATCAAAATGAATTCATTATGATAGAGCTTTATACAACACTTGGATGCCAAGAACTCTGCTTTTTGAGCTCATAATAAATGTTGAAGACCAAACAAAGCAGATTTTCAGATTCAGTGTGCTGATGAAGTGTGCTAACAGGATCTGTTGATGTCATATTATCTGCAGACAGCCATGGGAGTTACACCTCTGCTAGCCAGATCTTCCTTCAGGCTTGGAAATCTCTCTCCTGCAGGGATTCCCAGGCTGGGTTTGTGGACACACCAGCCCGTCAGATGAAGCACAGGAGCTCTTGGGAGCAGCAGCAGCACCTGTGAGTACCAGTGTGGCCATACCTGTGCAGGTGTGCAGCTCCCCAGCTGCCACAGCAGGGACCCAGCCTTCTCCTCATCATGGAATCTTGGAATGGGTTGGGCTGGAGGGGGCTTTAAAGCTCAGCTCATTCCAGCCATGGGCAGGGACACCTTCCTGTATCCCTGTCCAAACTGCCAGGGATGAACCTCTCCTGAAGTGATTTCAGCAGTCCCTGGCTCCCACAGGTGGGAAATGCAGTGTTTGCCTCTTAGGTGACATTCCCAAAAGTGTGCTGAGAATGGTTCTTCAGCACGAGTGGAGATTGGGGTTGGTTTCTTTGTAAATCAGGTTAAACCCACACCCATGGCTGTGGGGTGGAACTGGATGGGCTTTAAGGGCCCTCCCAACCCAAACCACTCGGTGATTCTAGTAGAAAACATTAATTAACAGTAATAAATCAGTGATGCCAATTGTGAATTTTTTTATTAAAGAGCATGCTTAGGGTTGTACAAAGTAGTTGGAAAAACTGTGGGGAGTATCAAGATGGTTTCAAGATTTAGAGTAGTCATTATTTCTGCCCTTGCCAGATTTCTTCCTTCCTCTCATCTGGGTAAATTTGTTTTGTGTTGTGGTGGTGGGATGTAATTAAGTATTTTTGTTCTTGGTTTGGCTTACATGGGAAGGATGCTGTCATTTTGGAACGAAATCTGACCATCTGTCTGTCCATTAGGATGAAAAAGGACATTGATTTAGGCAGTGGAATGATGAAAGATTTTCTTGAAAAAACAAATTAACTCTTTGCTTTTTTTAAAGCCCCTGCCACTGGCAAAATGTGGCTTCAGGCAGAACTCTGTACAGTGAGAGCTTCATACCCTGAGTGTGTCTCAGATGCTTCCTCAAAAATAAAGAGGGCCACCACTTTATTTATTTGACAATAAATAAAACAATCCCAGGTTTTGTTTAAGTGCCTAAATTTGCATCTTGGCTAAATCCTCATTCAGAAGCTGTTGGGAATGTGAGGCATCAAGGTCAGAGGAGGAATGGCTCTGTGACCCAAAAGCAAAACTTCTCTTGGTGACAGGAAAACCCAACTTAGCTATTGGGTTTCTTACCAAATTTCTTCTGAAGCACAGCAGCAGTGATAAGTATTGTGAAAAGACATGGGTTGTCTTTACTGCTGTCCCTTCTTCTCTAAATTTATAAGGTGGCCTAAGCTGAAAAATTGGAATGAGGGCAGTGACATTTCCTGGCAGGACTTGCTTTGTTTATTTCATTTCATTGTTGCCACTTGTGTGTATAGACTTAAACCACCTTTGTGTCAGATTACTGCAATTTATCGTGCAGGAAAGGATTGATGTGCTGAGTTTGGGAAAACCTCCTTTGGATGAGCACTCATGAGCTGAGAAGCTTCTCCCTGAGTGTGAGAACTGGGTGAGTGAGAGGCTTTCCAGTGCTCCTGTGTGCTGTGCTTTTCCTGAAGCATTCTGTGGTGTCTGAGGTTTAAGACTGGAGCCATAATCTGGCTGTGTTATTTTCCAGACAAATCAGTCCCTCCATGTGGGTTAGAATCCCAGAATGATTTGTGTTGGAGGGGACCTTAAAGTTCATCTGCTTCCAAGCCACTTTCCACTGGAATGCAGCCCCCAGAAGAGGTGCCAATCATTCCTAAAAGCTGGGAATTGCTGGATTGCTGTGGCACTTGCTGTTGGGGAAGGCAGCTCAGTGTGTAGCATATGTGACCCACTTTTCAAGTCTTGAAATGGTCTCATCTGCTCCAGTTTCCTTCTTTAGCATTTTTAAGGTTCTTGTGCCTGCAGACCACATGAATGAAATCATGTCTAGGAATAGATTCAGCCTTGCTCAGCATTTATTCTGGGAACAGTTTGGAACTGACCACTTTTGAAAAGCACTATCAGAGGCACTGTTTGGAAAACAACCACAACATAAAGGCAGTCGAGCAGTCGTTCCCATGTGGGACAGTGAGCTGGTGTCCCTCGAGCAGCAGCCCCCAGGTGGCTCTCCCGTGGTCCCTGGGGCTGTGTGAGGTGATGAGCAGTGGGATTATCCTGGTGCAGGATCCTGTCAGTGGGAAGGGAGCAGGCAGATGGGATTTCTGAGCCTGGCATGTGGCATCCTGGCACCCACCCACCGCTGCTGCTCCATCCCTCGGGCTGCTCGCTGCCACTTCCCACCTGTGTCTTCTCCAGGGTTCCCCACTCCTGCAGCCTCCAGCTTGGCAAGCACCTGGACCTGAACCACAGGGAGGTTTTAGCCTGTAAGTGTCTTGTGAGACATCCCTGTGCTGACTGTTCCTAAAATGCTAATACCTAAAGTAAGTGTGAACTAAAACTGAAGTGCCATTTGAGCAGTGTTTGGCTGAGGGAGTAGAAGGGGGTGTTACTGACTGCTTCATCTCCTGGAACAGCTGGGGATTAATGCATCCACAGAAAACTTTGTGTTATCCAGCTGGCCAATCATGGCTCAACCTGAGCCTGCTTAGAAAAAATTCTACCAAGTTCCTTTCCTAATTTAAGAAGCCTTAGGAAATGTGAAAGACAAAAAGTCATGAACAGAATGAGATACAAGGCAGTATCCTGTACCCTTCAGGAAAGCTGGATCCAGCAACACACAGATGGATGAGTCCCAGGAATAAAGCATTTCTAGTGTGCTCCCACACAGAATTCTTGTGGAAAGAAATGTCCAAATGCAGATTCTCGTTTGCAGAGCAGAGCATCTCCTACTCAGAGCACTTCAGGCTGTTTCCAAGAACAGCTGCTGAGCAGAGCAGGCATTTGGCTGTTTCTGCATCATCCTAGGGCTGGTTTTATTTAGGTGTTCTGCAGCCTGGGCCCACCCAGCTGCTCCTTGAGCTTCAGATTTCGGTTCTTCAATTCCTGCATCTTACAAGAAAAATGTGCAATTGAAGGGAGCATTGATTTTGTCCATTTGGTTACGTTCTTCTCAGTTTAAGATGTTGACACTCCTGTCTGTAAGGATTGGCCTTTTCCAGGGATATCTACAGAGATCTTCATTCATACCTTCAACTTCTCCAGGAGCAGCTCTTAGCTGGTTTTCAGATATAAAACAGGCCAGTGCTGTTACCTTCCATGCATCCTTTTGTTAATTTGTTGGAATTTTTTGGTTGAAGAATGGACTTTATTTGCATGTAGATGATAAATTACCTGTTAGTAAAAGAGAACTGGTGTTAATTACATTATTTGAATGCAGACAGCAAAATGTCTGTGTGCTAGGTAGAGCTAGCTGGTGATTTTACTCAATATTTAACTTTCAGTTAGTAAACACTGCACTGTAAAGGAACATTCCCATTTTGTTTAGTTTAAAAAGGAGTTTGCCTAAAGGAGAAGGACCAAAGCACTTTCATCCACACATTATTGCTCAGCTGGTGGCAGGATCCACCTGGGAAATGTTCCAGAATCATCATTATCCTTAAAAGATGTCAAAAGTTCAGTGGTGTTTTATGAGTCAGTTTGTGTTTGTTAAGGATTGGTAAGTGTTGCTTTGGCCTTGAATAAATTCCCGGGGTTTACATGGATTTGAGAGACTTCCACGAGAGGGAGCAGCAGTTCAACAAAATCCCATCCAAACCAGACGAGCCTGGCCCCACTGTGGGCACATCTTGACTCATTTAATGCATTAATTTGTGTATTTACATCAACTTCCAAGTCAGTTCAGTGTCCCAGAGTGTCCCTCCAGTCTGGTACTTTTTGGTGTCTGGTGTTACCCGGTCTCAGTCTGTACCTGATTCCCTGCAAATGCTCACTACATGCATTCTAAAAATAAAGTGTAGGGTTTTTTTTTTTTAATATTATTGTTCTACTTTGGAAGCATCGTTAATTTCCCCCTCAGACTGGTCCAGCTGCAGAAGGAAACTCTCCCTAGAAGGCTGAGTTCTGGAGAAACTGCTGAGTGTGACTGATAGAACAGAAATAGAAAGGAGTTGTGTGCTAAATGATTTCTTGTTCCATGAGGTAGTCAGGAGTGACGGAGCTGCAGCTGCTGTGCTGCCATCCTGAAAGCACAGAGGTGTTCTCTGCCCACACAGGCCAAGGGTCGAGGTCCATTCCTCTGCCTGGGGCACTAAAATACCTCTGCAGAAATGATTAACTCCTGACAAATTTCCAGGAAAAGGGCCCCCCTTGGAATTGTGTGTTCGCTGTCTAAATTCATCAGTCCTAAATCACTGCCTGGGATAAGATTATTTGATAGTGAAATAACCAGAGGTGTGGTGATACTCATGTATAATACATGATAAATGCTGTTTTCACCAGACTTGGTACTTTCAAAACTTTTAATTACTATTACAAGATATTAAAAGAGGGAGAATTTGACACCAAGGAAATGACTTTGCTTACTGCCAGCTGCAAATGTAAAAGTTGGGTCTGAATTCAAAAGGTTTCATTGATTAATTGGAACCACTCTAGTTTTGGGACTTTTCTTTGGACCAGTGTAAAAAAAGAAAAATACAAGGTTTACTGAGAAATCCCCAACACACAGTGAATATGTAACCAGCAAGAAAATTTTTACTTTAAAGACTAGCACCACCTTCTTCCATTGACCTGCTCTAAGATCATCATGTATAAACAGATAAGGTCTGGAGATGGATGGAATGAATGAACAGAACGAAAGTAATGAGTAGAAATTCACTAGTAAATGAATTTAATGAATAGAAAAGTTCATCTTGGTAAGTTTAAACTGTGACATTTCTGTCTTCCTTGTCTTGAGGACCGACCACAGCATGTGGAGCCCAGTAGGTGTCAGTCCAGCCAAGGCTTCCTGAGCACAGTCGTGAATAAACCTCTGCTGCCCTCCTGCCTCTTCCTTCCCAGCCCTGAAACCTGGCTGGCATCATTTCCCATCACAGACACAGCCAGCACATCAGAGATTCACTTTTCCCTGCTGTTACCTTCTAATAAATGTCTGCATCGTTGGCCTTTCCTTCCCCTGGCTGCTCACCTGCCCTGGCTGCCTGGCAGGGGTAGAGCTCGGGCTGGGATTTGCAGGGGATTAGCTTTGCCATCAAGCATTGGGGTGGAAAAGCACAAATCCAGGGAGCTGCCCTGAGGAGAAGAATTTGGGAGCTCAACATGACCCGAGCTGGCCCCCAGAACCTCCCCAGCCCCGTGCCCTGCCCAGCATGGGCAGCAGGGGAGGGGAAATTCTGCCCCACTCAGGTGAGACCCCACCTGCAGAGCTGCCCCCACATCTGGGGCCCAGCACAGGAGGGACCTGGAGCTGCTGGAGAGAGCCCAGAGGAGGCCAAGGAGCTGCTCCAGGGCTGGAGCCCCTCTGGAGCCAGGCTGGGAGAGCTGGGGGTGCTCACCTGGAGAGGAGAAGGATCCAAGGAGAGCTCAGAGCCCTTGCAGGGCCTGGAGGGGCTCCAGGAGAGCTGGAGAGGGACTGGGGACAAGGGATGGAGGGACAGGACACAGGGAATGGCTCCCAGTGCCAGAGGGCAGGAGGGGCTGGGATGGGATTCCCAGAAAAGCTGTCACTTCCCCTGGATCCCTGGGAGTGTCCAAGGCCAGGCTGGGTTAGTGGAAGGTCCCTGCCCATGGCCAGGGTGGGATGAGGTGAGATTTAAGGTCCTTGCCACCCAAACCATTCTGGGATCTCTTTGTTTGTTGTCAGCACGGTGCTGTTTGTTGGCTTGTGTGAAACACTGGGAAGTGTTTCAGGAACTTTCCTGTCCTGTGATGTGTTCTAAGAAGTGAAGAATGTCCATTGTGCAAGAGTTGAGGTGGCAAAGGAGTTCTGTCCCTAGAAAAAAATGTCTTGGAGCCCGAGAGCTTTGTTGTTTTATCACAAACATTAAGTCAGATGTTTCTTTCATCAGCAAATCGGAGTGTGCATACTGATTATCCCGTATTTGCAAGTCAGAGTTGTTAATTGCTGTATTCAGCTGGGGCCTTTACCATCTGAAAGAAATAATTAAAGCTTTCTTTCTCTTGCTTAAGATTTAAACATGTATTTAAAGATGAGATCATGCTTTCACGGTGGTCAGAGTTTCTTTCTATATTTGTGTGGGGTGGCCTCAGAAGTGGGTGTCGAGGGTCTGGTGTGCTGTGTTTCCTTTAATTATATATTTGTTTGGGGAAGGATGGTTATTCCAGCCTCTGTCTTTGCCTGGTTCCATCCTCCCAGCCCCAGTGCAGCGGGAGCTGTGCCCACCCCAGTGTGCAGATCAGCCATATGTGCCTCTTATTTATAGCTCATGCGTGAAGGGAGCTATTCCAAAGTGGTAATTTCTCTTCTGGTGGTGGCACATAAATACAAGTGTGTGTGTGAGCAGCTCCTTCTCCCTGAAGGAGGATGTGACACATCCCAGTCACCCTGCTTGGGAATGCTCCAGTCCAGACAGACTGGGAGGCTCTGTCTGATGCTTCAGACACTCGAGAGCTCAATTAATTTATAGATGATAATTTGTTTTCAGTTCCTGCAGATACAGATGCCACCTTTACTCAGCCTCTCTTGAGTCATTCTCTCTCCAACTGTGTTGGAGTTTTACAAGGACACGGAGGGACAGGACAAAGGGAACGGCTTCAAACTGACAAAGAGTAGGTTTAGACTGGATAAAATTCTCCCCTGTGAGGGTGGGGAGGCCCTGGCACAGACAAGCTGTGGCTGCCCCATCCCTGGAAGTCCAAGGCTGGGTTGGACAGGGCTTGGAGCAGCCTGGGATAGTGGAGGGTGGGACTGGATGGGCTTTAAAGTCATTCCCAGCCCCAAAAATCTGTGATTCTATGGAGCTCTGTTTCTGTAATTAGTTGGGAAAGTGGCATATCCTACGTGCACTATAAATGCAGCTGTGCAATGTTTCCCAACTGTGCTGTGCAGCTTGTGCCACCTTAAAACAAGTTTCCTTCCAGCCGCCTTTGTTTTCTGTATGTGTAATTTCATAAAGTCACTGAGCGTGAGGAATGAAAGACTGGCTTTAAAAAGAAAACAAGAACACGAGCTGTGGAAGCCCAGAGTGCTTTGGGATGGAAGGACCTAAAAGTTCATCTTGATGCAGCCCCTGCCATGGGCAGGGACACCTTCCACTACCCCAGCTTGCTCCAAGCTCTCTCCAGCCTGGCCTTGGACACTTCCAGGGATCCAGGGGATCCACGGCTGCTCTGGGCAGATAATACAATAGGTGTTCCACCACCATGAATGTTACATTCTGAAGTTATTGACTCCTTTCTAAGCTCTCTTATCCGGCCATTCTTAGCGCTGTGGGTGGATGGGTGGTGGCGGTGGCGGTGTGAGCGGCTGGCCGTGCCCGGCCGGGTTTTTCTCGGGGAGCAGGCGGTGATTCAGCAGGGAAGCATGCCCGGCCGGCACGGCCAGCTGAACCGCCCGTGCTCCCTCACACGTACGGCCAGCCGGTGACAGCACGGCACGGCTCGGGGACAAAGGGAGGGGAACTGCTCCTCACCATCCCACCTGTAAAATACTCCCTAAATAAACAATAGCTGCCCCTAGCGCCTTATCACAGCGCGCTTTGGGTGGGGAACGGACCTTAAAACTCATCTCGTTCCACCAGCCTGCCCTGGGCAGGGACACCTTCCACACGCCGGGCTGCTGCAAGCCCCGTCCGACCCGGCCTTGAGCACTTTCCGGGCTGGGGCAGCCGCAGCCTCTCCGGGAAACCTGTTCCGCTCCACGCCGGCTTTTCCGGAGTGTGTCACCGGCAGGAGCACGGCCCCGAGCGGGGCAGAGCCGTGCCAGGGGCTGCGTGTGGCTGCAGCGAGTGACTCAGGGTGACTTTGTTCCCTGTTTGTCTCTTACTCATTCATTAGCGCGGCTGGAGCCGCTCGCACCGGGAGCTCGGGGAGGCTCAGGGTGCCGTCCTTGCCTTCGGTGAGCACGGTGTGTTCCTCCGTGCTGCGTGACTGCAGCTCCCGGGCTGGCACGGCTCATTCCCGGCGTGTCCCCGGCTCATTCCCCGGCTCATTCCCCGGCTCGCGTGCGAGCCCCACGCACGCAGTGTCGTGCTCGGGGACATCCCTCCCTCCCTCCCTCCCTGCCGGCCTGAAACGAAACGCTCGCTGCGTGATAAGCGAAACGCCGAGGGGCCTCTCGTCCTATCGCTCTTGGGAACGGCCTCGGGCGGCGCTTTCGGTTCTCGCGGCTGACAGCGGTGCGGGGCGTGCTGCAGCCTGGCCGGCGCCGCGGGGGGAGCGGCTCCGGGGCGGGTCGGAGAGGCCCCGGGGCGGGTCGGAGAGGCTCCGGGGCGGGTCGGAGAGGCTCCGGGGCGGGTCGGAGAGGCTCCGGGGCGGGTCGGAGAGGCCCCGGGGCGGGTCGGAGAGGCCCCGGGGCGGGTCGGAGAGGCTCCGGGGCGGGTCGGAGGGGCCCCGGGGCGGGTCGGAGAGGCCGAGCCCACCCGCGCTCCGCCCCGGCCGGCGCGGCCCGCGGAGCTCCCGCGGCAGCGCTACTTAAGCGGGCGGCTCCGGGGCGCGGGGAGCGCAGCGGGTCGGGGCGGGATGCGCGGCCGGACGCGGCCCTTGGTGCGGACACGGCGGTGCTGACCGTGCCAGGGCGTCCCGGCGTCTCCCCCCCAGCAGAAAAGTGATTTCGCTCTGGAGTTGCCGTGGATTTGGGTGAGAACGCGGGAGCAGCGCCGAGGGAAGCCGCGCCGGTAAGGTCCCAGCTGCGCTGCTCTGGCTGCCCGGCAGCTCCGCCGCGCTCAGGTTGTGTCTCTGGGCTGCTGCTTTCAATGTTCCTTGTCGAGAGGTGTCTTGAGGCCGGCGGAGTGGCTTTCTTGAGCAGAGGAGGGGAGTGCGATGGGGAGCGGAGCCCCCCGGCCTGACTGAAGCTCGGCGTGCGGGAGCATCGCTGCGGGATCGCTCCTGCAGCCGCAACGCTGAGACCGGAGCGCCGCCAAAGCCTCATCCTCGTCCTCCTCGCTGCTTTATTTTTAGAGTCGTTGGGGGATCCGGCTCTGCTCGCTAAGGCAGTTCTGTAAAAATAGCAGCAAAACTTAAATGCTGGTCGAGTGAGGAATATAAATGTTGAAATAGCAGCAAAGGTATGGCTGGAGGAGATCAGAAGTCGCTTGCTCAGCACCTTGGTGCTTGAGCCCTGGCAGATCCCCTCGCTCCTCGCCAGGGCGCTGAGACCTGGGCTGCACGAACGGGAACATCTCATTCTCTTCGGAGTCGAGGATTTTTAAACCCTTGGAGTTACCTGAAGGTGCCTTTGGTGGTTTGGAGGAATTGCCCTGGTGTCTGTGGAAGAATAACAGATACACCGATGACTTTGGGGTTAACTGCCAAACAGATACACCAGTTGCATTAAATTTATTCTAAAAATGGGAAAACTGGAGAGGCACAACTTTTTGTCTTTTTTCCTGGCAATCCTGACGTGCTGTTTCCCAAGGAAGTGGAAAAGCCTTACAAACGAATGTTCCAAAATACGGAAGACTCAGTGAGAAATTTTCCAGAGCAAATCATCAGTAGCAAGAAATTATTGCCGAATTTTCTCTGTTTTTTGGGATTTTTGTTTTGAAGTGAGGAGTAACTTTGCTCGGAATGCATTTATCCAGGAAGTAATCCTTAATGCGCTCCACTCCGAGCACCGAGCCTGCATGTGAGATTGAAGAAGGTTTAATTAAATGTAATCGAATATTACAGGATTCCTGATTAAAAGGCATAGCACTTGCTTTTGGTGACGTACGAGACACACTGCTCATTTGTGCTTCAAATTCTGCAGCTCGCAAGCAATGTCTCTGTTCCTGAGTAACCATCACCCTTCTGTTTGTTTCCCTGCCCAGTTCTAATTCCTGTTGCCCGGCGCGGTGCTGTCCCGGGGCGGGGAGGGCTGGCAGCTCTGGAATTGCTCAGATCCCGGCAGGATTACAGGCTGGAGTCCGTGGGAAGCTCGCCGTGGGTCTCCGCACAGCCAGCGCTTCCCGGCGGTGCTGCCGGGGGATGTGGGAGGCGGCAGGAGGGAGGGAGGGAGGGAGGGAGGACACAGGGGGATGGAATGGGAATGCGGAGCTTTGCTCCTCCGGTGGGAGAGGAAATGGTGCGGGAATGTCTGCAGTGGAGGGGGAGCAGAAATCGGCGCTGTCACGTTCGCTTTTGTGGAATAGGATGAAGCCGAGTGCGCTCGTTTGTTGAACATCCTGACAGGGAGGAGGCGTCGGAGCGTCCCCCTTTCCTGCCCACCCTCGGGGGACTGTGTGTGCGTGCCTGAGTGTCTCAGAGCCTGGATGTGCGGGGAGATGAGGAGTGTGGGTTTGGGATTAATTAGCCTGAGTTTAGCTGTTTTCATGCTTTACGTGCCTAAGGGCTACCCGCAGTCACAGCGAGGGGAGGAGTTTGCTGTTGCTGGCTCGAAATCCTCTCCAGGGGTGATCTTGTTCGTGTCAACCATGAGCAATTAGAGAGATTAACTGTCTTGTTTTCCTTTCTGCCCTAGATTGATTCTTGGGAGGCTCTGGGACATTTGAAAGTGATTTGGAGAGAGCAAAGGCTGTGTCCGATGGCCACCGAGCCCCAGGCAGCGTGCGTGGTGCCCCAGGCTCCCTGCCCAGGAATGAAGTGCTCTCCTGCTGAGGACTTTTCTCCGCAGGTGAGGCTGTCTGAAAAGATCCCACCAGTGAAGCCTTGCTTCAAGAAGAAGCAGCAAGTGCAGAAGAGGCTGGACACGCAAACTCTGCGGGCTTTGCGGCCGATCTTCACCAGCCTGCTGGGAGCTGGGGCCTTGGACAGGGTCTTTGTGCCCCGAGGCCAGCGCGGTGGCCGTGGTGATTTATGTGAACCTGCTGTGAAAAAGACTCTGGACCTCGGTACCTCTTGCCCCCAGACAGAAAATAATGTGACTGTGCTGATGCCAACAGCTCCAGATGTGCAGGGTCAGCTGCCAGGAGCTCATCCTTCCCCCAGGCACCCTGAGCAGGACTCCCAGGCAGGAGAGCAAGGATTCTCCCCAGAAACTCCTGGAACTGCTGCTGATAATGGTAATGAATCATTCCAGGATCATCCTTTGCACCCAAGTGCTAGTGATGGTGCAACTTGTCCTCTGTTCCCTGACAAGGTTCTGGAAGGCTACACATCTGCCTTGCTCCAGGAGAACAGCTGTCCAGTGCAATACAACTTGACCCCAAGCAATAAATTCAGTGCTGGGATATTCCAGGATAAAAGTGAAGAAGCTTCCCTTGACCTGGTGTTTGAGCTCTTGAACCAGCTGCAGTATCACACCCACCAGGAGGATGGGATTGAAATCTGTGTGGATTTTCTCCAGGGAACTTGTGTTTATGGCAGTGATTGTCCCAAGCATCACACAGTGTTACCCTATCACTGGCAGGTGAGGAGGACAGCAACCCAGAGGTGGCAAAGTGTGACCAACGATTCCCAGGAGCACCTGGAAAGGCTCTACTGCAACCCTGACAATGACAAGATCAAAGTCAAGTATCGGTAGGTAACTGAATTTACTGAATAAACTGAATTTCCCCTGCTGGGAAGGGGGAAGAAATATAAATATAACAGGATGTGCCTTTTTTTTCCTGATACTTGTATCCAAGAGTGTTATAAACCCTGGGATGATGTTTCCTGATTTATATCCAACAAGTTTAACTCAACAAGAAATTCTTGTACACCTGTAAGACTGTTATTTAGCATCTGGAATGTGTTCTTCGAAGCTGGAGGACTTGGAGTGTGTGAAATAAGAAAACTTCAGCTCTGTAGGAATTCAGAGGCTGTTGTGGAATGCTGTGCTTGTTCTTGGCGTTCCTAATTAGTCTTTTCTCCGAGTTAGACAAAGTGGCAGCATGAAAGAGCCTTGGCAGCGCTGGGGCCAGGAATGACAGAGCAGTTGCTCTGTGTCAGTGCGAGCACAGCCTGCATCATTCCATCCCACACAGCTAAAGCACAGGGGAGCTCTGGGGAGAGTTATTGTTTTCTCTCTACAGAGCTGTGTTTATTGACTCGTTTTCTAAAATTAGCCAACAGCTGTTGGCTTGATGTGGTTGTGTGACCGGTGTGGGCTCCTGCACCCCGAGAGCTAAAACTTCTTCAGCTTCTCCCCTGCAGGTTCCAGTCTGAGCAGCAGTGGGGAGGAGTGATGTTTACAGGGTGCAGTCGGTGCAGGCTGCAGACTGGTTTGGTTTTTTCTGGAGGAAGTGTGTGGTGCACATTGTGGCAGGACAGATAAGAGAGGAGAAGTTTGCCAGGCTGGCGCAATTCCAGTTCAAAGTGACATTTCTGGAGTGAAACCTTCACACTGCCTTTGCCACCCAAATCCTTCGGGGTTCTGCTCACTGCCTCTTCTTCCTTTCAGTTCCTGAAGGAAGTATATCCCTGCTTCCTCAACATTTTATTCTCATTTATTAAGCTGAGATTTCTCATTTGGCACCAGAGACCAAATCTAGTGCTTAAAGTCAGCGTAAGTCTTTACTTTCATTGAATTTGATGTTGGATTAGACACTAAATTCAACCTTTTTCATAGACTCAAACTGGTTTGGGTTGGGAGGGACCATAAATATCACCCAGTGCCACCCCCTGCCATGGCAGGGACACCTTCACTGTCCCAGCCCCAGTGTCCAGCCTGGCCTTGGGCACTGCCAGGGATCCAGGGACAGCCACAGCTTTCCTGGGGAACCTCTGCCAGGGCCTTTTTAGTGATGGCAATATCAAAATATGGATGCCCCACACTGAAAATAAGAGTGAAGTAGAATATGTAGTAGGGGACAACTATATTTTATAGAATTGTCTTGAAGAAATATGTAATTTTGTAAGGGCATAGCAGATAAAAATCTGCTGAACTTTACAAGAGAGGAACTTCTATTTCCCAAGTGTTAGATACGATTTCTGAAAACAAAACAGCACAGCCAGAGCCAAGCCCATTCAATGATTTAACTTTGAGCTCTGTGCAAATGAGCAAATGGTTTCCTTTTAGAAGTTGTGTCACCAAATCCATCACTGCACATGAGCTCTGTGTCCTAAAGGATGGACTTGGGAGTGATTTGTGGTAAAGGACACAGTGCTTGGTCATGGCTTAGTCACCCCCGGCCTGGGAAGCTGCTGTGCAGTGCCCTGTCCCCTGCACTGGGTGTGCAGGTCCCAGCCCAGAGGGGCTGAGGGACATGGATTGCTGCCTGCCTGATGCAGCTGGGGACAGGGCTGGCAGGTGTGTGCTGGGGACAGGACGTTCCCTGAGTGTGAGGGAAGGCAGAGGAGCAGCTTGGGCTCGGGACTCTGCCCAAGGAGCGAGGCACAGCCCGGGGATACAGACCTGACCTTGCTGGGCTGAGAGGGACAGGACAAACTGCAGATTTGCTCTGGATATTGGGGAGAAATTCTTCCCTGGGAGGGTGGGGAGACCCTGGCTCTGGGGCTGCCCCTGGATCCCTGGCAGTGCCCAAGGCCAGGCTGAACAGGGCTGGGAGCAGCCTGGGACAGGGGAAGGCGTCCCTGCCATGGCAGGGGTGGAACCAGCTGATCTTTAAGATCCCTTCCACCCTTGGAGTATGTCAGTGAGACCTTTGGAGTGAAGCTCTATTTAAGACCAGAGCTGATTTCAAACTTTGAGTCTGATCCTCCTCAGAACTTTGAACTTGCCAGGCTTGGAGGTAGGAGCTCAACATTCCACTGCTCTTCATCACCAGCTTCTTCTGCAGCATCACCTGGTCTGAGGAGAACCTGCTGAGGTGTGGGGAGCCCCAGCTCCCTGCTGGCCACTGGTGCCCTGCTGGCCACTGGTGCCCAGTGTCCCCAAGCCGTGTCCCCTGGGATCTGTGACAGTGCCCCGCCAGCGCTGCGTCCCATGGTTACGGCATTATTTGTTAAAGCCATTAATCTGCCGTGGTCAGACGAGCTTTGCAGGCCTGTCTGCTCGTGGCAGGCAGAGGAAAAGCCTGCTCAGCACTCTGCCTGGCCAGCAAGGCTGCTGTCTGTCCTGCTCCGGGGTGTGGCGACTGGGGATGCCCCCAGGGAGCTGGGCCCTTCCAGAAAGTGTTGGCTATCAGCTCAATTAGGGAATGAGCTCTAAATTAGGGTGTTCTTCAAGGAGCTATTAATATAAACCTTCCTTCCTCTTAATTATTGGGATGAGTAATGATGGAGATAATGTGTATTTTACATTACTCATCCCAATAACTTAAGTTGTTGCCTCTCACCTAAGGGAATGTGATCTCAGAGGAGTGGTAAACCTTGTTTAGTTACTTTGTGTAATGCAACTCCTTCAGCTGCTTCTTGCAGTTCGACCTCAAACTGAGTATTTATCATAAATTACTTTCGTTTTTTTTTGGATTCTTGAGTCTGCCAAGTATGTAGAGCCACATACCAAGCTATCTAAACAAATGGGGGAACATCAACTTAACAGGTTAAAGTACTTAGGAGCACTCAGTTTTCTTCATAGATGTGAGGAGAGGCCCTGGAGAAGTTCCAGCTTGCAGCAAAGAGAGAGCAGTGCCAAGTGCTGCTTTCCAGCAGGAGATGCCCACGTTGGGATATTTTAAGATGCTCTTTGCTAAGGGGAAATACTTGGCTGAGGAGCTGAGCAGGTTTCCCCACACACACACACACCTGTCCTATCATGCACACGTCGCTTTTCAAAACAGCAGCATTAGAGATTACAGGAGGATTTGTTTAAAACAACTCTGCAGTTCCTGACCCATCAGTTCCCCCTGCTTTGGCTGGAAATTCCACTCTTTCTCTTGGCAAAAAAGGGCTCCCAGCTCGCCTGACACGGCAGCTTCTTGCTGTTGCTTTGATTTCTTTCCTTTTTCTTTCTTTTCCCCGTAATTTCTGTAATTTTTATGGAATGCTAGCTGGAAGAGAAGCCAGGATGAGGCTGCAGGGTGGCTCTGCAGTGGGATGGGTTCTGCCTGGGAGCTCTTCTCTCTCTGCATGCTCCTGGTCCTTGGGTGAAGTCAGTAAATGGTGACAGGGCAAGAGGAAACTCAAGCTGTCCTGAGGAGGTTCAGCTCAGGTATCAGCAGGAATTTCTCCCTGGAAAGGGTGGTCAGGCACAGGAAGGTCTGTCCAGGGAGGTTTGGAGTCCCCATCCCTGGAGGTGTCCAAGGAGTGACTGGACGTGGCACTCGGTGCTCTGGGCTGGGAACGAGGTTGGACTCGGTGTTCTTGGAGGTCTTTTCCAACCTAAATGATTCTGTGACTCTGTAAATACAGAGTGTTCCGCTGGGGTTATCAGGGGGCATGTGAGGGGACTGGGAAGGAGAGGCATGGACACCTAGAAATGTACAGGAAACTGGTTTTCCTTCATTCCTCTGTGTGTGGGATGGCTGCTTCTCTGGTGCTGACAGAATGTGCTTGACGTGTTAAAAATCATACAGAGCGTGGTGGAGGCATTTCAGGCATGGAATCATGGAATCACAGAGTTCTGGCTTGGAAAAGCCCAGCCAGTGCCACCCCTGCCATGGCAGGGACACCTCCCACTGTCCCAGGCTGCTCCCAGCCCTGTCCAGGACACTGCCAGGGGTGCAGGGGCAGCCTCTGTGGGCAGCAGCTGTTTGGGGAGCTCTGCAGGGCCCATCAAACAGTTACATTTCAGAGGTTTTCTGTGTGATCCACACAGTGCCACAGTGTGTGAGATAAGGCATGTGTTAGTGATAACAGGAGATGGGAAACCAGCTGAGAGTCCCTCTGCCTGGGTTTGGGGGAGGTTTCTTGGCTATTCCCTGAGTGGTTGGGAGCTGCTTTTCATTCCTCTCCAGGAGGAATGCAAGGCAGAGCCTCAAATAAAACTCCTGGGAAGCGATTTTGGAAGCGTTTGCCTTGTGCTGTGTGGGCTCCTTTTAGCTGCACTCTGCAGCACCATTCCCATATGAAATGAAACTAATTGGCTTCAAGCTGTAGAAAAGCAGGAAGGCCCTGAGTGGAGCTGCGAGGAACCAGCAATCAGTGCCATCCCTGCTTGCCGTCAATAAACAGATTGCAGTTTGGGGAACAGCTGTCATCTGGCTGCAGGTTGAGGTCAGGCTGTTCCTGGCAATAAAGCAGAGCTTCCTGAAACAGAGAGCAGGGATTGCTCCCAGGTAGGGCAGCAGGCTCAGGGCTGGGACAGGAGTGCCCATCCCTGAGCCGGGACAGCACAAAGCTGCTGTGACAATGATTTGCTCAGCAGGAGCGCTGATCCTGAGGTTCCTTCCTGCTGGGTACTCGGATGTGTTGGAATCAGGAGGGATTTGAGCTGAGTAATAATTGAGAATCTGGTTCTCATAGTCACATGTACACAAGAGTGCTTGTGTTTTTGGGGGGAGTTGGTTTTGGGAGGTGTGATGCAGAGCATTCATTTTTTAGGAAAAGCCTGGAATGCCGGGACAAAGGGGAATGAATTTCCAGTGCCAGAAGGCAGAGATAGGTGGGATATTGGGAAGGAATTCCTCCCTGTGCGGGTGGGCAGACCCTGGGATAGAATTCCCAGAGCAGCTGTGGCTGTCCCTGGATCCCTGGCAGTGCCCCAGGCCAGGCTGGAGCAGCCTGGGACAGCGGGAGATATCCCTGCCTGTGGCTCTGGGTGAGCTTTCGGGTCCCTGCCTGCAGCAGCTCTGCTTGTGCTCCTCTAAAACAGAAATAGTTTAGGTTGGAAAGGACCCCTGAAGGTCATCGAGTCCCACACCCTGCCAGGAGCATCTTCTACCGATTTAGCAATTAAACAAACAAACAAACCTCTCCCAAACACATCCGGGGGAGCAGCCGGTGGAGCCCAGCGAGCCTGGCCAGGGACACTGTGTTTGTTGTGCCCTGCAAACACGAGGTGTAGCTGGGGTTTGAACTGGGAAACAGTGCCTGTGGGATCCTTGGGAGAGGGGGATGTGTTCAACATCCTCATTGCTGGGGAGTTCTAGAACTTACCCAAGCCTCACAGCCCAGGCTCCCCCTAACCCTTGTTCGGGCGTGGAGTGGGTTCTTGGGAAGAACAAACAACTTCTGGTACAGTCTCTTCTCCTCCAGCAGCCCTGCCTCGAGGACTTCCTGATCCAGGGCTGGGGGGGCTACTTGTATTATTATTTATTATTATTATTATTATTACTATTATTACTATTATTTTCCCTGCCAGACGTTCATCTAAGCCATATACACACACTCACACATGTCTGGGCCAGCAGTTGTTTCAGACTGACAAGCTGGCCCCCCTCGCTGTGAGGATTCCAGAAGATTGCTTCTGCAAGCACCCCTGACACCAACTGTACAGGCAGGGAAAAACAGGTTTTCCAGCCTTTAAAGAATAAACACAGAAAAAGCAGCAAAGTTTTGCTGCTTTTGGATTCTTTATTCCCCTGAGGATGGTGCCTTTAAGCTGGGAGGGAAATGTGGCTGTGGCATGTCCCCAGTGTGAGGTGTCACCTCCCACGTGGCCCAGGGTCACCACAGAGAGCAGCAGCGTGACTTGATGAGGGGGCAAGTTCAGTAAAATCTGAACCTCAAGTGCTGCCCTGGCACTGCTGCCCCTCTCTGGGGTTTGAGCTGGGGAGACTGGTGGGATCCAGGCTCAGATGGGTTCTTTGTGCTCCTGCCCTGCTGTGGAGGTTCCTGTGTGCCTGTCACACCTTGTGCCCAGTCCTGCTTACTGCAGAGCTGTTGATGAGCATCCCTTGGGAGTGTTCCTGGGCCTTTTCCTGCTGCTGTGCCTTTCCATTTGGCTCTCTTGTCTGAGCTCTGCTCTCGCTGTTTCGGTACCTGTGCTTCAGAATTAACCTCTGGGTTGGGTGTCCAGCTCTGGCACAGGCTGTGCCTGGTGGAGCCCCCGTCCCTGGAGGGGACTGGAGCCCCGGGCATGTGGCACTTGGGGCACGGGGCAGTGCTGGGGGATGGACTCCATGCTCTGAGAGGGCTTTTCCAACTGAACCAAATCTGGGATTTCTCTGATCCTTGGTTTCATCCAGGAGTTTGAACTCTCAGCCCCCCACCCAAAGCTGGGCTCATCTCTGGGAGAGTCCTCCCCCTGCAGCTTCACCCAGGAGCACAAACAAGATGAAATCTCTCTGCTTTGGTGTCTCCAGGAAGCGTCAGTGCCCGCCTTGGCTGCTGCAGTCTCTGAGCTCCGTGTGGCTCCCCAGCCCCGAGAACAAAACCTTCTCCTGCCCCTCTGAAGCCCCTGAGCTCCGGGGGCCCTCTGGCTTGTTACTGGTGCAGAGAGGAACTGGTTTAGTCAGAGAGAGAAGCTCACCAGTTTCAGCATGGCAGGGTGAGCCGTGCTGTGTCTCACAGCTGTTCTGCTGGGAGCAGCTTTCACATCCTGCTCGGCCCCTGCTGCTCGCAGCGTTTCTGTTTTCTGTGAACCTGTTTGCGGTAACTCGCCACACGTCCCCGAACTCGCAGAGGAGCTGCAAACCACACGGCTTTTCAGAGCACCTACAAAACAGATTTCTCTGCTCATCCATTTGTACATAACATCTGTTTGTCTTGCTGAAGGGAAGGAGGCCGGGGGATTCACGCATTAGGCTGAAGTTCTTTAGAAGGATGGAAGGGAGAGCTTAAATATTCTTATTTTGGCTGCACTCATCTGAAAAAAGTCTATCAGTGTTATAACTTGCCAGTCAAGGAACCTGCTCACTCCAGTGTCCTGGAAAGTTTACACCTTTCTGCTGTTTCTTACATTTAGGGAACAAAGAAAATGCAACTTATTTGTGGGGTCACGTTCTGCTGTTGAGAGCTCGTGGAGTTTTATCTTGAATTGTGCTGTTCCACAGCACCGAATTTGGGTTGTGTGCCCTCTTCTTCTGAGAGTTCAATGTGCTCATTCTCTCTGTGCAAATAGTTCCACTGAACTGCTTTATTTTATAAACAGAGGCTTTTATTTGGTGAGTTGGTGAGGAGAAATTCTTCAGAAATCTCTGTTCTCACCTCTCGAGTCTCTGCGGGACCTTTCACAAGGGCACTTGGTGCCAGGGCAAGGGGAATGGCTTTAAACTGCCAGAGGGCAATGGATGGGGTGTTGGGAAGGAATTGTTCCCTGGGAGGGTGTGCAGAGCAGCTGGATGGTTCCCTGGCAGTGCCCAAGGCCAGGCTGGACGGGGCTGGGATCCCCTGGGACAGGGGGAGGTGTCCCTGCCATGGCAGGGGTGGCACTGGATGGGCTTCACCCAAACCATTCTGGGATTCTACACCTCTGCTGGCTTTGAGGTTTTGTCCCTCTGTGCTGAAAACCATGGGTTTATTGGGATACAGAAGGTGAGAATTGTCTGTTTCTCCCATTCTTCCCAGGGGCCAGGAGTTCTGGGTGGATCTGAACCTTATGAAATTATACGAGAGCGCAGAGTTCGACCAAATGCGGCGCCTGTCCACAGCCTCCTGCCCCAGCTCCAGCTCCAGCTGCTACACGGTGTGGAAGTACTTCTGCAGGGACCACTTTGGCTGGAGAGAGTACTCTGAGGTATGGCCCCTTCCCTCTCCTGCTCCTGGCCTGGAGCCAGCACGCTGTAAATCCACCCCTGCTCAGCCTGGTTCCTCTCTGACACTCAGGGAAGGGATCTGGAGTTCCTGTGGGGATGAGGAGAGTCAGGGCTGAACTGAGAAAGCAATAAAGGGACAGCTCTGCTGGCTTTTGCTTCTGAGATCCTGACTTGAATCACCCTGAGAACATCAGGGCTGGCCACACTGTCCCACTGGGGAGCAAAGCAGCTGCTGGCAATGCCAAGGAAGCCTCTCTGGAGCCTCATTTGTTTTTATGTCAGTGGGACAGCTTCTGCAGCCTTCAGAACACCTCCTCTATTTACCTTGGCAGTTTTAAATTGATTTCCCTGTCCCCAGAGCTCTGCTGAGCTGGGACACGCACTGCCAGAGCTGTGGGCTGGGCACGGCTGAGGTTTGGAATGAAACCTCCTCAGTGCTGGCAGTCCCAGGAATAATTGCTGAGTGTAAGAACTGGAGAGAGTTGGGCAGAAACACCACAAATAACACAGTGAGGGTGCTTGAGCTGTGAGGAGAGCTGCAAGGCCTGGCTTTGTGCAGTGTAGAGCAGGAATGTGAATTTTGGAGCGTGTGGTTTCTCACGTGTGCATTTCCCTTCCCCATTTCCCCATTTCCCCCTGTTTCCTCCTCCATTTCTCCCCTCATTTTTCCCGTTTCTCCCCCCTGTTTCTCCCCCCATTTTCCCCCTGTTTTCCCCCTGTTTCTCCCCCCATTTCTCCCATTTTCCCCCTGTTTTCCCCCCTCCAGCCCGTGGTGAGGCTGATCGAGGAGGCGAGCTGCCGCGGGCTGCGCGAGGTGCGCTTCGTCACCTGGCACAACCAGTACATCCTCAACATCAGGGATGGCTTCCAGCAGAACTCCTGCTTCCGCAGGGAGATCAAGAGGAGGCCCCTGCTGCGCTCCTGCGTGCTGCTCACGCCCTTCCTGCAGTAGGTATCCCTGGGAATGGGCAATTCCCGGTGCCCTTCCTGCAGCAGGAATCCCGGGAAATGCGCAATTCCCACCGCTCTCCGCGCCGGGCTGCACGGGGGACTTGTGTTCCTTGGTGTTGGGTGGGAAATGGGAGCCAGAATCCAAAATCTGGGTCATGCTGGCAGCTCCTGCCCCTTTCCAAAGTGACATTTGTCTGAGGAGCTCCTTGTTTAAATGTGTAATGTGTGGATGTTGGAACATCAGGTTTGCCAAATTCCTGCCCGTTTTCCAGCATCCCGGGCTGTGGGAGGTGTCCCTGCCTTGGCGGGGGGTGGCACTGGATGGGCTTGGAGGTCCTGGCAGCCCAGAAGTGCTGCTTTAGTGGCCTCTGGAGTGCAGTCACAGCCTCCACACGTGGGCTGGGAGGTGTTTTTAGATTGGGTTTTACAGGAAGGAAACCCCAGGTTAGCAGAGAGAAACTGGAGGATGCCAGTAAAAACCAGAGTGCACTTGCTGCTTAGAGCAGTCCTGGTTCTCATCCTAATGAAAAATGAGGCTTTCAGGGCTGCTCCTCCTCGTGTTTTGCTGCCTGGGACTATTTCACCACAGTGATCTCCTGAAATGATGCAATTCCCAATTAATTCCCTGCTAATTTTGCTGGACCTTGAGGGCTCTACACTCGTGAGGGATTGACCAGAACTGTCTGTGCCAGCTACCAAAGCTACAAACTGAACTCTGAGATTCTGTTCTGCACCAAACCTCATTCTGATTTTATTTATCCGAAGACCTTGTAAAGCTCACTTAAAAACACGGAATCTTGGCAAGAACAAGAGTGTTTTAAATATTTATGGGACCTATCCTTCAGGAGTCAGTGTTGCCTCCACTTCCCACATGATTCTACTTGAGAATTGCTCTTTCCCTCACCTCCCACCTGCTTAAATCTGTTCTAAAATTAGAAAAGAATCCTTGAATAGGAATGAAAAATGTTGACTTTTTAATGGCTTCCCCTGTAGAATAAATAATATAAATATTTTACACCAGTCAGAAGAACCGAACAGAGTACACCAAAGGATTGCAGGATTTTTACTGGATTTGATGTCTTCCTCATTAATCCATGATTTACTGGCAATCTCTGCTTGCTCAGCCTTTCACTCCTGTGTGAGTGATGAGGCCCTGCAGGAATATTTTTTTTTACCCACTTGCCCATCAAAGAGGAAAACCAAATTAAAAGCAAATGCACACTTTGGTATTTGATTGCTATTTTAATAGTAATTTGTAGAACAAATTTCTGGGTTTCTGCCCAGCTGTTAGTGACCAGTGAGAAGAGCTTTGAGTCAAATCCATGTAAATGAAGGGAATCCTGGCCTTGGCCTCGAGCAGGAGGGAGCAGCCAGTGAACACTCCCAGAGTGTTTCTGCCCTGAAAAGTGGGAGGGCTGTCACAGCTTGCCATGTGTTGATTTAAAAATAGACCTTTTCCCACTAAACTTCCCCCTCCCAACGCTTTTCCTTGGATTTGATTTGATTTCTGGCCATCTGTGGGGTTTGGGGAGCAGCTCCACCCTGGGTGTCCCAGCAGCCAGTGGCTCTCTCCCGCTGCCTGCTCCGGGGCACTGCGGGGGTTGGCAGCTTTTCCTAGAGAAATACTTTGGGAAAATCCTCCTTGCTGGACTTTGGAGCTCGCTCCACGTGTTCTGGCAGCTGCAGGAGCTGTGCTGGTGTGAGCCAGGGCCCTGCAGGCGCCCCATGCTCCCAGTGCTCCCCTTGGTGCACGAGGGAGACCCCAGGGAGCAAGGATTTACTCAGCTGAGTAAGGGCTGCTCACCCAGGTGGGATCAGGGGAACATAAATCACAAAGGCCGCTTAGCTCAGCTCAGGAGTGGGAGGATTCCAAGAGCTGCAGGTGGGTAAGAGTGGGGTCCTGCTGGTCTTTTCCAAGGGTTTCTTCCTGGTGTCCGTGGGGCTTCTTGGCAACAGCTCCCTCCCCCAGCCCTGCCTGTTCTCCAGGCACCATTCCCAGAGCAGGGGCAGGAAAATAATCAGCTGCAAATGCAAATCCACATCTGGCTGTGGAAATGGCACTAGGAGTATTCCTGGCTTGGGAAGGGGCCTTGAATCCCACCCAGTGCCACCTCCTGCCCAGGCAGACACGTCCCAGTGTCCCAGGGTGCTCCAAGTGTCTGAGTGTGGCTTTGGACACTTCCATGGTAATCAGAGGCTTTTCAGCCGTGCTGGGGATGAAGTGGAGGTGCCTGGAGGCTGCTGAGGGTGTCTGAGCACAACCTTTGTCCATCCCCCAGGACCCTGGGTGGCAGCTCCGCCGTGCCCTCCCCGTGCTCCGAGCCTGCCTCCGCACACCGCTTGTCCCCTGCTGCTGTCACCTCTCCCAGCTTCTACCCCGAGACCTGGATTGGAATGGATCCAGCTCAGGACTTCATCCAAGTGCCTGTTCTGAAGGAAGACAAAAGCTATAGAACCATTTATAACCTGTTCCACAAGACTGTGCCAGAGACCAAATACAAGATTTTGAAAATCCTGCGAGTGCAGAACCAGTTCCTTTGGGAGAAGTATAAAAGGTAAGAGGAGGCAATTGCAGTTCTTTAATAATGGATATTCCTAGAGGAGGAATTTTCTAAGAGAGATTTGTATCTCCTCTCACAGCTCAGCTCTTCCAGAGGGTGATACCGTGATGAAAACAGCTTTTCCCCGGCTGACCTGCAGCAAATACTCACCTTCACTTCCCATTTTCTGTTCCAGGAAAAAGGAATACATGTCCAAGAAGATGTGTGGGCTGGACAGGATCATGAACGAGCGGCACCTGTTCCATGGCACGTCCCAGGACGTGGTGGACGGGATCTGCAAGCACAACTTCGACCCTCGGGTGTGCGGCAAGCACGCCACCATGTTCGGCCAGGGCAGCTACTTTGCCAGGAAGGCCAGCTACTCGCACAACTTCTCCAAACGCTCCCCCAAGGGCGTGCACTTCATGTTCCTGGCCAAGGTGCTCACGGGCAGGTACACGGTGGGCAACCACACCATGAGGAGGCCTCCGCCCGTGGAGCCCGGCAGCATCACCAGCGACCTCTACGACTCCTGCGTGGACAATTACTTCGAGCCCCAGATCTTCGTCATCTTCAACGATGACCAGAGCTACCCCTATTTTATTATCCAGTATGAAGAGGTCAGCAGCACTGTCTCCATCTGACAGCCTGTGCTGCTGCTGTTCTCTGCCACAAACTCTCACCTGGCTGCAGTTTGTGTGGGGGAAGTTCAATCTGGACGCTTCCTGCCTGCTGCAATGACTCGGAAGAAAGGAAATTTGAAGTGACCAACTGTGCGCTTGCTGGTTGATTCCCTGTGTGGAAATTGTACATATTTTTCCATTGTTTATAGTTGAAAATTTGTGCCTTTTGTTATAAAACACTGTTTATTTATGTCAGTAAATGTTCATGTTTCAGAAGGTGTCTGTGGGTGTCATTTTGGTGGCGTTCTGTGCCTGTCACGCCCTGATCTCAGCATTTCAGCTTGGCCATTTCTAGGGCCTCAGAGCCACATTTCACCCCAAGGATATTAAATAAGACATTCTCCCAACCACTGCTTTTTATGATCACATTTCAGAGGGACTGGGAGAGAGATCACAAAACTACCCCCCGCTCATACTTGGCATTATTAAACAGGACAACGCAAGTAGATCATTTATTAAAATCAAGGAAAATTAGGAAGAGATTAGCATGGTCTCTGGGGAGGGTTTAAAACCTGGGCTGGCTTCCCAGCAGGTGCTGGGCCACACAGTCTGTCCCTTGGTGTGCAGGGGGTGGACAGGATGGGCTGCAAGGTCCCTCCCAAAGTGCTCTGACTGTAATTGTGCACCTCTAGGCTGTGGTTTGGATGTTCCTGAGGTGCCCATTCCCCACTGAGACCTTCACCAGGAATTGTGTCTCTGTCAGGAGGCTTCTGGCTGCCCTCCAGGGAGCTCCCTGGGGTGGGAAGGGACCCCCAGGCTCTGTCCTGGGGCTCTCCCCAAGCTCAGCTGGGCCTGGAGCTGTGCCTTGTGACACTCTGCTCCACATCAGCTTCCTGGGGCCTCAGAGGAACCAGATTTGCCGTGGGAAAGAATTCCCTACTCCCAGCAGCAGCCCAGGGCTGGCTGCTCTCCTCTGGATCCCTCCTGGGTACCTGAGATCAGCTGCAGGTGAGCACCAGGGAGGGAGGCACAAGCAGCTGCCTCCAGTGGCCCCAAGCTCTGGGGGCTCTTGGCAGGGCTGGGAGAGCTCCTGGTGGGATGTGGAGCTGCTCCCGACCCCCGGGATGGCTCCAGAAGGGCTCCAGAAAGGTACCGGGCTCAGGGAGGAGGGCGGAGGGTGGCTCAGGGAAGGTGAGGTGCCCGAGGAGTGGCACTGGGAGGCTCCGGGGGTCGGCACCGGGGCTGTGCTGGATTCAGAACGGAGATTTTGGGTTGATTGCAGAGCCAAAGGCACGGAAAGAGGGTTGCTGTTGTTGTGGGTTTGTGTGGAGGTTTCTGCCCGGGTTGGGAGTGGGAGGTGGGACAGCAGCTCCGGGTGGGGAATTCGTGTTCTCTTTCCACAGCCGGGAGTCAGCGCTGGCTTTATCCTTGGATGTTTTAATGAGCTTTTGCTTTTCTGGGTCCTTCCCCGGACACTCCCTGGGAGGTTCCCTGCCCGAACCTTCCCCTTCCCACCTTCCCCGGAGCCCTGCGATCAGGAGGGAGCTCCGTGACAAGGCACTGAAAATATTTCTGGTGTTCCCTTCCCAAGGCGCTGAGTGTCTGAGCCACCCCCAGGGCTCCTCCTGGGGACCCGCTGTCCCCTCCCGGGCCTGCCCGAGCCTCGTCCCGGCCCCACGGCGGGGCCACAGCCGTGTCCGGGTGTCACTGTCCCCGTGTCACTGTCCCCATGGGTCCCTGTGCCAGTGTCCCCGTGTCACTGTCCCCGTGTCACTGTCCCCGTGGGTCCCTGTGCCACTGTCCCCGTGTCACTGTCCCCGTGTCACTGTCCCCGTGTCACTGTCCCCATGGGTCCCTGTGCCACTGTCCCCGTGTCACTGTCCCCGTGGGTCCCTGTGCCACTGTCCCCGTGGGTCCCCATGTCACTGTCCCCATGGGTCCCTGTGCCACTGTCCCCGTGGGTCCCCATGTCACTGTCCCCATGGGTCCCTGTGCCACTGTCCCCGTGTCACTGTCCCCATGGGTCCCTGTGTCACTGTCCCCGTGTCACTGTCCCCATGGGTCCCTGTGTCACTGTCCCCGTGTCACTGTCCCCATGGGTCCCCATGTCACTGTCCCCATGGGTCCCCGTGCCACTGTCCCCATGGGTCCCTGTGTCACTGTCCCCATGGGTCCCTGTGTCACTGTCCCCGTGTCCCTGTGGGGGTGGCCCCAGTGGTGGCCTGGCTGAGAGGGCCCTGCAGGGCTGCCTGAGCGCTGCTCCTGTTCCCTGGGGGGCTGTGGGGTGTGGGGGTACCCGGGGGAACCCTGTAACTTCTTGGGGACCCTGTAACTTCTTGGGGACCCTGTAACTTCTTGGGGACCCCGTGCTTGGGGACTGCCAGCTCGGGAGGCAGCAGCCGGGGCAGTGACAGGGTGACAGTGAAGGGTGAGGCCACCTCTGCCGTGCTCACTGCTGTGCCTGGGATTTGTCATGAAACAGCCTGTTCTGGACAGCGGGATAAAGGTGCCCCAGAGGCTGGGAGGAAGGAACAGCTTGAGCAGGAGCTGATTTGGGAGCTGGGCAGAAGGGCAGGAGCTGTTCCTGGAGGAGACTGAAGTGTCAGCAGCCCCAAGTGCTGTGGGAACAGGCAGAGAGTTCCCCCTTCCCACAGGGGCTGGGCTTGGGGGCACCCACAGGGACCCAGCTCTGCCCTGCCCCTGCCTGGGGCTGTGCTGGTGATTCCAGGGCTGTCCAGCTGTGGGATCTCACCACAGAATAACCCTGGAGTGGGATCTCACCACACAATAACCCTGGAGTGGGATCTCACCACAGAATAACCCTGGAGTGGGATCTCACCACACAATAACCCTGGAGTGGGATCTCACCACACAATAACCCTGGAGTGGGATCTCACCACAGAATAACCCTGGAGTGGGATCTCACCACACAATAACCCTGGAGCGGGATCTCACCACACAATAACCCTGGAGTGGGATCTCACCACACAATAACCCTGGAGTGGGATCTCACCACAGAATAACCCTGGAGTGGGATCTCACCACACAATAACCCTGGAGTGGGATCTCACCACACAATAACCCTGGAGTGGGATCTCACCACAGAATAACCCTGGAGTGGGATCTCACCACAGAATGACCCTGGAGTGGGATCTCACCACAGAATAACCCTGGAGTGGGAAATGTTCCCTGGCCCTTCCTTCCAGCTCCTGAGGCAGAGCTCTGCAGGGAAGTGGCTTCAGGAACGGTGCAGGCGGTGGGTGGTGGTGGTGGGAAGGTTCCCTGGGAGTGGGAAGGAGCTTTGGGAGGTGTCCAGAGCAATGTCCTGCCCAAAGCAGGGTCAGCTCGGAGGTCACAGAGGCTGGTTCAGGGCTGCATTGAGCCTGCACTGGGAAACTGCAGGGCTGGAGCGTTCCTGGCTCCTGGACAGCCTCCAACCACAGCAATGGCCCTGGGAGGGGTAAAAACCCCCCAAATCCAGGATTCTGCTGCCCCAGGATGAGGAACCCCAGCTCCTGGTGACTGTGGGCTGCAGTCTGTGTCTGTGACCTCCAGGCTTGGGGCAGGGGCTGTGGGAGAGGTGCTGGAGATGATCCAGAAATGCAGTGAGAGGTTTCCTGGGCATGCCAGGGCCAGGTGGCTCTCCCAGGACTTCTGTAGGATTTCTGTGGCTCTTCCATAGCTCACTAGAGTTTTGCCTGGGGAAAAAAAATCCCTTTGCTTTCAACTCTGCTGGGAGAAGCAGAGTGAGACGAGGCCGGGTGCCCTCGGTGGTGTCACAGCAGGGTGGGCACAGCCCGGCCCTGGGCTTCCTCCAGCTGCAGGGGAATTTGAGGGGCTGAGTCATGGGAGGCACAGAGCACAAGCAGAGCCTCGTGATCCCAGCACCAAACCCCTGCCCAGCCTGGGGCGGGGATCTTTATATTTGTGGTTTTTAATGTGGAAACCTGAGGTTCTCCCACAGGAGTGAGAAGTGGGGGATGGACACGGGGAGCGTCTCTGGCTGCCCTGGGGTTTCTCCATCGCCATCCATCACAGCACATCCTCTGCATTAATATTTATTTTTCTCTTATGGCTACAAAGTCTGTTTTTATGAGAATAATTTCCCACAGATCCAACAACAAATGTCAGGTTGACCTAAGGGTTGTTGTTGCCTCAATTTTCTTCGGGCTCCATCTTGTCCAACCAGCCGGGTACAAGTTGTCTCATGCGTAATTAGCCTGTGATAAATCATCTCCTGCCTTCTCCCCGTGCACGAGGAGCACATTCCCATGTGCTGATCCACGCTGGGGTTTGTTTGTCTGTGCACTCTGTGCACTCCCTGTACCTCTGCAGGGCCCAGCCTCGCCCGCTCCAGCTCCCTGCAGCTGCTTGGGGACAGGAATCCACAGGATTGCAGCTGCTCTGGGATGGGCTCAGCTCGGTGGAGACGATCCAGAGGAGCTGGGGCTGCCCCTGGATCCCTGGAAGTGTCCAGGGCTGGGCTGGACAGTGGCAGGTGTCCCCAACAGCAGGGCTGGGATGAGATGGGATTTCAGGTCCCCCCCAAGCATTCCCTGGTTCTGTGGCCCGTGGTGTCCGTGCAGACAGAGCGAGGATCTGCTGATGGCCCAGCCTGGAGACTGAACATCTCTTGTTGTCCATCACTGATGGTGGGGCAGCTCCTGGCCGTTCCCACCTCTGTTTTCCAGCAGAGCAGGCTGCTCCAAGCCCTGCCCAGCCTGGGCTGTCCGTGCTGCTGCCCCAGGTACGGGTGTTCACCCAGAGCCAGCCCAGACACCCTCAGCGGGTCACAGGAAGGACAGGACAGGGAAGTGCTGCAGTAAATACCACCATGGAATCAAATTCCTGTTTGTTTGCCATGAACTCCGTGTTTGCACAGTCAGACCAAAGGGCTTTGGCTTCTACTCGGATGCAGCACCGAGGCCAAGGCACCAACTGATGCCTTTCCCAGATAATCTCAGCTGGGATCTGCTGAGCTCAGAAGTCTCCTGCTGATGGAGATGTTCCAGGTGCTTTCTGTCTCATTCCTGCCCATTTTCCAGAGCATTAGGCATGGCAAGCACCTTTCAGAACTGTTTGATAAAGCCACACAAGTGTTTATAGTACAGTTGTACCACATTTGGAGGCCATTGTAGTGCACAAAGAACAATAATTATTGCAGGCAGCAAAGCAGGGAAAGGAGGAATATTGGTTTGCATTCAGGGCACCCCGTGTGTCCTGACCTGGGGGTGCTGTGGGGCTGCAGGGTCAGTCCAGAGGAGGCCAAGGAGCTGCTCCAGGGCTGGAGCCCCTCTGGAGCCAGGCTGGGAGAGCTGGGGGTGCTCACCTGGAGAGGAGAAGCTCCAGGGAGAGCTCAGAGCCCCTTGCAGGGCCTGGAGGGGCTCCAGGAGAGCTGGAGAGGGACTGGGGACAAGGGATGGAGGGACAGGACCCAGGGAATGGCTCCCAGTGCCAGAGGACAGGGAGAGATGGGATATTGGGAAGGAATTCCTGGCTGGCAGGGTGGGCAGGGCCTGGCACAGGGTGCCCAGAGCAGCTGGGGCTGTCCCTGGATCCCTGCAGTGCCCAAGGCCAGGCTGGACAGGGCTTGGAGCAGGCTGGGACAGGGGACGGTGTCCTGGGAGGTGGCACTGGATGGTCTCTAAAGTCCCTTCCTACCCAAACCCTTCCATGAGGAGGCACCCAAGGCTCCCCACAGCTGGAAAAGCAGCACCACTGGCACCGTGCCCCTATAAGAGTGCCCAGCTGCACCTTCCAAACGCTGCTGCTCCTTTTCCAGCAGAGCAGAGCTGCAGGCTGAGCCCTGAGCTGCTGAGACAGCCATGGACAGGGAGCCGTGGGCTGAGCTCCCCTTCCCTCCCCAGCCCCGCTGTGCCCCGGCACTGCAGCTGCTCCAGGGGAGAACGGGGAGCAGGAATTCTCCTCTCCCCGCTCTCTACTGGCAACGAGCTGAGCTTCCACTTGCTGCCTGAGCTCTGACATCTTCTTCAGGAGCGCTGGGATTTCTCGTTCTGTCACCGGGGGATCTTTGTGCAGCCTGATGAAATCTCCGGAGGTTCAGGTGTTAATGAGGGGCAGGTGTTAATGAGCAGCTCCTCTGTCAGCACCCAAAGAACCGATGGAGAGGAAAGGACGTGCAAAGACAGGCGTTTTCCTGAGCCGGGGGTGGCTCTTGTGCTCTGGGACCTGTTGTTCCCTGTTATCTCCTGCCCGGGCAGGGAGGGACACGGCCCCGACCCCTCCCCACGCTCGGCACGGGGAGCAGGAGGTTCCCGCTGGGACAGGGCTCTCCCTGCTCCGTGTCTGCCTTGGACAGGGATGGAGCCGGGCCTGGGAGGGCGGTGGGAGCTCTCTGAGCCGTGCCGGGGGTCGCTCCAAGCCTCAGCAGAGCCCTGCACACCTGGGGAGGGGTCAGCTCCCCCGGCACATCCCACCCGCAAGGCTCTCCTGCTCCCACTTCCCTTCTCCCGACAGCTCGTGGTTTCACAGGGATATCGGGAAGGAAAAAGGGGATGTGAACCCCTCGGGAGGAGCCGGGTCCCTGCCCGGGCAGTGCTGGCTGTCCCTGCCCGGCCTTTGGGGCAGCTGCTGGGCACCGAGGGGACACAGAGCTGCTGGCCGGGCAGGCTGGAGCTCCCTGGTGAGCTGCTGCTGAATCCCGGGCTGCTGCAGGAGCCGGGATTGTGCGGGCAGGGCTTGCTGGGGGCCGGCCCCGCTTTAACCCCACGGGAAGGGAGCCCGCAGAGCTCCGGGAGCATCCCCTGGGCCCTGCCCGCTCCTGGGGGCTGTGGAGTGTGAGCCTGTCCGCTCGTTCCCAGCGTTTGTCCGTGTCCGAGCTGCTCCGGGAGCCGCGATGGGCCGGGCTGGGATCGGCCGGAGCTGCCCCGCTCCAGCCCCGGGGCTGTTCCGTGCCCTGCCCCGCTCCCTGCAGCCCAGGGCTCTCCCGAGGGGCTGCACCTCGGCCAGCAGCTCCACAGGCTCATGTGGCACTGCTGAGTGTGCAAACGCTGCCAGAGATTGTTCTCGGGCTGGTTCTCGGCTTTGTTCTCGGCTTTGTTCTCGGGCTGGCCGCAGGGACACCCCAGCTGCGCCCAAACCTTGGGAAAACGGGAATCGGGTTCCAGCGGGGTCCCAGGCTGATCTCCCCATCACTCCACAGCCCCGGGGAACAAAGCTCAGCCTGAGCTCCTCTGAGTGTCCCAGCCAGGGGCAGGGGACGTGGTGAGGCACCGAGGAGATGTGGGACACCGGGATGCCCCCAAAATCCTCATCATCCTTTCCCATGCGAGCAGGAAAAAGGCAGGGTTCTTCTCCCTGGCGCTCAGGGATGCAGCACCAGAGGCCTCTCCTGCTCCCGGAGCATCCTCCATCCCTGCAAGGGTCGGGATGTGGCACTGGGAGGTACGGTTTAGTGGGAATGGGGGTGCTCAGTCCAAGGTTGGACCTGGCAGCTTCTCCAAGCCTGGACTGGAAGTGCAACGTGAGCATCAGCTGCTCCTGTGAGCTCTGTGTTCCTGCGCTGGTGGTGCAAACATCTGGCAGGCCCTTGTTTGTTTGTTTTTCCACCTCACACACATTTTCGTCATTTCTGCCGGGGATGCTCGGGGGAGGCCGCGGTGCTCCGCAGGAAGCCGGTCTAGCCAGGGCAAATCTGGGCTTGCTTCGGGAGGGAAGTCGGGAAGAATGAATATTTACCCTGTGGCACCAATTTCCTGTCTAGCATTCTCCAAAACGCAGCTGGAGAAGGCCCAGGAGCACAGATGTGTGTGCCTGGCACCCTGCTAGCAGGGCTGGGAAGGAGCCTTTGCTCTTCCCTTCTTGTCAGAGCCCTTCCTCCCTCCCTCCCTCCCTCCAGGATTCCCAGAATCAGCACTTTGCTGGGGAGCTCCTCTCCTCGGGAAACACCGGCTCATTATTCAGTTTATTCAGTTTATTGGCCCATGTGGGAAAACTCAGATGCTGCCTGGGGACAGGAGTGATGCAATGGATGGGTTGGGAGGTCCGGCAGCTCCGGCCGCTGCCCGCGGTCCCTGAGCTCCCTGGGCTGGGCAGGCACCTCCACACTGCCCGAGCTTTAATTGGCAGTGGATTTTAATGATCTCCTTCAGGAGGCTGGCTCGGTAGCTCAGTGCCACGTGCACTGCTGACATCCCGGTGGGATGGGAGGGCACGGGAATTGCTGCTTGTTGCTGTGTCGTTACAATAATAACAGAAAAAAACCCCGCACTAAACCTGATTTATTTTAAATGTGCCTTATCTAGACTGAAATTTTGTCGTGGGCTTCGTGTAAAAGGCTTTTGATGCCTCAGGTTTGGTGTGTGTCAGGTTTTACTGGGTCACAGAACATCCTGAGTTGAGAGGGACTCACCAGGATCATGGAGTCACCAGGATCATCACGCCCTGCACAGCAAAATCCCAACATCCCAATGGTTCCCATCTGATCTATGATTCCCACAAGGACAAACATCAGCTAACAAAAGCTGGCTTCACGTGGCCCCAAACAAAACCTCTCATCCTCATTTTCACCTTCCTTCTCATGAAATTTATTTGAGAAAGCCTTTCTTTGTCACTTGCCAAACTGCTGGCAGCTGTCGGTTGCGGTTATGGAAATGCTTTATTTGAATAGTTATGGGAAGGAGTTTCAGCTGAGGGTTTGCTTTGGCTCCAGCCCCATCCCAGCAGTGCTGGCACTGCTCTGGAAGCAGTGGAAGGATGGCACCTCAGGAGGGGCAGTGAGGGCAGAGCTGCGGCTGTGAGCAGGGGAGCAGAGCAGATCGCTCAGGTTTGCTCTGCCAGGGGCATGGGGGGAGATGCCACATCCCTGTGGAGCTGCCTGATGGCTCCTGGCACTGCATGCCAGCCACAGGCACCCAGCCCTGCATCCCCCTGCATCCCCCTGCATCCCCCTGCAGCCCCCTGCACCCCCCTGCATCCCCCTGCACCCCCCTGCATCCCCCTGCACCCCCTGCATCCCCCTGCACCCCCCTGCATCCCCCTGCATCCCCCTGCACCCCCCTGCAGCCTCCTGCATCCCCCTGCATCCCCCTGCACCCCACTGCAGCCTCCTGCACCCCCCTGCAGCCTCCTGCATCCCCCTGCATCCCCCTGCACCCCCCTGCAGCCTCCTGCATCCCCCTGCAGCCTCCTGCATCCTCCTGCACCCCCCTGCAGCCCCCTGCAACCTCCTGCAGCCCCCTGCAGCCTCAGCTGGGATTTGTTCTGATCTCATCACTCCTCCAGGGCTGGGCAGAATCAGAAACCCAGCCTGGTTTGGTTTGGGAGGGACCCTAAAGCCCCTCCTGTTCCCCAGACAGGGACACCTTCCCCAGAGCAGGTTTTTCAGGATTTAAATCTTACTTACTAATCAAATACATGCTGAAATTCAAGTGCTCCCCTGATACCGTTGTGGGTTTGGATTTTATTCTTCTTTTCCTATTAAGTCATGTGCTGTGACAGCATAAATAATGTGACTGAGTGTCTTTGGCAGTCTGGTCATCTGCAGCGTGTCTCGAGGCTTTTGAGGAAGGGCTGTAGCTGTTGGACTGAGCCAGGCTGTGGAAAGGGATTCATTACCTGGCTGCACAAATAAGTTGATTATTTTCCATCTTCCAGGGTCTGTTTTCTTTTTGCTGTGTCTCTGTAAGGCCAATTAACATTAATGGGAGTTGTAGAAACAGAGCCTTACAGGAGGACCTCGTTAGCTCTTTCTTCCTGTGGTTTTCATTCCGAGCTGCTAAGTTTTATGGATTAGCAAGAATGCTAACAAATATGGAAAAGCAATGCTGGCCATTGCCATACTGAAGTGCTTACTGAGTGAATTTAATGAGTCAGGTTTGGGAATGGATTGGCAGGTCCAGAAGTAACCAGACCTCTGGAAAATCCATACCAAGGCAACCTGATCAGCCAGCTGTACAAATATCCCACTGACCTCTTCCTCTTGGACAATGTAATTCCTGGGAAACTCTGTTTCCAGGGGAAAACCACGAGAAATTCTCACCAACTTTGCTCTCCCAACCTGCCAGAGAGGCGTTTGTGAGGGAGTCACGCACAGGGGAAGGCCCAGAGGATCTCCTTGGGTCAGCAGTGCTGCCAGGATTGCTGATTTCCTGGGATAACTGCGAGTCCCAGCCATCCTCCATCCAAATCAGATGGGATTTTGGTGGGTGTTGTTTATTTAATTCAACTGTGAGAAACCTACAGCCCCTGAGATCATTTCCCTGGCCTGGGGATGTTTGATTTTTCCCACGTTATGGTGGGATAACGAGATGTGTTTTCCTGTGTGGTCTCCCAAGGGGCCCTCAGGCAGGAAAGATTCTTCTCCCTGTGAGTTTGAGGGAATGTAATGGCAAGAGGGACCTGGGTTGTATTGGAATGTGAATTTGCAGGTCAAACAGTGAAATATCTGAATTTCAAGTCTATCCATGTGGATTAATTATCAGGATCACGGGATAAATGAAGGTGGTTGAGCGGGAATGACAGAACTGTGAGGCAGAACACGGAGGTTGGGAAACGCCCTCCTTTTCAGAGAGGTAAGTTTTGGAAGTCTTAAATAAATGTAGGATTTAAACAGAGAAATGTCCCTGTGCAGTAGCTATTTTGATATTCCCAGTTCACCTTCCCAGCCCTGCTGTTTTGAAATGAGCTCTCAGGGTTGAATTTAACATCCTTGCTTTCAAGAAACCAAGCACACAAAAGGACAAGGTTTCCTTTCTCGTTTTTACTGCTGTTTCCAGTCCAGCTCTGAAATGCTATATTTAGAACCCTGTGTTTTAATGCTGTGGCATGAACTGCTGGGATTTCCCCTGGCTGATATAAAATAGAAGATCTGCACTTTGGTATTAGCAGTCAGCCAGGAAATCCGTGCCTGGTGCCAGAAATGGGCCTTCCTTCATAAATCTGTATTTATTTTCATTTCCTTGTGCGGCGGTGACGTGCCAGATCAGCTGTGCTGCTGTCCTGACACGTTCTGTAGTGCCATGGAACGGGGGAAGCTGGACTGGAAAGCAGAGACAGGATTTGCCTCTGATTCACTGAGGGAAGCACAGCTGGGAAATGCTGGTTTTCAGGGGATCAGGGATGGGACTGTGTTCTGATCCCCATAAAGAACTGGCAAAAGGCACTTCCACAGGGAGCTTCACACGTTTGCAAAGTGATCAGTCCTGTCCCATTGCCCTTAACAGAATTATCTTTTATTGATTATAGATTTATTACAAAGCAGGAAAGCTGTGATCAAGTGGGCTGAAATCAATGGAACAATCCCTGGAAGTGCCCAAGGCCGGGTTGGACGGGATTTGGAGCACCCTGGGATAGTGGAAGGTGTCCCTGCCCATGGCAGGGTGGAACAAGATGAACTTTAATCCCAAACCATTCCGTGATTCTATAATCCAGAGATCTGCATGCTCTTTCAGCTGTCTGAGCAAACCTCTGTTTCAGTGTAAAATGAGGATTATTCTGCCAGTTCATCATTTCACCACCCCTGGAGGCATCCAAGGAAGGCCTGGCATGGCACTCGGTGCTCTGGGCTTGGATTTGGTCTTGGAAGGCTTTTCCAACCCCAGTGGTTCTGTGATTCTATGATTCAGTCCACTTTCTGTGCAGTCTGTGAAGGAAAAAGGCTCTGTGTAAATAACCTGTAATTACACTTCTTTTGGGATCCAAGTTAATTCCCAAAACTCCTGTGTCCTGTTGCTGCTCTGGCTGGTCCCTTCCCCTCAGCTGGGAAGGTTTTACAGGGTAAGGGTTACGTGAAGCACTTTCTGAAGTTCTATTTTTGAGAGTTCTGAAAGGTGACACCTGTGTGGAAGTCATTGCCATCCTTAAAATAAGCGGGGTGGCAGCTCCAGGCACTGTGACATTGGTGGTGAGCAGGGACACACATGGCACAGGGGTGGGACTGGCTCTTAGCGGGGTTTTACAGCACCAGGGACCGTGGAGTTTAATCCTGACAGGGCCTCAAGGTGTGACAGCTCGATAAATATTGAATGTGCCCTTAATCTCGGGGTGGGGAGTGCTGTACCCCCAGCAGGAAGTGCTGATCCTCCCTTTGTGAGTGCAAGATACTACAGCGAGTATCTCCCACCGTATCGGCCCAGATATGGCAAGTGTACTCAGAGGGATATTGTGCAAAGAGCAAACAGCAGCAGGGAGGGCTTTTGTTCCCCAGGCACCGAGCCCAGGTCAGCAGGTGACAGACACACTGCAGAACTCCCAAAATTGCAGGCTTGGAATCTGATCTGATCTGGAAAGGGAGGTTCTCTCCCCAGAAAGGAGAGCTTAGTGCGGTGCCCTCCCGCAGAGGAATGGGAGAAGGGAGAGCGCAGGGACAGTGGGAGATGTTGGGAGCTGATCCCAGCGCTGGGAACCCCAAATCCTGCTGGGGGACGTGGCTCTCACCCCACACAGCCCTTCCTCTCATCCCTGGAAGAAAGGCCAGCAGGTAAAGGTCAGGGAGCTTGTGTTTGTGTGTGTAAGTCGGAGTTGTGCAGCCATGGCTCGTGCCAGGAGGCTGCAGTGTGGGATGCCGGCTTGGTTGCTGTGTGTGGGTTTCCCGTGGCGCAGCCGTGACTGATGCCCTGTGACAGCCCGTGCGTGGCGCCTGCTGCTCTGCTGGTGCAGCTGGGGACTCTGTCGCTTCTCACCATCACCACACGACAGCAAAACTCTTTGGGAATGAAATTTTCTGCCGTGAAATGGAGGCTCACGAAAGCACTCGCCACAACCGCTGGGAACAAATTCACTTTGGCTTTATTCACAGTGCTGGGAAAAGATGATGAATTCTGTAGTGCACTGTCCCTGTGTGATGGGGTGTGGGGTCCTGAGTGGCACCTTTGGCTTTAAGCCATCAACTGCTGCACTTTGAGATAGACCCAGAGAGTGTGGCAGCAGCCTGAGCCCCTGCAGGAGCCCAAATGCAGCCTGAGGTTCCAGCAAGGCTCGGTGTTGCACACAGAGGAGATCACAGAATCCCTGAAGCTGGAAAAGCCCTCCCAGAGCATGGAGTCCCAGCTGTGCCCGATCCCCACCTTGGCGGCCAGCCCAGAGCACTCCGTTTCACCTCCAGCCCTTCCTTGAACACCTCCAGGGACCAAACCTCCCTGGGTGGCCCCTTCCAAACTTTAACCCTTTCCATTACTAAATTCTTCCTGGTGTCCACCCTGGCCCAGCCTGAGGCCGTTCCCTCTCCTCCTGTCCCTGTTCCCTGGGAGCAGAGCCCGATCCCCCTGGCTGTCCCCTCCTGTCAGGGACTTGTGCAGAGCCAGAAATTCCCCCCAATCCCCCTTTTCTCCGGGCTGAGCCCCTTCCCAGCTCCCTCAGCCCCCCTCACAGGACTGACTCTGGATGCAGGTAGTTGTTGCCATTCCCTGGGGAGCAATTCCCACTGACCCATATCTGGGTGACGTATCTGGGCCACCTTTGGTGTGCCCTCCCTCGTACCCTGGTGGCTGAATCTCCTCCCAGCACTCCTGCACCGCAGCACCTGTGGCAGGGCCGGGCTCTGTGCG
This sequence comes from Pseudopodoces humilis, assembly GCF_049639895.1. NCBI lineage: Eukaryota > Metazoa > Chordata > Aves > Passeriformes > Paridae > Pseudopodoces > Pseudopodoces humilis. Next base: position 24,131,118 of record NC_142210.1, on the reverse strand, counting down.
GGCTGGGAACCTCTTCAAAAACCCTCTGGCCAAGTGTTGTGGCCATGGCGTGTCAACACGGCTTCCAAGCGGTGGCTGCAGGTCACCAGAGATGGGGACAAAGCTGCTGGTGCCATGTTGTGTAAACAGGAAGAAAATCTGCCTGTTCCCACGGTGACTCCATGGTGACCGGGAAACACTGGCCCATTTCACAAGCCTCCCCTGCCTCTCAGGCTCACACACACGGTTTGCTTTCCCCAGGAGCCAGGGACACCTCTTTGTGTCCTCTGACAACAGAGGCACAGCTGCTCGGGCTGGAAGGGACCTTAGAGCTCAGGGATCCCTGGCAGGGAGTTCCCACTCTTCCTCCAAACATCTCAACAGCTCTGGGCCTTCTGCTGCCAGCTGTGCCAAGTTCTTCAATAGCTTTTATTTGGGATAAATCACAAAGAAACATAAAGATTTTAGTGCAATTTTATCTAAAATCTCCTTTCTTAAACCATTTAGGATACTTTGAAACAGCACTTTTGAAATGGCAAACAGCTTATGGAAACCATCACCTGACTGCACAGATTCACAGGAATGGGGGCAAAATTTGTGATGCTGAGCTAGAGGAGCCCCAAAACAGCCCCCCTGAGGGGTCTGCAGCAGAGCCCTCAGAAACCAGCCAGCATGGAGAGGTGGTGGCTGCCACAGCTCCTGCCCCTCCCTGGGATCCACAAGCTGCCAGCTCAGCTGGCATCAGAGCCATGGGTCACCTCAGGTGGCCATGGGTCACCTCAGGTGGCCACAGGACACGACAGCTGAGCTCTTGGTCAGGGCTGTACAGGGACAGAGTCAACTCCTTTGGCCATCACCTCCCCCAATATCTACCTTTAGATAGCAGAAATAACCATTTTTGCACTTCAGAAACATTCTCTGTTTGGGTGGTAGCTGGGGTAGTGCCCTTGCTCCTTTTGAAGTCAATGGGTTTGACAGATGAGGAAACGGGTTCTAAAGCAAAGCAACAAAAATCTTATTCCACCTTATTTTCATCCCAGTCCTGCACATATTTGGGTAGGGCTGCTTTTTAACCAGTCTGTTGTAGCAACAGCCTACAATCAACACACATGCGTTTTTATCTCTTCGTGGGAGATAAATTTAAATTGTCAGGCCATGCCATGGTAATGCAACATTTACATTTTCCTATCAGGATGTGCCAGGACACTGCAGAGCAATCACAAAGCAGGAGTTGGGCACTAAAGTGAGGTGGAGGAAGGAGCAGCCTGCCCTCCTGCCAGGCACGGTATGCTGCTGTTTCAAAGTGTTTCAGAGCAGCCCAAGCAGAGCTCCAGAACTGTGTCACCAGTAAAGATCATAACACAGTCTCAGGGCTTGCAGAGACTTTCCTCACTAGTCCTTATTTGTATGGGTAATCCCATTCCCTTTGTTGTTGGCTGGGAGAGCCAGGGATTGGTTTTGCATGCTGGATCTCAGAATGATGCACACACACTGATTTTCCCCCTGGATTCAAGCGAGCCCCACCATCCTCCTTGGGATGCTCCATCCTCTAAACATCCCGGCTTCCTTGAGTTGTGTCTTCTTTGTATCTTTTCCTGTTTTACAGCGACTCCACAGTTCCTTCATCACTGCCTGGTGTTTCTTCCAGTAGCTCACCAAGGCTGTAACATCTGTCTTGTTTCATCCATCCTTGTCCCCCTTCCAGTGGGGAGGGCTTTGTGTGCAGTTTCTGTTTTGGCAGGATTTTCAGGTTTTTTTTGGTTTTTTTTTTTAAAGCCAGCAGTAGAAACGTTTTCCTCCCTCCCTGCAGCTCCTGTGTTTAAATTAGGAAAGAGTAGATTGCTGGTGGCTGGGGGGAACAGGGAAGATTGATGGGGTTTCTGCGATCCCATGGGAGTTCCCTGGCAGGCTCCTGGGAAACTGCTGAGTGCTGCACGGATCAGCCTCACCCTCCTGGTAACAGTTCTGTTTTGCCTGAGGAGGATCAAGAGTGCCACCACCGTTGCCATCCAGGAGCATTAGGAGATCTTAGAGATATGCCCATGAATGCCTCAAAAACAGAGAACAAAACCTCCAACCCCTCTGCACTATCAGAGGGAACAGCCTTAAGCTGTGCCAGAGAAGGTTCAGGTTAGACATCAGGAGGAATTTCTTCATGGAAAGGGTTTTTCAGCGTTGGAAGGGGCTGCCCAGGGAGGTGTCTGAGGAATGACTGGATGTGGCACTCAGGGCTCTGGGCTGGTGACAATGCAGTATTGGGTCAGTCAAAGGTTGGACTCAGTGGTCCTGGAGATCTTTTGCAGTTCTAACGATCCTTTGATTCCCTCTGCAGATCCCATCCTGCTGACTGGTCTGTGCCCTCTGCCCCTCCGTGCCCGTTCCTGACTGCCAGAGCTGCCTCTGTGCTCTGCATTCCCTCCTCACTCCAGCCCTGGATCCGTGACGCTTTTCCTGGCACCCTTCCCAAGTTCTCTTGCTGCCAAGTCAGACTCAGTACAAGCGTCTTGTATTCCCTTTCAAATCCTTTCCTATCGTGGCAAATAAACCCACTGTCCTCCACACACACCCTCCTGATATTATCCTTGACAGCTCTTCACTTCTGGCACTCAGCTGCTGCTTAATCATATGGTTTCTTTCTCTGAGTCACCTCATGTGCTCTTGCAGCCAAGAACTCGACTTCGATTTGGCAATGTCACGGCAGGAGCACATCCCTCGGGATCCCATTGCTGTCCCGCATGTCCCAGTGCCAGCAGCACGCTGCTCTGTGCTCTGCTCCGGGCTGGCATCGGTGCCTCTGGAGAGCGGGACCATTCCCTCCCCTCTGCTTTCCCGCACACACCACCAGCACCCTGCTCCACCCCGCTTTTCCTGATTTTATCATTTCCCTGCTGCTTTGCGGAGTTTCTGTTCTTAGCACAGAGCGACCTGCCTGACCTTGGCTCCCAGGTAGCCCTGGCGCTCAGATCCCTTCTCCAAACATCCTCCCGCTGAGGCCCCTCTCCCCCCACGCTCTCGTCCTTGTGACATTTGCAAAGAGGGGGCAAGCGGAGCAAACCAAACAAATCCAGCAAATACCGCTGGAAAAGGGGAACCAACGCGATGTGCAGAGAGCACCTCGCTGCCTCCCGAGCCCTGTCCTTCCCCTGACCCCTCCTGCCGCACGTCTGCTCCGCGCTGCGGGCCCGGCACGGGACCCCCTGCTCCTCCCCAAATCCCCCGTCTACCTACGGAGCGATAACCGAGCTCTGCTCCTCCCTAGGAAAACAACCGGAGCTTCCCACAGGAGCTGTTTGCAGACAACGCTGCAAAACCGCTTCCCCGCGCCGCTCTTTGTACTGAGCAAATACAAGGGCAGCCTAAAGCCAGCGGGCTGGGATAAAAGTTGGATTTCTCATTGTCCGGAGAATGCTGCAGGTGTGGACACACCTATTCACCCTCCCAGCCCCTCGGCCTGTCCCGCTTTGTGCCAAGAGGGTGTTGGTGTTTATGGCCTTTTTCCCCAGCTGCCCTCTGGCACGGACTTTGCTCCTCCGGGCTGGGATTTCTAAGCAGCGGGAGGCTTTCCACGTGTGTTTGAGAAGGTACAAAGCCTGCCGGAAAACAATGGAAATAGCTGCCTTATGACTGCTGCGTGTCACGCACTCAGTTCTTGCCCGTTCGTTTGTCCTTGGAGCTGCTCACGCTGCCTGGAACCTGATGCCGAGCGGTGCCGGGCGCCGGGGCTGGCACGAACAGCGGCACCGTGCCATGGGCACAGACACGGCCCGGCCGGAGCTCGAGGCCTCGGGCAGGGACCGACCCCTCCGGCCACCGCAGCCCGGAGCCACCGCGGATGTGTGGAGCGGGCTGTGCGTTCTGTGAAGAACGGGGGGTTTGTGAGGGCTTCCTGCTGGGAGGAAACAGCTGCTTCAGAGCCGAGTGCTTCTCCTGCGCTCTGCTTCCCACAGGACCCCTGGCGTGGGAGCATCCCGGCTGGCTCAGCATGGCTCTGCCAGCTTCTCCACACCTCCAGGACAGAATCTCCCCTGATCCCCTCGGACAGGCTCCCCTCAATCTTCCCAAAGGAGAGGCTCCCTCTGTGCAAGCTCCCCTCAGGCCCCAAGGACAGGATCTCCTTTATTTCCCCTCTAACAGTCTCCCCTCAGATCCCAAGGACTGGATCCTCTCATGCACAGACTCCCCTTTGTCCAATCTCCCTTCAGGTCCCCAAGCACAGGATCACCTCCATCTGCCCCAGGACTGGATCCCCTCACCTGCTCCTCCAGGACAGGCTCCCCTCAGCCCCTGCCAAGAACTGGATCCCCCTCAGAACCTTCTGGGACAAGCTCCCCTCAACCTCCCCAGCACAGGCTCCCCCTCAAACACAGGATCCCCAAAACTGGATCCCTTCAGGTTCCTCTGGCCAAGCCCCCTTCAGCCCCTCTCCTCAGCGGGCACAGCCGGGGGGCCCGGGATGCGGCAGCCTCCGTTCCCCCGTCCCTCCTTGCCTGCTGCGTGCTGCCGCCCGCCTTCCCCCCGCCCTGCCCGGCGCTCCCCCCGCTCGCCGCCCGCGGTGATCCGCGCTGAGCTCACGGCCGCGCCTCACGACACCCTGGCTCGGCACGTCAGCCCCGCCATCGCGTGAGAGCCGCCGCCCGCCGCCGCCCCCCCGCCCGCCGCCATCACGCACGGCGGGAACAGCTGCCGGCACGGCGCGGCCAGACCCCGCTCCCAGACCCCGCTCCCAGCCAAGGCGGGCTCTCGCCAGCTCTTATTAATGCAGATCTTAATTAATGACCCCCGCGGGGGGCGAGCTGCCCTTCACACGCAACACTCACTCCCCCCCTTTCGCCCGCGCCTGGCCTGGAAGCACGAAGAGGTTAAAATGGAGGCGGGGGAGTGAGGCGGCTGCCAAGGCGGGATTAGCGCGGCTCGGAGCTCGGCACGCAACGCGGGACGGGGCACGGCGGCCACACGCGAGGGAGCCGCGGTGACACGCGTGGCACCGCCGTGCAAAGCCGGGGGGGAGACCGAGGGCACCGGCCGCCCGAACGTGCACCTCGTCTCCTCCCCCGCTTTGCATCCCTCAGTTGACACAGCACCTCCTCACCCTTTTTTCTTTTTTCCCCCTCACTGATGCAATTTTTTTTTTCCCAATAAAGCTTTTGGTTTTATCCCTTAAAATTCACTACTTTCTTCAATCCAACCCCCTCTTATCTCCCCTGTTCAGCCCCCAACCTTACTGATGCTTTTTCACCTCAGAGATGAGTCGTGCGTAAACTAAATTAAGGTCACCTCGGTTTTCTTTTGCCATGGACTGTCCTGAGTTTTGTGTGTGTCCCTAAATTATGGTTTTGTGGGTGTATTGTTTTATATAAGGCTGTAGGGAATGTTTTGGGGAAGTAGGAATTGCACTGAGGAAATAGGAATGGTTTTGGGCAGAGGGTCCCTGCTGTATGATAAAGCCAAGTCCCAATAGCGACTCGGTTTTGGAGGAAACAGAAACCCACCAGCGCTGGGAAGAAGGGCAGAAAGTGGAACTAATCCCGCTGAAACTCCCGAATCTTGCTGCCAATCCTTCCCTCATTTATTTATTTTCGTGGCTGTGTGTGCGCTCCAGCGGGTCTCACCGGGAGCTGGCGGCGCGCTCGGTTCATGCCGAGGTTGAGCTCGTGCCTCGGGTGTGACACTCAGATGACCCGGCCGGCAGGGCCGGATTTGGGGTGGCAGGGACTAATTGGGAGTGTCAGGGGTGCCTTTGGGGTGTCAAAGCTGAATTCGGGCTGAATTAGCGGTGTCAGATGAAGGTTTGAGGTGTCAGGAGGGGTTTGGGGGTGTCACGGTTAAATTTGGGCTGTTAAATTGGCTGGGATGGGGGCAGAGGTGGTTTTGGGGTGTCAGTGTAGAATTTGGGGAGTCAGGGACGGCTTTGTGGGGTCAGGGCCACATTCGGGACATTGGGGCTGGCTTTGCGAGCGCAGGGCCAAATTTGGGGTGTCAGGGCCGAATCTGGGATGCCAGGTTTTGGCTTTGGGGTGTCAGGGTTTGACTTTGGGGTACTGGGAAGCTTTGGGGTATCAGGGCCGAATTTGGGGCGACGAGATTTTGCCTTTGGTGTGTCAAATTCGAACTCTGGATGTCGAGGCCGGCTTCGGGGTATCAGATCCGAATTTGGGGTGTCAAGGTTTGGCTTTGGGGTTTCAAGGCCCAGTTTGGGATGTCGGGGTGCCAGGCGCGGCTCAGGGGGGCTTTGGCATGTCAGGACTGTTTTTGGGGTGTCATGGGGGGGTCTTTGGGGCGCATTAAACCCCGACCCTGCCGGGATCCCGAGCTCCGCTCCCTCAGCGCAGCCCCTCTGGCGCGCACGCGCCGTTGCCACGGTTACGGCGGACGCCACGGCCACAAAATGGCGGCGACCGCAGCGCCCCCCCCGCCCCTCACGGGTGCGCCGTGCCGGGACCCCGGCCGGCCCTGAGCCCCGGACCCCGGCCGGCCCTGAGCCCCGGACCCCGGCCGCTCCCGGACCCCGCCGCCGAGCCTGCGGGAGGCCATGGAGCGGCGCGGCCCCGTCCACGCTCTGCCCGAGGAGATCCGCAAGGTACGAGCTGTGGAAATGCCAGACCTCAACATTCGGAGCTCCTGCAGCAGTTCAGGGATGTTGCACCGGCCCGTGAGCACCGGTGCATTATCTGTACATTTTGGTCCTGGGTTGGGTTGGGTGTTGGGTTTCGTCACTGTTTGTGCGGTGTAATTACAGTAATTCTATAGGAACCCTGCAGAGGAACAGCCGAGTCTGTGCCGCTGTTGTCAGTGCAGGTGAGTGTCAGATTTCCCCTGTTCTGGCGTGTTTCGCTGCCGGGGGTTCGGAAGGACTGCAGAGCATGACATGTTCTAGAGGAGTATCAACACACGCAGGGACGGAACATTCCCCTTCATCTCCCCTCGTATCTTGTGTGTTCTTTTGCTTGGCAGACAGATTATTATTGCCCGTGTAACAGTGCTGCTGTTTACATGGCTCAGTTTAGGAGGGGGCTGCACTCAAGTGGAACACGAGTCACTTTTTGTAACACTGTCAGGTTTTCACTCTGCCAATACAACACCCAGCTGTCCTCATTCCTCGGTCTGCAGCTCATAATTGACAAGTCATTTAAAAGCTTTGTGTACTCAGCCTGGAGAAATTCTCCCTGGGTTAGTCCAGGAAACTGTTCAGATTTCTGAGAAATCAAAGATGGGTAAGATCGACAAAGAAAGGGAAAAGGAATACTTAGCCTTAAGAAAAGAGGAAGGGAAGAAGCTGTGGGACACTTTAGGACTCGCAAGCAGCTGTTTTGGTAGCAGGAAGGATCCCACTAAGTTTGTTTATTTAGCAGTTAAGTTTTTTTAGCCCCAACGGGGTACAGTGGTGAGCAAAAATCAGTGTAAGCTTCTCGCAGAAACAGTTGTACCAAACCATTGGATGGGGGAATCCTCCTAGAGCTGGTTACTGCTTAATAGTTCCTTTAATGACTTAAAGCTGCAGTTTGGTGGCACTTGGGCCTGTTTTATGTTGGGATCAGTTCCTGAGCCAGTTCCTGCTCCATGTGCTAGGCGAATGCTGGCACAAGGAGCAGCAGCCAGGGCAGGCACAGAAAGGCAGAGACATTAATTCTGTCAGCAGCACTGTCACTGGCTGCTGGTTATTATTGAGCCAGGATCTTGGATTACAATAAGGAATATGCTGGTGTCAGTTGGGAAGGGGTGTGAGCACTCTGGGAACAGCATTAAACTCCATATTCTTAGGAAAAATAAGTCATTTAAAATTAATCCAATGCATCGATACAGAATCTATAATAACCTCCCTGTAACTTGTCAGACCGAGCAGTGAAGGCTGTAATCAGGTCATAAGCATAGTAATAAAAACAAAGGGATATTACACAGAAAGAGTCTGTTAATATATCAATTGTTTTAATAGCTCAATTATTGTAGTAGGAATCACATGTGAAACTTGGGTCTTCTTTGTCCCTCTGTCCAGGGTTATTGAGGTTTCAGTTCTGAGCTGCAGGCTTTAAAAATAATGACGTGACTGATGGGAATTTAGAAAAGAGCAAAAATAGTAAAGAACTTTACAAGCTTGTTTCTAAGAAAGGGTAATAGAGCTGGGTTTGCTCATTCTGGAAAATACCTGAGGGCACAGTAACTGCTCACAGGTGGAGGGAGGTGGTGGTTCATTTCCAGGTGCAAAGGAGTCTTTTCCTCACATTTCTGGATGTGCTTTGGTTGAATGCTCTGAAGCTCAGGGGCAGCTCACCCAGGTAGTTGTGGAATTCTCCCAGTGGGACTGTCCGTTCAGCCTTTCCCTCGAAGCAGAGGATGGGGCAGGCAGTCTCTGGAGATCTCTCCAGTGCTGGGTACATGTTTAATAAAAAAATCTGCTGCAGAAGACGCAGGATTCCAGATATGGATAGACTTCTGCTCCTGTCCCATCCTCCTCGTGCCACGTGTGAGCTCCAAGGCAACGACAGCCCGGGATTTGGGATGAGAAAGTGTTGGGGTTTTACACATCCTGTGCTGCTGCTCATCTCCTCCTCAGCTGACTCCTGTTGTAGCTGCAGCGTCGTTACAAGACACTACAAGTCATTCTCACAATTTCCTGTCCTTGTATCTCCCGGTTTTTTCTGCACACATGTCCTCATTCCCTTCCCATTCTCTGCTGCTGGGATTTTATAGCCTCTCCTTTGGAATCTCTCTTTCAGCTGGCTCCTGACACAGCTGAACTTGTGCCAGCTGTGGTTTGCTCTGCCAGATGGAGCACATGCTCCCAAGATGGGTTTGCAGGCCAAGGGAGCACGTGTGACTGGAGGGAGCATGCCAGGCATTGTGATTGCAGCCCAGAGGGAGGGATATTCCCTCTCCAGGCACTGGTTTGGGATGGATGGATGGATGGATGTTCCCTCTCCAGGCACTGGTTTGGGATGGATGGATGGATGGATGGATATTCCCTCTCCAGGTGCTGGTTTGGGATGGATGGATGGATGGATGGATGGATGGATGGATGGATGGATGGATATTCCCTCTCCAGGCACTGGTTTGGGATGGATGGATGGATGGATGTTCCCTCTCCAGGTGCTGGTTTGGGATGGATGGATGGATGGATGGATGGATGGATGGATGGATGGATGGATGGATGGATATTCCCTCTCCAGGCACTGGTTTGGGATGGATGGATGGATGGATGTTCCCTCTCCAGGTGCTGGTTTGGGATGGATGGATGGATGGATGGATGGATGGATGGATGGATGGATGGATGGATGGATGGATATTCCCTCTCCAGGCACTGGTTTGGGATGGATGGATGGATGGATATTCCCTCTCCAGGTGCTGGTTTGGGATGGATGGATGGATGGATGGATGGATGTTCCCTCTCCAGGTGCTGGTTTGGGATGGATGGATGGATGGATGCTGGAGGTTGGGTTGTGCTGCTCATGAGGGATCCAGGAGCTGCCTCACAGGGCAGGGTGCAGAGCTCTCTTGTTCCTCTCCTTGGAGTTTCACAAGCTGCTTATCAAGATTTTGTTTTAAAGGAAGTTTTAGTCTAGAGGGAAGGAGATTTCTCTGCATTTTGTTAATGATAGATGTGGAGGGACTTTGGTTCTTCATGTTCTGATCAATTTTGCCTCAGAGAACTGTGTGAAAACTTTTACATATCCCTGCTTTCTTTTCTCTCTCATTCCTTCTGCTCTCATACCCCTTTCACATCACATTCATTGCAAAATGGGTGCTAAATGAAAAAACCAAAATTAATAGGTGAATGAAACATCAGCATGTGCATTATTAAAGTTTATAGTATTCTTTTGTATTTATAGTTGCATACTTCTTGGAAACTAATTGTTAGTAAAGATGGAAATCACTGTCTTTTAGTGCCTATTTTGAAATGTATTTACATGGAGTTTCTGCAATCAAACGCAGCCTGAGGTGTCCCAGAGCCCAGCAGGGTACAGAAGGGAGTGTTTCCTTGACTCCAGTGTCATGGATGTGTATTTTTGGGACTTCTGGTTTGTTGCTTGCTTAATGTTTTATTTTGGTTTAATTTCCCCTCAAGGCTTTTATATTTCACCTTGGTAGTTGTTTGTTGCCAGTGGTAGATGAATCTTTTTTTTGTGCCTGTGGACTTTAATTAAAGTTCTGTGGAAGTGGAGGGAAGTAGAAGGGAAGATGGAGCTCTGCACTGAGGATCTCCCTGAAACAGGAGACAGAACAGCGACGGAACGACCCAAGTCCTCACAGCAGCAAACAAAGTTATATTAACTTCGTATTTTATTTGGCAAAAAAATAAGTTTTGTTACCATAAATCATAAACTTTATAGGGCCAGGATACTCTTAGAGATTAAGAGTTCTCTCACCCCAGGAGCTGAAGAGCTGAGGCTGGGCAGGAACTCTGAGGCTGTTCCCCATCAGGACAGAACATCCTGTGGTGTCCCCAGAGTATCGTGTTCACCACAAGTAGCAAATGGGTACTCGGTGCCTCTCCCACGTGTGCTATAGATTGGGGACAGTATGGGCTCTGTATGAGCACATCACGTCAGCTTTCCCTTTTCTCGCTCTCTGGGAACCCAGGCTTGGGGTTTCTTTAGAAAAGGTTCTGGAACACAGAGTTCCAGCTGTGGCTGGGAGCCCACGAGCCTGTCCCGTCCACCAGGACAGCACAGCTCTGTGTTTGGGATGTGGAGTGTTGGCACCAGCAGGGATTTAAAAGCAGATAAAATTCCAATTTGTGCCCTCCAGATAAGCGTGGTAGAATGGCAGAGCCCTTTTCAGCATCCTGCTGGCCCCTGCCTGCTGAATTCTCCTGGAGATGGTGTCCCCGAGCTGCTGCAGTGCCCGCTGGGGTTTTCAGCACTCAGTTGTAGAATTTGTGATGTTTGGGTGGTGTTGGGGTGTCAGGCTCCTGCTGTGGGAGTGTTCTGAGTGGCTGGGGAGTGCTCTGGAAATGGGAGAAAATCCTGGAATGGTTTGGGTGGGAAGGGGCACCTTCCACTATCCCAGGTGGCTCCAAGTCCTGTCCAGCCTGGCTGTGGGCACTTCCAGGGCTTGTGTCCAGATGGTTCAGTCCCTCCAGTACGGAGCACTCCATACCCTCTCTAGGCAGTATAGCCAAGTTTTTCTCATCAGACCAGGGCTGAATTCTCTATATCCCAGTTTTTCTCACAAAACCAGGGTTGCATTCACTACAGTCAAGGTTTTCCACCCTTTCTGCAGCCGGGGTCCAGGTGTGCTGAACTGGAGGGACTGGATCTCCTCTTCTCCCATGCAGTGGGGTTGAGCCAGGAGGGGCTTCCTGGCAGTCACACCTGGAGCTGCAGAGGGTTACTCAGCAAAGGGCGGCTTAGCAATGGGCTCAGTCATCCTTGGCCGCTGTGTTCTGTCATGAGATGCACTCGGGTTCAGTTCTCAGCTGGAACATGCCCGTGACACATCCCCAGGAAATGGGGGAGCTCAGGAAGGGGTGCTGCTCCGTGCTGATGTTTGCAGGCTCGTTTGAGGCTGTAAGGATTCATTATTCTGCTTTTCTCCAGGCAGCGATGGGTTCAGCTACCTGAACTCCTGCTGTGACTTCCTGTCGTGACACAGGGATTATCCCAGGGCATGTTTTGAATGAAGCAACCTTCTGGTTTTACTCCCAGCCTGTTTCTCCACTGTTCATGTGTTCAAAGCAAGCACGGGGATTTTTATTTTGCAACTGTGATTTTATGGGCTGGGAGCAAATAATGATGTGAACAGCATGGCTCAGCAATACCATCTGTATTGCTTTGGGGTAGATGCTGACTGAAAACTTGGCTCATAACACACTTTGTTTCTTTTAAAATAAGCAAAGTTTCTACCAAGACTTTTAAAAATCCTTCTTTGACTGAAGCAAATACCAATTTCAATCTGATACCTCCTCATTTTGCATATGTATCAAAAGACTCCCCTTTCTTCCTCAAAAATCAATGGTGTGGTTTGAGTCATCATTTCTTTTTGTGCAATAGGGATTGACTGGTGTGTCAGAAGAGGGACAGGCAGGATGAGAGACATGAAAATAATGTGGGAGAGGAGTGAAACAAAAAAGAAAGTAAAATTGGGTAATAAGGTAGAATAAATCAACATACAGAAGTAATTTAACACCACCCAGATGCAGCATAAGGATTATTTTTCAATAATAACAAGTTTAATTTGGACAAATACAGAGTTTTTTGGTTTTGACCAGTTCTTGCTGAAGCAATCTCAGTCCTGCCAGATCCACCAAGGGAGCAAGAGCTGTGGAGCAAGGAGCTCAGGGTGTTGTGAGGAATTTCTCATGGAAAGGGCTGTCCAGCCTGGCACAGCTGCCCAGGGCAGTGGCAGGGTCCCCATCCCTGCAGGGATTTAACAGCCCTGAGGCTGTGGCTCTTGGGGCCGTGGGTGCTGTGGGATGGTGGCACTCGTTGGGCTTGGAGAGCTTTTCCAACCTGAGCAATTTTAGGGTTCTGTGATGAGTGATGCATGTGCTGGATGCTGTAATATGAAAGCCCTGCCAAATGAGAGAGGAGCTCGCTCTTCTAACAGGAATTCAGCTCTCCATCATGGGATGTTTGCGGGTGGAATGTGAAATTCCAGAGGAGAGGGGTGGTGGTGCACTAGCTGACACACCCTGGAGTTACTTGGTCAAGTTCAAGTGGTACAAATTCCTGCCTCATCATTCAAAAGGCTAAAAATGGTCCAGACCACCATTTTTTTTTTCTTTTTTTCCTTATAACTTATGCTCTGCAAATGAAACTGAGTCAGACAGATGTAATTTGAGTGATTATCCCTCTTGGCTCATTCCTCCCCTTGCCTTGGTAGCTAAAGAAATCTTTGTAACCAGCAGTGATATTTCCTTCCAAAACCAACTGCAGAGTGGAAACCGTTCCCTTTACAGCTTTACAGCATCTGTGTATCACAACTGCAGCCCAAAGTCTTATGGATAAATATCTTCCCAGATCAAGCACTTTGTCCTCAGCAAAACTGTTTTTTTTAATTCCTAATTGATTTTTTCTGTTCACTGCTTCACTCAGGACATGCAAGTCCCCTTTCTACTCAGAGCTCTGATAGTTTCCTTTTCTATTCCTTCCAAACTGTTTTTCCCCTGATTTTTTTTTCCTGCTTTGAATTTAAGATGACAGCAGCGTTTTTATCAAATGGAAACAGCGGAATGTGGAATCTGAAACCATAAACTTGTATTTAGTACACATCCTTAGTGGTTACTCAGCAATCTCAGTGTTCCAGAAAAGGTAATTTGTGAGCATAAGAACTGATGACAGTTTTTTTCCTACAGATTTTGTGTAATGGTTGGTCAACTTTGGTGTCTAAGAGACAACCAAAGAAGTCTAGTGAAGCTTTTCTCCTGGCAAGACCATTTATTTTTAAGGCTGCCAGGGGGCAGGGATAGATGGGATATTGGAATTCCTGAGTCAGATGGGACATTGGGCAGGAATTGTTCCCTGGCAGGGTGGGCAGTGCCTGGCACAGAGTGCCCAGAGCAGCTGTGGATCCCTGGATCCCTGGCAGTGCCCAAGGCCAGGCTGGACAGGGCTTGGAACAGCCTGGGACAGTGGAAGTGTCCCTGCCATGGCAGGGGTGGCTCTGGGTGGGCTTTAAGGTCCCTCCCAAACCCTTCTGTGATTCCATGAGAGAGGAACCTTGGATTTAGGATGGGAAATCAGATCAGTGCTTTCCTTTCTTATTCACTTTCATCTGTTAATTTTCCAGGTACACTGGACAGATGTGCTGGGTTTAAATTAAGCGTGGTTGGCATCCCTCAAGGTGTGCCAAATCCATTCCTGGTGTCAGGGAACTGCTCCATATATTAAGGTGGATATTTGGAAGCTGTTCAATCTGTACACTTATTGCAGTGCTTGCAGGGTAATTATTAGTGTGCAGAGCAAGGTCCTGATTTACACAGAATTTCCTGTTCTGGGATTCTTTGACTCTGTAGCAAATACTGTAAAAATCCAACCCAATCAGAAATCCTCCCAGATTTTCATTTCACCTGAGGAATGGATGGGAAGGACAGCAGGACCCACTTCCAACTGAGGCCAGACAGAGAGTATCTATTGTTCTATGACTTCATTTATTTTGAAATTCAGTAACAAAACTGACTTTGAAAACGAAGAAGTTTTGGTGCTTGCACAAACCCTTTCCAGCTCAGGCCCCTGGTGTTTCTATCTTGTTTTGATGGGGGAAGCAGTGAAAGTTCTCAGCTGTTTGTGTGAGCAGCAGCAGTGGCTGTGCTGCACAGAGCACCGTGTCCTCTCTGTGATAAACCCCCTCCTGTGCTCCCTGCACAGCTCATTTTGTCCTTCTTCACTGCAGTCATTCCAGTGCTTTGGAACTTCGAGGTACTTATCCTGAAGAACAGTTTCAGGTTTCCAAGCACAGACTGCAGCTGCCAGGAAAAATAAACTTGCATTTTCAGCTCCTTCAGAGCAGCTGTAACCAGGGGGGGTTTAAACTGAGGCAGCATTGAGAACTGCGGAAATAAAGCTTGTCCAGGGCATCCTGAAACATCATTTATATCAAGCTGTAATTAAACTGCTAAAGGTTGTTGTATGAGTCTTTAATTTATAATTTTTGAAAGCTTTTTTCTTTCCTCTGGGTAGGGTTTCTTTCTGTTTATCTCAATGTCTCAAAAGATTTTTTTTTTCTTTTGTAAAACAAAGTATCTTAATTGGACTTAAACTGTTTGAGCAGGTGCTTGCATGTTCCCTGCTTCAAGGTTAATAACCAGCTCTGTTTCCCAAAGTAATCAATGGCCTTTCATTGGATGTAAGTTCCATGCTCTGTGTTTTGTAACCAGTCCCGAGCCCTTCATACCTGCCAAAGGGGTTACAGATTCCACCCAGTGCCATGGAAACCACATCAGCATCAGCCATGAATTATTTTGGTGAAGATTGTGGATTCCATCGCTTTGTTCACTCTCCCTCATCTTGCTTCCTTCACTTGGATACAGTTTTTGGAAAGCCACAGAAATAACATTTCTCAGGCACAAGTGATCCCAGATTCATTAGTGAAATAGCTTTATAAAACACATCATTTCATCTTCAATGAATACATCCAACCTAACTCAGAAGTACTTTAGCATTTCAGTGGGAGTTCCCACATACCAAATTGCCAGAGTTGATGAATTTTGGGAAGTTGCCAGGAAGGGAAAGTGTTGCTCTAGCTGGGGTTCATTTTGCTAATGAGGATTTTTGTCTTTATTTGTTAGAGCAATAATATAATCTGATTTTAAATGTTCCAGAGCAGTAAATGATTTAAATAGCTCGGATTTATTATTGTTTCTTAGTGTCACTGAGGGTTTTTTGAATTGAACCTGTTTCTTACAGACAATCTGAAGCATTTTTTATCTTTGTAGATGCCCCGGGAGCAGACAGTGTGCAAATACTGCGGAGTCAGCTACCTGACACTCCACGAGTTCAAGGTGATGGAAGACAAAGTCAAAGCAATGGAGAAGGAGATTAAAGTTTATAAAGGAAGTCTAGAACGGGAGCAGAGGCTTCAGGCAGAATTGCAGGCTCTTCACCACGACCTTGAGCGCTGTCGGGCTGAGAGCGAATCCAAAACGGAAAGGTCAGAGCACATCATCTCCTCTGGCCATCCTCTCCTGTGTGTGGTAGGGAATTTCAGCCCAAAGCAGCTTAAAATACAAATAACATTTGTCTTTCTTTTCTCAGATGGCCCATATACCCTGTAATACTTGATTTAAATCATCTTTCATAGCATGCTTCGGAATTCCTGAGCATTTTGGAAGCAGTCAATACATGGAAGGTGAAGGAAAGGCCACAAGACACTCAGAGGGAGGATTTCCCCTGCACACACTCCCAAAGGGAAATGATGAAAATTTCATCTTATCATCTCGTAATAAATCTCTAATATTCCAAATAAAATTCCACAGGACTGGAAGTCCCACAGGGCTGAAATTTGGGCTGTCTCACAGTACCCTGCTCAAGAATTCCCAGTGTTCTTCCCTGGGAATCTCAGGATTCCCTCTCTGCAGGGCTGGTACAGAATCCTAGAGCAATGAGGAGCAGTTTGGGAACTGCCAGGGGCGTTTTGCTTCACAAACAGGAGGTTTCAAATCCTTACAGATACAGGAAGGCTCCAGTTAAAGGGAGAGTTTTGTACTTCAAGAACTCCAGTAATTTATGATAGATCTCAAAGCCACATTTGGATTTTCAGGGCACAGTTAGGACCTTCAAGTGTGTTCTATCCTTTTCCATGCACGTAGCTTGGAATCTATTGTTATATTCCATTAATTGATTACAGTAGGACTATAAATAATTGATGTGTATAGTTAATTAATAAAAGATTCTTTATAAAAATGCAGTTTGCTCAAGTCTGTTACTGATGGATTGAGTCCACCAGAAACTCCTGGGTAATTTTTTGCTCATCTAACTCAAATGGACAGAAGATTTTTTGTAAGGATGAGGTTCTAATTTTAATTACCAGCTCAGTTTGATTTTTGGGATCCCCAGGAGAGGTGTTCCTTGTGTGACTGCCTCACATCAGGGGATCTAGAGCTGAAGGTGCTCTTGAGCTTGGACTGAAATGCTTTGGAAACCTGGATTTTTTTTGAGAATCACTCAAATAGTGTTAAAAATGTAACTTGATTAATGATTTAGCTAGGCTTTTGCTTGCTAATATTACTAATAAAAGATTCATTTTAGAGCACAAGTTTCTGCAAAAGTGAACAAAATGCATTTATCTTGTAAATTACTCATAATGTTTCTTTCAATATCTTTTTCACTTAAATTTATCATCTTCCACTCCCTCCTTCCCAATATTTAATATTTTCTGTGGTTTAATATCTATTTTCAAAGCTTGTTTGCTCCTTGTCCCTTTAACAACCCTGGGGGGCAGCTCTGGTGGCAGAATCCAGTGTGTGAGCAAATGCACTGACAGCACATTCTTCTTGTTGAGGATCATTTGCCAGAGCTAAACTTTAAATTTTCATCGAGCTGACTTTCTGTAGTAAAGCTGGAGCAGTTAATAAACTTTTTATCTCTGCACTTTCCCCCCCTAAGGCTCCACTTGATTTAAAAGCTGCTGAAATCAATTGGAATACTTGCAGTAGGTTTCCATTCCAGCCATAAATCAACCATTGTGCCTTGTTAAGTAACTTGGCTGAATATTCCTTATCTTCTCCTTGCTATCCTGGGCCCCTCTGACTGCCTTGTGCTGTGGTACAAACTCTTCAACATCCTGGGTCTGGCCAGGCTGACAAATCACTGCTCCCTGAAGCCAAAAATGCCTTTTTCTTACTTTTATCTCTGCTAGACGAAGGGATTGAATCTCTCTTATCAGTTGCAGACTGTTTCAGTTTTTTATTCCCTCTAGGATCAGGTATTTCTGTTTGTACCTGTGGTTAACCTTGCAAGCCACCTGGGAGTTCACCTGTCCTTAGTTACCTTTCCTTTGGGATCCTGGCTGGAGAAGGGGAACGAGCTGCACTGATCCCTCTCAGCTATTCAGCCTTCTTCTGTGTTTAAATCACTTCAGTCTTGATAATTAATTGAATTATGATTAATTTAATTAGCAAAATTCTTGCCACATCCAGTGTAGGAAATGTAAAATAGATGTAAATGCTAAAGATGTCCTCAAATGCCACATCCACACAGATCTTGAACACTTCCAGGGGTGGTGACTTCACCACTTTGTGAACTGAAAATGAGCAGCTCCTGGCTGTGAAATGAAAGTGGGCAGCTCCCGAAGTTTCATGGCAATGAAAATCCTGGGGTGGAGCTTTTTTGGGACAGAGTGTTCCAGGCTCCTCTGTGCATCCTGTCCTTGCTGGCAGTGCCAGTGCTGCTCCATCCCCTGAGAGTCCTGTGCCATGGAGTGCAGGGATTACTTCTGTGCTGTGAAACCCCTTCAATCCCCTGGAACACGGGAATTGCTCCTCATTGCTTTGGGACAAGGAGGGACAGTGAGGGTGTTTGCAACTCCTTTTCTCGTGCTATTCTTCTCCTGTCAGCACGGGGAGTGAACATGTCCTGCCTCACCTCCCACTCCGGGCAGGATTCCTCCTGTGATCCTGGATGTGGGGATGGGCTGGGAGTGGGATGAGATCAGTGTGTTCCCACCATTCTCCAAATGCCAGCTTTTAATGATCCACCAGACTCTTCCTTTGTGCTAAAAAGCCCCAAAATAACGTGTTTATTTTGCTTCCTTCTGATGGTGGGGTGGAGTGAAACTGTCTTGCCTTTTCCACCGGTTATTTTGTGAGTGACAGACCAGGATATGCTGGAAACATCCCTTTAGTGTCAGCTCTGGAGAAGAAAGAGAAAGAAAACCTGTCTCTCCTTATTTACCAGTTTCTTCTTAATCCAAAAGATCTCCAAATACTTCCCATTCTAGAACAGCAATGGAAAATGAACATCTGGCTCTCCCTGGCTCCCAGAGTTTGGATTTGTTATTGGTCAGTGATAAATCCCTGCTTTTTTCCCCTCATCTGCAAATACAGGTTTGAATTCCTGTAGCTGTTTAGGGAATGGACATTTCCTTGTGGGTGACAACAGTTCTGCTCCCAACCACAATCCAACTGATTTTATCTTTCCCCTCTTGCTCTCCAGCTCGTGGAAATTTGCAGGTAGCAATGGGTAAAATTTCCTAGAAAGGTAATGCCAGGAATGTCTTCTATTTCTAGATTTATTTTTATTGTTTTTTTAATTCCAGGGACCACAACTGAACCCCAAAAACTTGCTTTTTAACCCCCAGATGTTCAGTTCAGATTTTGTCTGAGCTCTGCAGACCCAGGTTTCTTAACCAGGACTAATATTTTTATAAATGTGCATTTTGGTGCTGATTGATGTGTTGAACAGTAACTAACGCACTGTCCCAGTTTGGTTTAATTTTTATATATTTTCAGTATAAATCATTCTCCTCTGCTGTTTCAAATTGAAGCCAAGACTGATGTAGTGTTTCTGCCAGCCTTTGGTTTTGTAAAATACTTGTCTATTCAAATATTATTTATTTCCTTGTGGCAGTGAGTCACCAGCAGACAAATAGATCATTTTCTCTGTGTGAACAGTAAGTGTTGAAAGCTTAAACAGGGGCTGGTTTTTAACAGTTGCTTGTCACTGGAGTTGTATTTTTGGGGCTGGAAGGCTGTTTTAGGATGGTTATCTACAGAAAACAGCTGGGGCTGATGTTCTGTGTGGGATTGTTCCTCACATGCACCACAGGAAGGGAATTGCATTCAGCCCTTTTATTCCTGTGCAGTTCCATTCATTTCCTGACAATTATGGGAGCAAGTGCTGAATTGAAAGAGCAATGTTTAAACTGTGTTTATTTACACTGGGACAGCTATGCCTGAAAAACAAGCTGGTGCTGTGAAGAAAAGTTCCCAAGGTAAATGTTAGAGGTGAAGAACACCTTGAGGGGGATGGTTCTGGAGGTGTTTGCTGTGCCTGAGGCCAGCACAGAGCTGGCTCCTGCCCTAAGAAAGCTAAAACCAAAGTTGGAAGTTGATTATTGGGTATTTCTAATAACAATATTTAATATCTTTATAGTAATATTAATAAAATTTATAGAATATTTACCTAATTGTTTATATTATTATTAATAAATAATACATAATAATCTAATAATTGGGCAAACAATTCTGATTACTTTATTTACATCTACAGGATAAAAACCCTGACAGTGGAACTTAAAAGCAAGCAGGAGGAGATGAAAACTATGAAAGCTGATTTGCAGTATTTCCAGGAGGAGAAGGAAACTGCCTCCAAGCAGTCACAGGTGCTCAGGTGAGAACCCAAAAAGAAATGCTGATGTTGGAAATGCTCTATTTCTTACATATATATATAGTTTATAAAGATTCACCATAAATCTGGGCATCTCAACATGATTACTCTGATTTCTCATTTAAAAAAAAAAAGATTATACATTTTCCTGTCCAGTTTTCTTTGTTCTTGCATAAAAACTCCAAACATTTAGATGGGGAAACTTACTATACATATATTCAATACACAGCTCATTTCATACACTAAATTATTGTAACCCAATGGAATATAAATTATCAGATAATGGGAACAGAGTTGTCAAGCTTAGTCTAATTCCCAAGTTTTATTAAGAAAAGAATTTATTACACATCTGGTATATTTTCTTTCTTGCAGAACTACTTTGGAACACCATTGCTCCACTCTGAACAAGGCTGTCTCACTGTTCCCTTTCATTAGAGGTGAATTAGACAGTATTAAAGAGGTTATCTCCACCAACCTGGAGAACTTTGCTGCCATGAAGGAAGAAATTTTTCGGCAAATAAAAGCCGTGAGCAAAGAAGCTCTGACAGGTAAAGCATCTTGCAGCCATTTTGGGCAAGAGAAAAAAGGATCCTCCAGGGTGGTGAATTACAGAATTACAACAGCCAGAGCTTCCCAGCTGGCCCTGTGCCCACTTTTACAGCTTTAAAGTCCTTCAGATATAATATTCACACATACTCCTTTCCTAGTAGTTTTCCAATGTGAATGAGTGGATGAGCTGCTGTTTCATTGAATCACAAAATCACAGAATATCCTGAGTTGGGGGGGATCCACAAGGATCAAGTCCAGCTCCTGGCCATGCACAGGACAACCCAAAGATCCCACTGTTAACCAAATTAACCTCTGGGGGTCAGTTTGATCAGGGCTTTGAGGGCAGGCTGGGGAATGTGCTTCTCCCTCTGTCCCTGTGAGCTCCAGTGCAGATGCACAGCTCCAGTGAAACCTGGAGCAGCTCAGGAACCTTGGAGCAGCTCAGGAACCCTGGAGCAGCTCAGGAACCCTGGAGCAGCTCAGGAACCCTGGAGCAGCTCAGGAACCCTGGAGCAGCTCAGGAACCCTGGAGCAGCTCAGGAACCCTGGAGCAGCTCAGGAACCCTGGAGCAGCTCAGGAACCCTGGAGCTGTTGGTCACAGCAGCTGCCCGGTGAGCTGTGCTTCCTGGGGCATGAGCAGTGAATTCCTCAATGATTGCTTTGTTCCCACTGGGAAGGGCTCCTGGGGCAGGAAGAGCTGCCTGGAGGCACAAAGCCACTGAGACAGGAACCAGCAGGGAGCTGAGGGCCACAAAAGGTTCCTGCCTGCTGGAGATGTGTCCCCAGAACATCCCTCCCTAATCCTCACTCCTGGAAGAACAGTGAACTGGAGTGTCAGTGTCAATATGACACAGGAAGGTTTGTGTCTCCAGGGGATTCCTCCCTTCCTGGGCTCATTCCCTGCCTGCTTTGGGCTGAAGGGAATGGCAGCACGTGTCCCTGCAGGCATTTCAGCCTCAGAGGTATCCTTGCATTTCAAGGCTTCTTGTCTGGAGTATTCCTTGTTCTATTTCTTGTAGTACTCCAGATACACAGAGGATCTGTGTGGAAGCAGGAATGGAGCCTTTCTTCCACAGGCTCTGTACCCCTCATCCAACATTTCCCACTTCACACCAGGAACATCCCACCCATCCTCAAATCAAGCTTTCTACATCAAAACAATTTATCCCCACTTATTTTTGTTGGCCTGTGAATGCCATTTAAAAACGTTGATGTTAGTGATTAACATAAAATAACAACAATCTACATGGATTTGTTTTGTCTCCTCAGAAATACCCAAATTGAACCAAAGACTGGCAAAGTCCCAGCGGGAGAACGAGTGTCTCCAGGAGAAGGTGAAACACCTCACTGAGGTGGCTGACACAGTTGAGCTGAAAACTCAGCAGCTCCAAACCTCCCTCCAGCAGGGGAGCGAGCTCCAGAGTCGGTGCCGTGAGCTGCAGAAGGAAACTCTGGGTAAGAGAAGTTTTTACCTTTTCTAGCAAAAATGCGAGGAAGAAAAATGTTTTTGAAAGCACCAAGGTTGTGGTTGTTACTGTGAAAAGACTCAACAGGCCTGAATAAAAGTCAGGTGTCAGTCAGAAGGAGGGAATGTCATCCCAAGGGGTCTGGAACCCTGCTGGGAAGAAAAAGTGGAGAAAAACAGGAAAATAATGAACGTGGTGGAATACAATCCTGCTGTTAATTGTCCATCTTAAGTAGAACATCAGGCTCTGAGGGTAAAATTCAAAGAATTGGCCTCATTTTAAGTGCAGGACCAGGAAGGATTTCTGGCTCTCAGAACAGGACTGAAAGGCAGTCCAGGCCCTTTTCTGAGTCATTAAACAGGAGACTAATGATCTGCCCTTGATTGTGTCTCAGGAAGCAGAGGATGCTCTTGAGAAGGGTGAGAGCAGTGACAGCACTTGAAATGATTCCCGGGGAGCTGTGTGCAGACACAAACTCACTGCAGAAGGATTATTTATGTTGCTGTCTCTTGGCTCTCTGTTCTCTTGCATTCACAGCTCTGGCTCAGAGGTGTTTTAAGACCCTGGGGACACGTTTGAGGTTGTGCTGTTCCAGGCAGGGTTTGGAGTCCCCAGGCTGGCACAGCAGTCCCCAGCTGCCTTGTGCTCAGGGTGGGGACAGAACCGTGGGGGAACCTCACTGCTACTTCAGTACCTGTGCAAACACCAGATGTGAGATCCCATCCCTGAGTTACCAACCCCTGGTGCTGAGGATTTACACAGTAATATCTTATACATTAATATTGAATTGGTTTCTTTTTATAGCAATACTGTTAGAAAGCTCCAGCAAAGACATCTCCTGTCTTTGTAGAAATAATAAAGAGCAGTGGACATAAAATCTCATCAGAAGATCTCTCTGAAATACTTGCATCAGAACATCAAACAGTTGGATTGTTGTGTCTGTGCTGATAGAAAAACTGCCCTTAGCTGAGTTCCCTTTTCCCCTCTGTTTACTCCAGAGGTTGCTGCAAACAGGAGTTGAGGGTTCCTTCATGAACGTGGCAAACAAACACTTTCATTTCAGCTTTTCCCCCCTTTAACTCCATGCAGAATTGCCTTGTTCTTGTCTTAAAAGAGAGATTTTTGCAATCTCTATTTTATTCTATTTTTTAAAGGTTGTTTGATGTGTTCTGTGTTTTTGGGGGGCCTGCATGGCTTCTTGGATATTCTCAAAACCTGAATTTTTTCCCTAAATTGACATGTTGCAACAGCACATCACAATTAATTATCACAGAATCCTGGAATGGTTTGGGCTGGGAGGAACCTTAAAGCTCATCCATTCCCACCCTCTGCCATGGAGAGGGACACCTTCCACTATCCCAGGTTGAAAATTCACAGTGAAATATAAAACAACAGAGATTTTATGGAGAAAACACAGCTAAAACATCATGTATGGAATTCATACAGAATATTAGGACCCTGCAAACTCTTAATGATGAGTAAAAATACCATCTAAGCTGGTTAATGTTTTATGTGAGGCATTTTAAAATTGATTAATAAAAATGTAGCAGTCACTTGCTAATAAATGAGTTATTAAGAAGCAGTAAAACGTTTGATGTGGGTATCCAGAAGGAGGTTTGGAGGCAGGAAAGCTGCTGGCTCAGGCATTTGGATTCTACCCTTCCTGAATGGATCAGTAAAACACAAATCCAGGAGGATTTGAGGGGGTCTGGCTCTAGGGAACATGTTGCTGCATCAGGGCAATAAACCCAGTTAATGCACTGCTGATAAAAATGGTTCTCTTTGAAATACCAAACAGGATTTTTTTTCATGAAACAAACATTAAATATGAAATGAGTTTGCCATTGTATTAAAATAAATGACTGGGAACAAACAACATCTTACTGGAAATCAATTCCAGGGAGTGGATTTGTCCTGTCCAAAGTCAGGGTGTGGAAATCAGCCACATCCTGAGTGTCCATGCTTTGGGGGGAGCTTAGGGTTTTGCCTTCTTTTGCTTTTTTCCCCTCCCACAAACTACTCCAAAGTCCCTCTTTGAAATAATTTGACACTCCAGAAATAATAAAAACTACCAGAATTTGTGATTTCTATATTTTTAAAGGATTTTCCTTTCTGCAGCCAATATTTTGAGGATTCTTCTGTTGCATATTTCTCACAGCATTGTAAAGCCATGATTATTTCACATCACAACAGGCACTAGCAAGAGCAGGAGCCAAGCAGTTGTTTCTGCTGTTGTTTTTTTGCCTTGGTGCTCATTGTGACTTTCTGAAGATTCCCTTTGTAGGGGATTTGTGGGATCAGTTGGGTTGCTGGGTTCAAGCCACTTTTCAGCCTCATGGAGCATCACCCAGCTGGAGGGAGGTGACAGATCTTGCCAAATGCTCAGCACAGGGGAAGGGCTGCTAATTGTCTAGTCAGTCAGAGCCCCCAAATCAAAAATCAGTAATGGTGATAATGTGTCTGTTCTTAGTGCTGGGAGCAGCAGCACTGCAGTAGCACAGGCTCCTAAAAGATTTCTGCTTTCATTTTATTACCACCTAAGTAATTTACTTCATCACAGGTAAAGAATAATTTTTCTTCCCCAAAGTCCTTGTGGTTTTTCTTTAGCTCATGACAGCTCTGGCCTTGCTCTGGATGGGTTGAAATTGCTGGTGATGCTCCCAAAATCCAAATTTTCGGTCTTTTGCTGCTCCTGCTCCATAGGCTACTTCAGCTCCAAATACAAACTTGGTGGTCTGCTGCTATGATGAGGCTGATGAGAGATGATGGAAAACTGCAGGCAGCTGGAGGAGCTGGGGAGGGGAATGTTAGCCCTCCTCATGGAAAGGAAAGGGGAATGTTAGCCCTCCTCATGGAAAGGAAAGGGGAATGTTAGCCCTCCTCATGGAAAGGAAAGGGGAATGTTAGCCCTCCTCATGGAAAGGAAAGGGGAATGTTAGCCCTCCTCATGGAAAGGAGAGGGGAATGTTAGCCCTCCTCATGGAAAGGAAAGGGGAATGTCAGCCCTCCTCATGGAAAGGAAAGGGGAATGTTAGCCCTCCTCTTGGAAGGGAGAGGGGAATATTTAACCCTCCTCTTGGAAGGGAGGTGTTTTCATCTCCTGAAGTGACTTTAATAGCATTTGAAAGACCACTTTGAAGAGCTTTGAAATGCAAAGGGGGAATAGTTTCCTGCACTTTTAGGTAGGCTGCAGTTCAAACAGCCCCTATTCATGCTACAAGTGCTGTTGAAATGTATTTTTTTATGGATTCCAGCTGTGGTGGGAAGGCTTGGGAGGGTGAGAGCTGGGGAATGTGGGGCTGCTGTTGGAGCAGAGGGTGATGAGGCTCATTAGAGCTTTTCAGCAGCCTGAGTGCAAAAGGAGACCCAGGAATAGATGGAAACCAATCCCAGTTCCCTGCCACGAGGGGTTGGGATCAGGCTGCTGCAGAGTGTGACTGAGAGAAGGACCACACTTTGCTTCTTGAGGAAAAGCAGGAATCCAGGTTCTCCTGTGGAGCCAGGCTGGGAGAGGAGAAGCTCCAGGGAGAGCTCAGAGCCTTCCAGGGCCTAAAGGGGCTCCAGGAGAGCTGGAGAGGGACTGGGGACAGGGGATGGAGGGACAGGAGCCAGGGAATGGCTCCCAGTGCCAGAGGGCAGGGCTGGATGGGATTTTGGGCAGGAATTGTTCCTGGCAGGGTGGGCAGTGCCTGGCACAGGTGCCCAGAGCAGCTGGGGCTGCCCCTGGATCCCTGGCAGTGCCCAAGGCCAGGCTGGATGTTGGGGTTTGGAGCAGCCTGGGACAGTGGGAGGTGTCCCTGCCATGGCAGGGGGACACTGGGTGGGATTTAATGTCCCTTCCAACCCAAACCATAATTCTGTATTAAAGGATGTGTCTTTACTGTATTTTGTTTTGTCTGCTTGGCCTAAACACTGTGGGCAAAAAATTATCCCCAAGGAAAATTAAGGTCAGAATCTCCATTTTTTTTTTTTTTCCTCCTGTTCAGTTTCCCAGCCAATAAGTAAGGACAGTATTTCAAACCAATTTTAATGTGGAGGAGAAGCAGGTCTGTAGGACTTTTGACATATTCCAATTAGCTTGGCTTCAAACAGCCAGGAATACAGGCAGAAAATTCATCCCCTTTGATGCTGGAGTGTGAACTCTGGCCATGGATGAGCAAATCCAATCCTTCTGAGTGCAGGCGTGCTTGTAACGTGTCACTGGGGGAGTGGGAGGGGAGCAGGCTTTGCCAAAATAACATTTTTCCCCTATTTAAGGATTTTTTTAGGTCTTGGAGATTGTCTTGTTTACATGGTTGCAGTTGTTGGTTTATCCTGTTGAGGGAACCGAGGCTGCCCTTGATTTGTGCCACTCAAAACTATTTAGAATTTAGTCCTTTTTCCTGCTTTTTCTCTGCTGGTTTTCTGTGTGAAGGTGAAAGAATGAAGCAGAGGGCCAGAAAGCCCAGCCTGGCAGTGGTCAGCAACATATGCTGGGTGAGATAAGCCCCAGCCACTCCTCTCCTGGCACATCCTCCCTGTTCCTGGCAGCTTTGAGTGATTTGGACACTTCCTGATGGCACTGGTGAGGTCTCCAGAAAGGATCTAAATCTGGAGTCCATCCCTGGGCTCCTTCCAGACTTTTGTGAGTCACAAATTAAAAGAAGGACTTTCTTGTGTAGACAAAAAAAAAATTATCTTAGAGAATACAGTACATGAACTATTATAAATACAAATAGTTCTGTTCTGTGCAGGGACTTGGGGTGTTGCTTCACTTCTTTGGTCTTCTTACAAACACTTGATGAAGCAATGTTCTCCTGCTCTGACACAGTAATTTTTCGTGGATGTATTTCATATTTCTCAGAGTTTGTCTGCTATACTCTTTAAAGAAACGTACTGGAAACTATCTGTGTTAAGTGTACATCTGAATTTGCCTGGAATTAGTGTTCTGAGAAAAATGAAAGATTTTTTCCCCCTTTGACACAGCTCATTGGCCAAATTCAGGGCCCATACAAGGGGTAGTTATTAAGTAAGTTTTAAATAATTGCTACAAGCTCCTATTTCCCAGAATACAAGGGAAATCCAGCAAGAGGGGCTGGGTTCCAGTCTGCCTTGGCCAGGGATCTCTGTGCTCTCTATTCCAATTCCTTGACCATCTTCCAGCTCTGAGCTGCCAGCGTGTTCCAGCCTGGTCCCTGATGGCTGAGAGAGGACCCAAAGGGCTGGAGGGGAGAGGAAGGTGGAGGATCCAAACCCTCCTGGACCATGGCAGATGGGTTTGAGCCTCAAGCTGGGGCTGTCCCTGGATCCCTGGCAGTGCCCAAGGCCAGGCTGGACACTGGGGCTGGGAGCTCCTGGGACAGTGGGAGCTGTCCCTGCCATGGCAGGGTGGGCTTTGAGGTCCCTCCCAACCCAAACCATCCTGGGATTCTGTTTGAGCTGTGCTTATGAACCTCCCCATAAAGTCTTAACTACAGGGGAAATAATCTTTTTTTGTGCACATGTATGAAAGACTGAGCTTTTATTTAGATTACCCCCAAATTATCGGAAACTGCATTGGGTTGTTTTTTGTAGGTTTTGCAGGAAAAGCAGAAAATGACACAGCTCTACCACGTGTGCCTCTGATCCAGCCTCACTGGGAATCTGTTAGGAATTAGCTGTGGAGTTGATGGCTTCCAGAGTGGCTGCTTACCCAATGTGCTGCTTATTTTTATTTTTCACTGAAAACTTTACCAGTTGTTGCTGTTTCCAGGCAGGAGCTGGGGCAGGGTGCCCTTGGATGCAAACTGGGTGGTTAAATTCCTGAAAGCCAGCTCTGGGCAGACTCTGCTGGGTGTTTTGCACATACCAGGGGCTGCAGTGATGCAATTCACCCAGGGAAGAGGAAACAGTCCCCAGCTTTGTTCTGTTTTTGTGCTTCATCAGCTCCTGTGCCCCTCAGTCTCTGTCCTTGTCACAGCACGGGCCCACTGGAGGGTTACTGGAAGGTTTATGAGTGTGGTGAGAGCCATTCTGAGTCACAGAAATAAGTAAAATTAAAGATGAATGAAACTGAGATGAATTTGGCCTGCTGAGTCTTTGACATGTGGTTCTTGCAGCACTGAGCCCAGTATCAGTATCACAGTGCGAGTTCTTTCTGTTGGCTTTGCATGTTTTGCAATGGGCTTTATCTTCATTACCAGAGAACATTTTTACATAAGTGTTTGAATACATTTTCCTCTATTCAGCAAGTTCTCAGCACGAGTTTCCATTTGTATTTCCATTCTCCTTATTAGCTGCCTCATTTTTACCATGGTTTTCATTGAAACCTGCCTCCATGGGTGTGGGACTTTCTGCTCACCGGCTCCCATTGACTTTGGTGGGAATTCTCTCTAGAAAAGACTTGCAGAAACCATTTGTATAATTAAATCCATCTATTCCCTCATGAAAAACTCCTGTCCACGCTCAGTGAGCATGAAAACTTCTGAAAACAAATGGAGTGAAAGAGGAAACAGCGTTGAAAGAGACCACCCAAAGTACAGAACCAAACCAAGCATCATCCCTCTCCTTTTCCTTTATTCCAGAACTTGTATCCATACTCCCACACTGAGGGAGAAGAGAAAGCCACCAGAGTTATTAATTATTGGCAGAGATAGTTTAAAATAACAATTAAAAAAGGTCAGAAAGAGCTGTTTGGGCAGCCTGTGAGGATGGGCAGAGGTTCTGCTCTCTCTGGTGTCCATCCACACTAATCTGGGTTTGATCTGTTTTCACAGAGTCACGTTCCTGCTGCCACGGTCGGCCTGTTCCCAGTGTTGTGCCTCACATCTGCTTGGCAGCTGAAGCCAAAGCTTCTCCCTTTGCTGTAGGAATTCTGACAGGCACTGCCAGGAAATGAGAGTTGGATTCTTTAGCTTTGGGAAGCTCAGGATGATGAAGGGACCAGCAGGGATTGCAGGTGGCCTGATGTGGCCAGAGGGTGCTTGGCCACCACTGCTGGCTCAGAGACAAGGCAAGGGGCCACCAATTGTCACAGCTCACCTGAATCCACCTCAGAGACACCACAGCACCTGAGGGTTGGTGGTGAATTACACAAAAAAGGGTTTGATTGGTTTTGGCACCCGCTGCAGGTGGTGAAGGTGTTTCTACAATGAACTTCTGTGATTTTTCCAAGGGTTTAGTCAAGTCCAAGAAATTTTACTTTTCTCTTCAGAAAGCTCTTTATAAATGCTGATAGTTTGGGACTGGATCTGACAGGTCCTGTGTGTTTTACCCTATATAATTCTCTCCCTGATTTTATTGGTTGTAATTTAATGAACAGCTTTCCTTTTCCCTTTACTGAAAAGAGGGGACTCTTCCAGTTGTAGGATTTACCAAGATCAGGGGGGGCTGGCAGGAAATCCCATGCTGGCATCGTCATCATTGCTGGCAATGACTGAAAGAGACATGTGGGAAAAATTACAGAAATTCAGAGAATTGGGGTGAAATGATAAACTTAAGAACAGGAATGACAGATTTGGCTTCTGGAAAGATACATTAGGGAACTCTAAAGGACTTTCTTGGGAGCTGTTCCCTTCAGAGACAAGGTCACCTCACTTTGCTGTTGCTTTTTGAGGAATAATCTTGGGGTTTTTTTTTTTCCACTTCCAGATTTGTTGCAATGATTTCTCATTGGATTTTTTGTCCATGTAGTTTGTCGTGCTGTCCTTTTGGTAAAAACTTTGATTTTAAATCATTCTTAGGCTTTCTGGAAAGGCAGCTCTTGTTCATGAGCATATTTAGAGATGCCTGAATTGCTGTGGCTGCCCCATCCCTGAAGTGTTCCAGGCCAGGCTGGATGGAGCTTGGACAACCTGGGACAGTGGAGGAGAGTTGGGGCTGGATGAGTTTAAGGTCCCTCCCAACCCAAGCCGTTCCATGGTTCTGTGTTATGCTCATGGAGATGAAAATCAGATTAACCACGTGCTGATGCTTCACATCTGCAAGTCATGGCTGTTCTTAGGATTTAAAAGCATAGAAGAGGATGGAATTAAGGCACACAAAACCAGATGAGATAATTTAACTAAAAAAACCCAGGGATTGTACTGGGAAAAAGGCAGTGGCTGATTGGAGCTGAGGTGATGTGTTCTGAAAGATACCATTTAGAGGGTAAGACATTTACACAACACCATGAAATTACTGCCTGGGTTTCAGTGAAGTAAATTCCAGGTGAGTGTGGGGCCACCTTCTTGCATGTGTTTGCTCTCAGCTTTATGTACAAACAATCTGATTTAAAGCATTTCACGAATTTGGTGTTTTCTGGTGGGATAAAGAACCCCAGACTCACAAACAAACCCCAATTTTTGTGTACAAACACTGCTCGTGTGCACTGCTCTGCCTGAGGTGGGAGCAAGGAGCTGCAGGTCTGACCTGGAAACAAACACTAAAGTGGGTTAATTTCACATTAACAGGGACACAACCTCGTGTTTTTGCTTTCAGATTTAACAAATCAGGTGGAGACAGCTGGCCTGCAGCTGCAGAAGGTGACAGCAGAGATGGACCACTACAAGAAGCTGTTACTGTAAGATTCCCATTCCTTGATTGATTCCCACTGCCCATAAAGAACATAAACATTTTTTTTTCCCCCAGCAAGTCCTGCTTACCACAGTGATCTGAGAAGATTTTGACCTACAGAGGAACTATTTTATCTTCATATGATTATTTCTAAGCTCCTGGCTTTGGGAGTAGGGCTTCCTTCTTCCAGCAGGGATTCCTGGAACTGCAGAGGAGGGATAATGAGCCTGATCCAGTGCCTCAACTTACACACAGGTGTAGGATGCATTTTGGGAAATCCATGGAACTTCAAGACTAGAAATGTTTATGGGAAGGAATATGTAGTGATAGAGCAAGGGGGAATGGCTTCCCACTGCCAGAGGGCAGGCTTAGGTGGGATATTGGGAAGGAATTGTTCCCTGGGAGGGTGGGGAGGCCTGGAACAGGTTTTTCAGGGAATTTGTGGCTGCCCTTGGATCCCTGGCAGTGTCCAAGGCCAGGTTGGATGGGGCTTGGAGCCACCTTGTCTATGGAAAGTGTGCGTGGAACAAGGTGGGCTTTAGAGTCTCTTCCCACCCAAACCATTCCAGGATTTTCTCCCATTTCCAGAGCACTCCCCAGCCACTCAGAACACTCCCACAGCAGGAGCCTGACACCCCAACACCACCCAAACATCACAAATTCTACAACTGAGTGCTGAAAACCCCAGCGGGCACTGCAGCAGCTCGGGGACACCATCTCCAGGAGAATTCAGAGGGAGGTGCCAGCAGGATGCTGAAAAGGCACAAACTGTGTTTGTGGAGCTCAGGAGCCAGGAACTGGCGCTGCCAGGCTGATGACCATCCATCATCACTCTTTCCCCATGTTTCCCTGGAATTTGAGCAAGGATTTGTGCTGTTCTGCTCTGCACTTTCTGCTTTCAGTTCCTCTGTTCAGGGGGTCTGGCCATAACCGAGTTGCAAATATTTGGGATGCTTAGCAACAAAGTACTTCAGTGATAATGTAAGGATTGAGTGGGAAACAAAGATGTCATGAACACAGTTAAATAAACACTGAGGGCTTTCCAAGTGTAAATTAACATTTCAGTGTAATATGGGCACAATTTAATAAAACAACATATTCTATATCTGTTTAAATGTAAATATGAACCTTAACCATGGTTATTAATTGGTGCAATGGTGACATAATGACGTGAAACCTGGAAAGTTTCCAGCCCTTTTACCTACAAAATTGGGATTTGTTCCATTTTATTAATTTATTTCTCAAAACTGTCATCAGTGTTGCAAGATCTCACTTCTTGTTTGCAACATTTGTGATCCAGCTCAGGCTGAGATGGCACTGCAAGTGTAATTTGCAATTATTAACAACCTTTGCTGGAGCTGACAGAACTTTCTGTTCGTGGCCTTTTACTTGAAATGGAAAATGCAAGGAGGAAAAACACCCAGAAGTGAAATCCAGGCTGCTGCAGGAGTAAAGGCTCATTTCTTTGGATAATACCCTTTTTTCCCCCAATGTTTTTAGGGTGAAGTCAGCAGAACTTGATGTCTGTCAAAATGAACTGAAAAAGATCAAATATGAAAATGGAATTGTTGAGTCCAGGTAAATGCTGAAATGATATTTCATGTTTTTGAGCAATGACAGCAAAGTTTTTATTAGCTTAATGCCATTTTTATGGAATACATGTTACATTTTTTTCTGTCAAGTCAGTAAATTTTACTTCATAAAGATCACATGGAGTTTTGGCCAGTATTTTATTTCCCAGGCATTATAATTTTTGTCTATAAATAAGAATATAGTAACTACAATGCTGCCACTCCTTTGTTTCGTCTGTAGACTTATGAAAGAACTGAAGGAAAAGGAGGAATCCCTTCTCATTTGCCAACAAGTCTGCAAACATTTACAGGAGGAAGTGGCTGAGAAAGAAAGGAAAGAAGAAGATCTGAAAAGAAGAACTGGGAGATCAGAGAGTGAGCTGGAAGCCCTTAAAGCTCTCCTGAGCCAAACAGAGCAGGAGGTGCTGATGCTGAAACAGGAAAGGTAAAGGGAGCTGAGCTGGACTCAGGTGCTCCTGAAAATCCTGGAGATTTTGGAGGTCATTGGATTGGTTTTTAAAGTCTTACAGGACAGGCAAAACTTGGATGGAAGAGGAAAAAGAAAAAGTAGTTTTAAAAAATAGGAGAAGTTTTGCTTGGACTGCAGGGCTTCATCTTGAGTTTAATCTGATCCCCAAAGCCCCATTTCTGCAGCTGTTCAGCTGCTCTTTGTGCTAAAGGTGCAGGGAATATTCAAACCCTTGAAATGCAGAACAATTGGTGCCTCCTGGCACTTTTTAAGTGCTGAAAACAAGCCTGTGGCTGTCAGGAATAAAACTGGAGATGGAGATTCTCCTGCAGGGAATTAAAAAAAGATGGATTCAGGTTGGTGAGTCCAAAGCAAAGGCACTGAAGCTCGATCCCATTCCAGGGAAAACAGCCCTCAGAAGCGCAGTGCTTTATTTTCCACATCTCAAAAGCAATCCCAGGGACAAGGGCAGCTTTGTTCACAGCTGAGACCCTTCAGAGCCAGCCTGAACTGCTGGGAAGCAGCTCTCACACCTCCCCAAATACCAGATCCTGTCCAAGACCCTGGCTGAGGGAATACTGAGGCATTTTTGAGGTGGACAAGTTGTTAAGAACATCAGTGACAGGAATTTAACCTCTCCAGGAGTCTTGCCCTACAAACCCCACATCACAAACAGTACCTTGAATGACAGAAAACACTCAGGGGTTTTCATTCCAAACCCATTCCAATTTTTAAATTAATGATCTTAATATTCCAAGTTCATGAAATACAAGTTCTGGTTGGAATATTTTAAGTTTCTCTGTGTTCTTTGAAATTTGTCTTGAGAAATATCAAAGAAGTATTAAAGCACCATTTGAAGTGGAAGATCAAGTATGGTATTTTCTTTAAAATTCAGGAGGCAGCTGAGGGTGTAGTGGAGATTCCACATGGGCAAGGACCAGCAGGACTTCATTGCAAGGAAAGGGAATTCCAGCAGTGTGGGCAGAGCCCAGATTTACATGGAATTTTTGTGTTTTTAGGGAGCTGCTGCTGGTGTCCCAGCAGAGCAGGACGGAGCAGCTGCAGGAGGCGCTGAGGCAGAAGGTGAGGAGCGAGGACTCCTGGAGGGACAAGGTGACTCTGGGGGCTCTGCTTTGGGAGGTTTCAGCTTCACAAAGGGCACAGGGAAGCAGGGAATGATCTCCTCCAGTGCCACATGTGGTGCAGTCATGGAATCATACACAGACTGCTGTGGAAGCAGCTCAGCCAAAAATTCCATCAGGAACACACAAATCTTGCTGCCTTTGACCCCTGGGTCTGCTGGAGCCTCAAACCCCCAAATTCACAGGGAAAAGTGTGTTTTGGGGAGCCTCCTGTTTCCAAACGACATTTAATGTTTGCTGAAGTTCATGGAATCACAGGATCCCAGACTGGTTTGGGCTGGAAGGAGCCCCAAAGCCCACCCAGTGCCCCCCCTGCCGTGGGCAGGGACCTTCCCCTGTCCCAGGCTGCTGCAAGCCCTGCCCAGCCTGGCCTGGGACACTGCCAGGGGTCCAGGGACAGCCACAGCTTGTCCATAATATCCTTTGTCCCAGGAGTTCTCCTGCCAGCCTCTCCCAGTGGCATCTGGGAAGCTGCTTCCCATAAATGTCATCATGTCAACTGTGTTTTCATCTGGAGCTTTCTCCCATGAGCGCCAAAAAACCCTGAACTGAGTAAGAAATAAAAATACATTCATATATTAAGAAGAATAAGAAATAAAAATATATTTATGTATTAAAAAATTAATAGAGTTGAACAATAACTCTGACTTGTCTGATTTAAGCCTCACATAATTGGTGACTGAAATGACTGTATTTTTAGTTTCAGTGTCTAAAAGCTTTATTTAGTGCTAGGAAAACTTGGGCACTGGTAGCAATTAGGATCAGTTACATTTCTTTGGGAACCCCTTCCCTTCCCTGTCACAGGATATAATTTGGGAGGGGGGAAGAATCATGCTGGCTCCATAATCACAGAGTGTTTCCAACCTGGCATGAGAAGATAAAGATTGGTGGGAGGGAGAGGGAGAAATTTCAGCTTTGGTGTCAGAGCCATTAGAATGCAGCCACAGCAAGGCCCCAAAATTGTGCTCAGTAGCCAAAAAAATCAACAAAGTGACAACGTTGCCTTTGCTTTGGGCCACTGCAGAGCACCAGAGGGTCTCTGGTGCTTTTTCTGTTTAAAATCCATATAAACCTGAAATTGTTCTAGTGGAACAACAACAAAAAAAAATCACTTTTAGGGACTAATTCAAGAAATTACTCCATTGGAACACACCATATTTATGGGATCCCAGGATTATTTAGGTTGGAAAAGTTCCCCCAAGATCATGGAGTCCAACCAAACCCCCGAGTGCCACATCCAGTCCTTCCTTGGACACCTCCAGGAGTGACCCAGTCCTTCCCTGAACCACCCTGTCCATGGAGAAATTCCTCCTGAAAAGATGGATCCACACATTTATCTTCTGGATCTTTAAAATATTAATTAATGAGGGGTGTGTAAGTGGCTTTAAATCAGTTAGTGGCCATTCTGCTCTCTGGGAACATCAACCTGGACTTTATTTCCTTTTCTGGTTCTCAGCTTTATTAATTTCAGATATTAAATGTGAAATGTTTTGAATGAGCTCAGGTTTTTGTGTTGCCTTTATTTGTTTAAGTCTTTGGAGTCAAGGAGGCTCCAACAAGTGATCAGGATCTATAATAATAGGTAGAGTTAATTTGGGAATGGAATAAATTTGGGGATTTATGTTCAGAATCCCAACTCCCATCTAAGAATATAGATAGAATATAGAAATATATTATATAGATAGAATATTATGTAGATAGAATATAAAAATAATTATAAAAAATAAATAATAAGAGTCTAATTTGAGCATCTTACCAATACAGCAATTTTTAAGCTATAATTTAGTGGGGGATTTGCACCTATTCCACACCCAGAATTTGGTATATTTTGGTTTAAAAAATAATGAAAATATTTCCAGTTTCTCTTTTCCTCCTAAAGACATCAGGGAGATTTATTATCCTTCTGCTCATAATAAAGTGAGGAATTAGATAATTGTAATTAAGCTCATTGTGGGCTTTTGTGCTTTTAATCATTTGAAGTAATGAGGTTTGTGTTGTGCATTTAATGTGCCTGTTGTGCTTTCAGCCTGCTGCAATAAAATCCATCAGAATCAGCTGCACAAAGGGAATAGGGTGAGGAACCCTGGCTGAGGAGAAGTATTGCAGCCTTCAGGGTTTCCTCCAGAATCCAGAGTTTTCTGCTGGGGAATTTATGGCTGAATTTTGAGATTTGAATTGATAATGTGAATTATTGGAGATGCTGTAAGGACTGGGAAATGTCACCCAATATTCCAGCCTGGAGAAGGGTCTGGGATGAGCTTATTGTGACCTTGCAGGGCCTGAAGGGGCTCCAGGAGAGCTGGAGAGGGTCTGGGGACAAGGGATGGAGGGACAGGAGCCAGGGAATGGCTCCCAGTGCCAGAGGACAGGGCTGGATGGGACTTTGGGAATTGGGAATTGCTGGCTGGGCTGGAATTCCCAGAGCAGCTGGGGCTGCCCCTGGATCCCTGGCAGTGCCCAGGGCCAGGCTGGATGGGCTTGGAGCAGCCTGGGACAGGGGAAGGTATCCCTGCCATGGCAGGGGTGGGGCTGGGTGGGATTTAAGAACCCTCCCATCCCATCCCATGGATCCCATCCCATCCCATTTCCCATCCCATTTCCCATCCCATCCCCACTGACCCCCTCTTGTCCCCCAGCTGGAAATGGACCTGGCCAAAGGGGAGGCTCGGCACAAAGAAGCAATTCTGAAAGCCAGGGAAGAGGCCAGAGTGGAACTGGACCTGGAGAGACAAAAACAGCAGGAACTGATCACAAAATACCAGAGAGAACACGAGGAGCTGCAGCAGAAGGTGTGCAATGCTCGAGAGGAAACTTGTGCCAGAACATCACAGAAAACTAAAAAATGGGAATGTGAAGGAATAAAACCTTCCCTGTGTGTCATCCTCTCTCTGGATAACACAGTGCTTTTCCCCAGCCTTAGGAGATTTAGTTTTTTTAATTATCAGGCTGAAAATGACTATTCCAGGTCAAGTTAACTGGTGTGGGAGTTCTTTCTCATCTCATATTTTCACCACCAAAACTCCATCTATGTCCCCAGAGTTGTTAATTACATTTAATCTGACATCATCATTTTTTAAAAGCTTGGGACTGTTTCAGGCTGTGATGAGGTGCCACAATCCCACCCAAGGGAACCCAGCAGCTCCAGGGTGAGTGGCCAGTAAAGGCTTACTGGGCTGGACTGGTGCTGGCCACAGGGGTTGGGAGCTCCAGATCCTCCTCAAATTTTATACAAAAATTGAGAAATTATACCTGTAACCTAAATTTTCAAAAGGTTTGATCCAATTCCTGAGAAAATGGGAGAAATCTGGAAAAATAAAAAGGAATGTGATGAGGTTTTATTGTTATTTAAAGTCTGGGACATTGTGATTTAGAGCTGAAAATAAGTCTGGCTCTGTTCACTTGGCAAATATTTAACCATGATTTTTAAACCCTGAGGAAACCCTGTCTTGCAGTAAATTTAACTTGAAGTTAAATTTTCCCTTTTTTACCTCAATGTCTGTGTTTGATCTTGAACATACTAATTAATCTCTGTGTTCTCAGTGAGTGGTGATTAATTTACAGCTCTCTGGTGTCCTCTGAGGGAATTATGTAAATTCAGAGCTTTTTTTTTTCTCTCTGAGGACCTGCAAGTTTAAATTTGTTGGTTTTTTTTTCTTCAAGCCAACATTTGTCTGCTATTAATTCTCCATATTTAGAGTGGAGATTAATTCCTGTCTGATCTCACCCAGATCCCAGGTTTAATATCCAGTGCCACCAAGAGCTTGAGGATGGAGACGGAAATTCTGGAAAAGAAGCTCCAAGATGCCCAAATGAAGCTGGCAGAGAAGGATGGAGACAAGGAAAAAGAAATCCAGAGCCTCAAAAGGCTCATCAGTGAGCTCGAATTCCAGCTGACCATGGAAAAGAGCAACAGTGAATCATTCCTGGATAAACTGAGGAAAGAAATTAAGCACAAGTCAGATGAACTGGAAAAATTAACCCAGGAGAAGACACAGCTGATTCACAGTTTGAGCCAAGTTCAAGAGGAGGTAGGAACAGGTCCCAGGAAATGCCTGGTTATTTTTACTTGGAGACATGTGATTTCTAAAATCATCCAAAGGTCTGTGTTTCAGACCAGAAAATGCCTTGAAATGCAGATTTCTCAGACAAATCCATCATCATTCCCTAAACATGCTAGATCACAAAATATGGGAATTTTTAATTCAGCAAATGCTTGATCTTAAATTAGCATTTTATAGGAGAATATATCTATTTTTCAGGTCCTGCAGGGCCTTTCTTAGTCTGTAGCCTCACATCCCACTGCCCAAACATGGGTAAACAATGAAGAATTCCCAGTTTTTAGAGTAGAAGACACGGATATTTCCCATTCCTTGAACTGGTGTCCCAGCTCCCACCAGTGCAGCCACCTTCCCTAACTCAGGAATGCATAAAAATGAATTAAATGCAAAGAGAAGTTCAACTGATGGATATTCTGACCACAAACATTTGCTGAATGCTTGGAATATAATGGGAAGGGAGGAGAGAGCTGCTCCATGGGAAATGTGGAGTCAGGGACTGCAGATAAGATTAGGCTGGAATGTCCAGTGGCAGGAGAAAGAATCAACAGGGAAAATAAAACTCTTCCAAGTGATTTAGTGCCGGGGTTGGTACTGATTTATTCCTTGGGAAGGTTGGGACAGGTGTGAGTGGAATTCCAGTGAGGGTGTGCCCATCCCCGAGGACGGGGATGTGGGATAGAGGGGCAGTGCTGGGACCAGAGGGCTCCATGGGCTTCCCATGAGGGATTCCACAATTGCAGGTGTTCATACCTGCTCCCATGAGCCATGCAGGCTGTGCTCTCCCTCTGCACAGGGTTCCAGGGAAAAGCAGCACGAACCCCCCTGGCTGCCGCTGCACCTCTGCCCAGCGTTGCCTTTCCTTCCCAAGAGCAGCATTCCCACCTCTCCCAGCCGGGCAGGAGCAGGAATTCCTCCTGAGCACTTCCCTGGCATTTCCCACCGGCTCCTGAGGGGACAGGAGGACAATGCGGGGCGGTCCCTGTCCCGGGGGTGTCCCGGGGTGATGGGTGCAGCATTCCCGGTGTTTCTCTCTTTGCAGAATTCCCTGCTGCAGGGGCAGTGTCCAGGAGTGTCCAGGGGTGATGGAGCAGTGTCCCAGGGGTGTCCCGGGGTGATGGAGCAGTGTCCCAGGGGTGTCCCGGGGTGATGGAGCAGTGTCCCAGGGGTGTCCCGGGGTGATGGAGCAGTGTCCCAGGAGTGTCCAGGGGTGATGGAGCAGTGTCCCAGGGGTGTCCCGGGGTGATGGAGCAGTGTCCCAGGGGTGTCCCGGGGTGATGGAGCAGTGTCCCAGGGGTGTCCAGGTGTGGTGGGTGCAGCATTCCCGGTGTTTCTCTTGCAGAATTCCCTGCTGCAGGACACGGTGCGCCGGGAGTGCGAGGAGCGCTTCGAGCTGACGGCGGCGCTGGGCCGGGCCCGGGAGCAGGTGCTGGAGCTGCGGAGGCTCAGCGGGACCCTCCCGGCCGGGGATCTCCGCCTCTCCGGACCCTCGGGAACGGCCAGGGCTGCCCGGAGCCTCCGGCACGAATCCCTGGATCCCGTCAAGGGAAGGGCGGCCCCGCTGAGCGAGCCCCGCAGCCGGGTCCCCGCCGGGATGCGGCGCCGGCCGAGCCAGCTCTGACAGCTCCGCCTGGAAAACCATCCCGGCCTCCAAAGAACACCTGCCCGACTCATCCGTTCCTACCATTTAAAATCCAGTTAAAATTTTGTTTATTTTTGATGCAATAACTTTTATCTGTCCATTAATTTATTCATGGTGTAATTAAACGCCGGGTGCAATTTCAAGGTGAGAAAAGTAAAAAGAGTCTCTCCAAGTGGAGCACAAAGAGCAGCACATCTTCAATGAGTGGGACTGAAATCAGAGAATCCCTGGATCCCAGAAGGTTTGGGTTGGAAGGGACCTTAGAGTTCATCCCATTCCAATGCTCTGGGCAGGGAATAATGGCCCAGAATCACAGGATCAGGACAGATGGGGCTTGGAGCAGCCTGGGACAGGGAACTGGATGAGCTTTGAGGTCCCTTCCAACCCAAACCAGTCTGTGATTCCACGATTCCATCACTTCAAACCTGGGCTCTTGTCCCCCTGTTTGTGTCCTGGAGCAGCAGCTGGAGTAAAGGGGGAGCGTGGCCAGGGAGGAGCAGCAGTAAAATCACAGGAGCAGGAATGGGATCATGGCTCTGGCATGAGGGAGTGGCCAGGTCCTGGATCCAAACCAAGTCCAGAACAAATATTTCCCTTCTCCCCCTCCCTCCCAGAACCCGGAGCTCCTGCTGCTAAGCAATAAACAAAATATGGAAATGCCAGGGACCCTTTTTTACTGGCTTTGAAAAGAATTTAACCAACCTCACCATGTCAAGGAAAGTTTCCCAAGTGTTTTCCATGGTGGGATGAAAGGCAGCAGCACAAAGTGCCACAGAGGACATGGACACCTCATTGCAGCCCTGAAATTTTAGGAAATCCAACTTCCTGCAGGAAGTTCTTGCAGGAGTGGTGTCAGGGACCTTGCACTCCAGGACTCGTGGCAAAGCCAAACAAAGCTCCAGCCCAGACAAGCCTGTCCCTGTGGATCCTGCCCTGCTGTGGGCAGCATTCCAGCCCTTCCCTTGGACAGAACATCCCATGGCACTGCAAAGGCTTCAGTTTGCCCCTGGCAGGGCTGGGGGTGCTGCCTGCTCTGGAGTGAGCTCCTCCAGGTCTGAGCCTTCCCAGGAGGGATCAATCCCTGTGCCAGGCAGGGAAATGGGGCTGCTGGGATGGTTCTGATGCCCTGTGTGAGCCCCAGACACGACCCACGGCCAAACCCCTCCTTGCTCACCTTGCTGGGAGATCCATCCCTGCTCCCAGGTGACCAGGGACAAGAGGAGGCCATGGAATCTCAGCCTGTGCCTCAGTGTGGCTCATCCTTTTCCCACCTGAAGTTGCCCAAAATGTGATGTTCAGCCTCTGCTCCTGCTGCTCCTTCAGCAGGAGATGGGATCAGCACTGGCCATGCACAGCTTGCCATGGATATCACTTCATTCCCGCTGGGATACCACAAACCAAAGCTGGGATCATCACGAGACCTTGCTCTGAGGTGTGTGTAGGATCTGGGATCCCGACTGTGCCTTGCAGATGGAGTTTTTCTACAAAAGAAGAAATTGGACTGCAGGAAAAAGCATCTTAGTTCCTAAGCAGTGTTAAAAGTGCATGGAAATAGAAACCGATGCCACAGATCATTAAAATGTATTAATCAGAATAAAAACCTGTCTGTCTTTCTTTGTACTGTGCATTTTCAATACCAAAATAAGAGCAGGATAATGAAATTGGGGAAATTTCCTTTCTCAGACAACCCCCTACAGCTGCATTTTTAGTTATTTCAAACAGGCCCTTATTTCCAGCATGAAAATTCCCTGTTGGATTTTGTCCTCGGTGGTTACAGGTGGTTGAGGTTGTCCTGCTGAAGGAAGAACAAACCCCAAACAGCTGTGATGGTGTGAAACACTAATCCAGGGGTTTCATCCTCACAGCACAGGACAGAACTCATCGGGTGGGAGAAGAAAAAGGGCACTGCCTGAGATTAATCTTGAGGGGATTTTAATATAAGTGATAGTAATAATTAGTTATAATTAATTATAATTTTAATATAAAGAAATGTACTTTGTGTGGAGCATGTGGAGTTGCCCTGGGAGCTGTTCCCAGGTCATGGCAGCTCCCATGGACTGTTCTCCTTGGCTCTGGATCAGCGATCCCACCCAAGCTGGGACAGGCTCAGTGCCAGGCTGTGACTCTGCTCCTTCCCAGGGAACCCAGGGATGGGCCCAGGTGCCCCCTCAGGGGGATGGAGACCCTTCCACTGAGGGGGTTTGCCCAGGGTGTCTCTGAAGCCACTTTCCCACTTTCCCAGGCCCTGGGATCCTTCTGTTCCCTACAGAGATCAGCAGGATTCATGCACTGGTGAATGAGCACAGAATGAGCACAGGGAAAGGGGGAATAAGCAGAGGGGAGGGAAGGGCTGACGTGGGAAAGTCTCGGTGGGAGAGAGAGGAAAATGCCCTTCCCTGGAGGGGCAGCCAGGGAGGATCCCTGGGCAGCAGCAGAGCCCCGTGCTTGAGTCATTCAAAGTGGGTGGGGAAAAGCCATGGAAAATGTCCCGTCGGGAGCAGCCCTGCGCTGCAGGAGAGGCTGAAGCCAGTGCCCCAAAGGGGATTTTCCAGCTCCTGATTTATGGGCCATGGGAAGTGGCTTGGTTTGGGCAGGCTCCAGGGAGCAGTGCCTGCTTTGAGCTCCGGGGAAAGAGTCCTGGAAGGAACCTGGTGAGCACAAGGAAAGGATCCTGGAGAGCCATGGAATGCAGCAGGTTCTTCTTCCTGCTGGAGGATCACACTCTGTCCTGCCCAAATGTCCTTCACCATCACCATCACCATCACCATCACCATCCTCACAGACTGGGCTGAGCTGGAAGGACATTAAATCCCCTCCAGTGCTGCCCCATCCACAGCAGGGACACCTCCCACTGTCCCAGGGGCTCCAAACCCATCCAGCCTGGCCTTGGGCACTGCCAGGGATCCAGGGACAGCCCCAGCTGCTCTGGGCACCTGTGCCAGCCCCTGCCCACCCTGCCAGGGAACAATTCCTGCTCAGAATCCCACCCAGCCCTGCCCTCTGGCACTGGGAGCCATTCCCTGTGCCCTGTGACACAGGAATTGCCCTCTCCTGACATCCCATCCAGGGCAGCTGAGCAGCATTTCACTGGCAGCAGAAACTGGGGCTGTAGCATCCCCCAGGCTGGATTTTGGGAGTTCCCTCTGCTCCTCTCCAGGCTGGTGCTGGGGGCTGGGAATTCGGGAATGCCGGGTGGGGCAGGGCTGGCTCGGGAATCTCATTGGGAAGAAGCTCCCCAGGAGCCTGAGGCTGACCCTGCTCACTGAACATTTCCATGAATCATTGGCTTTTATGGAAATCCCTTCCAGCATCCTCTCCCCAGCTGTTTCCTGTGCTGGCTGCAGCCTTTGTTTTAATTTACCAGGACTGAGAGGTCATTTTAATCACCATAAAGTTCCCAACAAAGAACCACATGTGCCTTTGGGGAAAAGGACCCAAAAAAGGATCCTCGGGAACAGCTGCAAGGCGTCGGGGAAGGCTCAGGCGTGGAGAGGATTTATGGGCACTGTGGGTGTAACCAAGTAGCAGCACGGCCTCGGTGGCTGCCAGCTCCATTCTGTTTGCTGCTCTGCTTTGGGGGGAGTTTTTGTAGATTCCTGCTAAAAAGAACCCCCAGCTGGAGTTGGATGAGGCACAAATTCACCTGTTCAAGCTGGACACACGGAGACCTTGGATTTCTCTGCCTGAAAGGTTGGTTCTGGAAACCAGGATTTTCTGTGGGTTGTCTGGATTTTTCAGGGTTTTCTGTGTTCACAGAAATCCACAGAAATCCTTTCCTCTGGCTGGCTCTGGGTAAGGATGTTCCAAACCTGCTGGAGATCCATCTGACAGGGAAACAGTCCCTTGTCCACAGGGAGAGGATCTGTGTGTGTGCCTGACCCCACAGCAGGGCAGGGCTGTGCAGGAGGGCTGTGGAACATCCCCTCCTGTGGATCTGTGGAACATCTCCCCTGGATCTGTGGAACAGCTTCTCCCCTGGATCTGTGGAACATCCCCTCCTGTGGATCTGTGGGACAGCTTCTCCCCAGGATCACAGCACAACTCAGGGCTCAGATCACGAGCATTTAATCCGAAGCCAGTGCCTGAAATAACAGGAGAGCAAAAACCCTGGCAGGGAGCAGGATGTGTGGAGGAGGAGCACAGATCCCAGAAGACAAAAATCTCCAGGGATCCCTCAGCCTCACCCAGGGAAAATGACTCTGGGATCTTTAAGCTGATGATCTCCACAAGCCTGAGAGCAGGAGCAGGACACTCAGTGCTCGGGGTGCCCCTGGATCGCTGGCAGTGCCCGAGGCCGGGCTGGATGTTGGCGCTGGGAGCAGTGGGAGGTGTCCCTGCCATGGATGGGGTTTGGAAGGGTGGGTGAGGACACTCTGCTGCTCTGGGCCGTGCGAGGGGAGCAGGGCAGGGCAGGCTGGCAGCGCTGCCTTCGTGTCCCCTTTGTGTGCCAGCCTTGGCTTCGCTCCGACCGGGGAACCCTCCAGGAGTCCTGAAACAAAAAGCAGCCCCAGGCAATCCCGTGTCCATCAGGGAGCGCAGCCAGAGCTCCCTGACCAGAGCCAGATGGCAGAGAGAACATCTCTGCTCGTTCTTGCGGTGTCCCTGGTGGCAGAGCACTACTGCTCTCACCCTGCCCGTGGTGGATAAAAGGATGGAATTCTGCTGTGGGACTGGGCTGGTCCAGGGCTCCCAAGCCAGAGAAGCACCCGGGGGATGCTGAGCAGGGAGAAGGAGGGAGCTCTCTGCCCTTGGAGGGTTTTATTCCCT
Source organism: Pseudopodoces humilis (assembly GCF_049639895.1). NCBI lineage: Eukaryota > Metazoa > Chordata > Aves > Passeriformes > Paridae > Pseudopodoces > Pseudopodoces humilis. The sequence continues at coordinate 24,087,209 of NC_142210.1, read as the reverse complement.
TGGGAGGGACAGGGTGACAGCCCCAGCCTGTTCCAGTCGCTGTCACCCCACGGTGTCCTCAGAGCAGGTGTCCCCTCAGCGTGGGGGAAAACCTGGAACCATCCCCAACTGGCAGAAAGATGCTGAAAGTGTTTCCTTTTTTAGAGGTGTTGAGGCACAGAAAAACCTCCAGGCTCTGAATAAAACCTCAACTTCTCACCCTCTAAATCACTTTAAAATGGGACTTCAGGCATTTGAGTCTCAGTTCCAGATTGCTCCACACAAACCTGGGGTCCCAAATCACCAGGGAATTTTGGGAAGCTGCAGCAACCCCTGAACAGGGGTAATTAAATCTGTGAGGGCCTTTGGGGAGGTTCACCCGGTTTAAGATGACTTTGCTGTGGATTTCCCCCCCTGGCTCCTGAGCATTCCAGGGATGGGGCAGCCACAGCTCCTCTGCCAGGCCCTGGAGCAGCTCAGGCTCGGAACCCCCACGTTCCCTCCCCTTTGGGGTCACTCGGCCCCTTTGGGGTCACTCGGCCCCTTTGGGGTCACTCAGCTCCTTTGGGGTCACTCAGCCCCTTTGGGGTCACTCAGCTCCTTTGGGGTCACTCCTGGGGTTGATGCTTTGATCCACCCCCAGCTCCCAGGGCTGGAATTGGGGCCCAGGTGTGACCCCGAGGCTGCTCTGTCCCCATGGCCCGGGACAGGACATTTGTCCCCTCCTCGCCTTGGTGGCTTTTGGCAGAGCCGGGAGCTCCGCTGGGCTCGGCAACACTTCCACCTACAGAGGGAACCCAGAACGGCAGCGGGAACAGCTCGGCATCCCGGGAATGAGGGACAGGGAATCTGGGAATGAGGGACAGGGAATCTGGGAATGAGGGACAGGGAATCCCGGGAATGAGGGACAGGGAATCCCGGGAATGAGGGACAGGGAATCCCGGGAATGAGGGACAGGGAATCCCGGGAATGAGGGACAGGGAATCCCGGGAATGAGGGGCAGGGAATCCCGGGAATGAGGGACAGGGAATCTGGGAATGAGGGACAGGGAATCTGGGAATGAGGGACAGGGAATCTGGGAATGAGGGACAGGGAATCTGGGAATGAGGGACAGGGAATCTGGGAATGAGGGACAGGGAATCTGGGAATGAGGGACAGGGAATCTGGGAATGAGGAACAGGGAATCCCGGGAATGAGGGACAGGGAATCTGGGAATGAGGGACAGGGAATCCCGGGAATGAGGGGCAGGGAATCTGGGAATGAGGGACAGGGAATCTGGGAATGAGGGACAGGGAATCTGGGAATGAGGGACAGGGAATCCCGGGAATGAGGGACAGGGAATCTGGGAATGAGGGACAGGGAATCCCGGGAATGAGGGACAGGGAATCCCGGGAATGAGGGACAGGGAATCCCGGGAATGAGGGGCAGGGAATCCCGGGAATGAGGGACAGGGAATCCCGGGAATGAGGGACAGGGAATCCCGGGAATGAGGGACAGGGCATCCCGGGAATGAGGGACAGGGAATCTGGGAATGAGGGACAGGGAATCCATGGGAATGAGGGGGACACAGAACCCCAGGAATGATGGGGGACACAGAACCCCGGGAATGAGGGGGGACACAGAATCCCTGGAATGAGGGGGACACAGAACCCCAGGAATGATGGGGGACACAGAATCCCTGGGAATGAGGGGGACACAGAATCCCTGGGAATGAGTGGGACACAGAATCCCTGGGAATGAGGGGGACACAGAATCCCTGGGAATGAGTGGGACACAGAATCCCTGGGAATGAGGGGGACACAGAATCCCTGGGAATGAGTGGGACACAGAATCCCTGGAATGAGGGGGACACAGCACCCCTGGCGCCCCAGGGGATGGGGAAGCTGGGATGTGTCTGCAGGGTGGGGCCACGAGCCCTTTGCTCTCTCCAGCAAACCCATCCAGGAGGATTCTCCATCCTGGGACAAAAATGGCCCCTTTGTGCCAAGTTTTTTCCTTCCACTGGAATATAAAGACTTTTTCTTGGGGCCAGCTTTACTAATTTGAACTTTTTGTTTTAATGGCCCTGCTGGGCTGTGGCCAGGAAGGAGGAGGGGATGGAAAGATGTTTCCTTTGCAGGAGTGCTTTTTCCAAAGGGGGATGTGATTGCCAGCCCGGCCAGGAGGCTTTGCTTCCTGCCCTAAGGAGCTTGGAAGCTACAAGGAGCATGGACAGGACAGTCACAGACCTGGCCTGATGTGAAATCCTGGATTTCATGAGCATTTCCTGGCAGGAGCAGCAACCAGGGAGAGATTCCCTGGAAAAGGGGATCACCTCACCTGCTGCCACTCACCTGTGGGTTTGGGGGTGATTGAAGCCTTGAGAGGGACCTGTTGGGCCAATTTCCATCACAAATATTCTCCGATTGTTCATTTTTTCTCTTCCCAAACCATTCAAAGCTCCTGGTCCATGCTCTTCCTTCCAGTATCTCTAACAAACCTGAAAGGACAGACAGAACAGTTTGGATGAAATACCTTGAAACCTTTGCATCTTTTTGTTGAAAATTAGTAAAAAGTTTAACAAAATCCTTTTTTTCCAGAGAAAAAGCAATTCTGGGGGTGAAAGCCACCCAGGCAAAGCCCTGTGCTCAAGAACAGGCTGGGACATTTCCCAGATGTTCAGAGCCCAGCGGCAGCTCCTGATTTCCAGCAGCATGCCAGAGGCTGCAGCATCACCCAGGGCAGGAATCCTCCACATTTCCCAGGAAAATTGTCTCGGCTGCTGAGAGAAGAGCAGAGCGTAGCCTCAGGTGTCTCCTGGAGGGCAGCACGGCTGCTTGAAGTCCATCAGCCCTGTCAAACGATTCATTTGTCACTCAGAGCTCCATGACAACACAGGGAAACTTCAAAATTCAGGGATACTTGCAAGTGTTGGGAGAGGCAGGAGCTGTGGTGCAGGGACATTTCAGGTGTGGTGCCCTGCAGGGAATGGGGCATTCAGGGCCCTCACTGTGAGCTGTCCCTTGTGTCCCTGCTGAACCCACAGGGCCTGGGGGCTGTGACTGCACCTGGCACCTGCAGCTCCTGCTCACGATCAGCTCCTGCACGTCCCAGCCCTGCTGGGCTCCAGGGGCCCTCCCTGCCCGGGCACTTTTCCCAAGGAGCCCTCCCTGAGCTCCCTGCCGGGCTGCCTGGGGGAGCAGGAGCTGCCCCACACCCCCAGCTGCTCAGGAAGGGAAGCTCTGGAAGCAGAGGGGTCACAGTGCTCACACAAAGCCAGGGCTGAGCCCCCCGTGGCTCACTCCAAACAAACCCCAAAGCCAAGGCAGTGCTGCTGCTGCTCCAAACCCAGGGATTTCTCTCTGCTCCGGGCTATCCGAGCATTCCTGCCTGGGGGAAAAGGCTCCTTCAATTTCCATAGCAACAAACATTTTCCTGAACGCAACACACACAAAACTGTTGTTACAGACTGAAAACCAGCGGTAACCAAGAAACAGAAAGCAACAATTTCATCTTTTCCTCCTCCAGAATATGCAATTCCCTTTCTGCATCTCCAAGGGGCCCCAGCAGGACAGGGGGCAGGGATGTACCAACCCCGGAGCCTCTGCTCGGCTTTCCACCCTCCCTGGGCTCGGCAGGGGAAGGACCCAGCCCCAGCAGCAACAGGAGACGCATTTTGGGACCTGAGCAGGACAGCAAACACCTCTCACCTGCAGGACCCAGGGTTTGGGACCTGAGCAGGAGAGCAAACACCTCTCACCTGCAGGACCCAGGGACCTGAGCAGCAGCTGAAGAATCAGATGTGATTCCTCCTCGCTCCTTTCCAGGCTCAGCTCCAGGAATGTCCCAGCAGCTCCTGCTCTCAGAAATGGAACCCCAGCAGCTCATCCCACTGCACTTCACAGCTCTGGGACCATTTATTCCCACTGCTGCACCTCCAGGAGGACTCAAACACCCAAAGCCTGCCCACTCTTCCCCTCCCATCCACACCTCATGTCCCACTCAGGCACAAGGACCAAAGCCGTGTAAGAAAACCAAGTTTAGTTTCCACACATTTGGCATCCAACAGGCAGTAAAAAAAAAAAAAAAAAAAAAAAGCTTTATATTTTATTTCTTGTAAAAATCTTTGAACACATGCAGACTAAAACCAGTGTAAGAAAGTCTCCACCATGTTTAAACAAATAACTATACTTAAATATAAGCGTCTGCAATTGACTGGTATAAAAATAAGGTACGTTTTGCTTTTTTACAGAAATCCTTTCTCCAGTTCTCAGCTCAATAAACAATACACAACTCTAATACATACAGTGAACCTGATCGTTTGCCACATCTGGGATACTGCTAAGGTATTATGTGCAAAAGTTGGTAACAGTTTCTTTCCCAAAAGAAAAAAAACTCTTCTACACCTTTTAGAAAACCAGATGGGGGTTGCAGGTGCTGCAGCCCTGGCGGTGCCCAGCAGCCCGAGGCTCGGTGCCAGGGGCTGGAGCTGAGCCAGCCCTGCAGTTCTTGGGGCTGAGCTCAGCGGACGAGCCGGGCTCAGCGGACGAGCCGGGCTCAGCGGAAGAGCCGGGCTCAGCGGACGAGCCGGGCTCAGCGGACGAGCCGGGCTCAGCGGACGAGCCGGGCTCAGTGGCGGGGCCGGGCTCAGCGGACGAGCCGGGCTCAGCGGACGAGCCGGGCTCAGCGGACGAGCCGGGCTCAGCGGACGAGCCGGGCTCAGCGGACGAGCCGGGCTCAGCGGCGGGGCCGGGCTCAGCGGACGAGCCGGGCTCAGCGGAGGAGCCGGGCTCAGCGGACGAGCCGGGCTCAGCGGACGAGCCGGGCTCAGCGGACGAGCCGGGCTCAGCGGCGGTGCCGGCCATGCCCCGAGCGGCCGCTGCTGTGGTGCTTCCCGGCCTTGTGTGAGCGCTCGAAGGAGCGCGAGCGCTCGCGCCGCTCCCGGTGGTGGCCGCGCTCGTGCCGGTGCTTCTTGGCCGCCTCCGAGTGCTCCCGGGATTTGCTCTGCGAGCGGGAGCGGGACTTTTTCCGCTTGTGGCCGTGTCTGCTGGCGCCCTTGAGCTCCTCGCGGCCGTGCTTGGCCTTGGCGTGGGGCGAGCCGTGGTTGTGGTGCCGCCGGGGGCTCCCGCTGTGGCTGCGCGAGCGGCTGCGCGAGCGGGAGCTGTAGGTGCCAGACAGGCTCCGCCGGTTGTTGTAGCTGCGCGAGAGACAAGAGTTACAGAGGGAAAAGCAAACAGGAATCGGTGCTTACAGCTCCCCAAGTCACTGCAAAGTCAGGCTTTGACCCTCAGGGATAAGTGAGGGGGGGACAGGGAATGTCTCAGAAGCTGCCCCATGGAAGGCTGGGGTCATCGATGTGGGATTTAAAGTCCTTCCAACCCCAACCACTCTTGTGAGTCTTTTAGTTGAGCTCATTTGGAAATAAACAGCTCGAACTAAAAGGAGAATGCAGCATCTTTTGTCCACCTTGCCAAGGCTCCTCCATCAACACCAGATCGCTGATTGGGCGTTGCCTTTTCACCGAGATCCAAGTTGGCAGTTTCCAGCTTAGATGTCAGCCTGGAGATTCTCAGGATACCCCAACCTAAAGGCAGCAGCTCTCACTGCATCCCCCCTTCCTGTACCACGAGAGGGCAGAGCCACCAGGAGCCAGGCGCTGCACCAGGGAGCACTGACACAAGGACAAGCTGCACACCTGGGACACTCCCCTCCCCAGGGCACTGTGCTCCCAGAGACTGCTCTCACTGGTTATGGGATCCTTGTGAAGACAACCCCAGCCCAGCACAGACTCCTCAGGTACAGTGCAGTTAGGACAGGCTAATATTACAGCCTCATCTCTTAAAAGCAGCTCCACTCCCGGCACCGAGAGCCTCCCCCGTTTTGCTGGCTGGCACTCAGAGCGGCCCTGGCTCCTGGCAGTGCCTTGCCCTGCTGCAGCCCCCTGGATTTCCAGGGCAGAGTGTGACAGACCCCCCCCAGCCCCCACCCCACTCACTGCCTGCGGGGGCTGTGCGAGCGGGAGCGGGACTTTGTCCGGGAGCGGGAGCGGGAGGCGCTTCTGCTGCTGCGGCTCCTCTTGCTCTCCTTGCGCAGCCTGTGGGGCACAAACCAAACTGCTCAGGCACTGCCACAGTGCCAGCAGCCCAGCAGCAGCTCCCTGCACTGCAGCTGAAAGCATCTCTACTCCAGTGTTCTCCCATCAGGAGTTGTACCTACCCATTGTAAGGGCTCTTTGAGGTTTGCTGCCTCTCTTCAGGCTCTTTCTTAATGGTTTTGGTATTCACAGACACTGGAGATTTCTCCTCAGCTTTTACTTCTCTTGGGGAAGCTAAGAATTAAATTTCAATTCAAATATTAGTTCTTTATTCATCCTTTGTCATAAACACACTGTACATCCTTTGCACCAAGTGTAGGTATGAACTCTACATCTATTATTTCATCCCATTTCTCCATTTATATTCACTCCTGGAATGGGATATTCATGGGGAAGCCCTCTGCCCATGAAGGAGGAACAGCACTGGGACCTTCAGAGCACACAGCCAGGCTCACCTAGGGCCAAAAGGTACAAAATAGAAACTGTCTTTGTGCCCCCCACAATACAGCACTTGTTACCTTGCCATGTATTTACAATGCTACAGAAAGGATTAAGCCAGCCTGGCAAAATTACAGATTTCATCTTTACATTAATGGCACAAATACAAATGAGTAACAAATAAAATTACCTAGTTAAGAAGTCAATTTGCCTCTAGACAGTTGGTACAGCCCAGAGATGGATTCACCTTTCATGGAAGGGCTGTTAAACCCACCACAGCTCCTGCTTTCAAACTTCCAACCTCAGCTCCCTCCTCACAGAAAACACTCCCCTTGTTCTGTGAGAAACTCACACTGCCCAGCCCAAAGAGCTCTGAAAACTCAGGGCTCTTCAGGAGAAGCTCTGAGAGTTCAGGCAGACTGGCCAGTTTAAAATGCATGTTCCATTTAATTCCCTCTGATGCCAAGGCAGTGCTGGGCCTCTCCCCCCTCCATTTCCTGCCCAGCAGCTGTCTGCCCTCACTGCACCAAACCAGCTGCCAAGGACATGAAAAACAACCAGGGGAAGGAATTTTCACACATACCTGCTGCTAAAGGGGCTATGGAAGCTACTGCAGCACCCCCAAATTCAATCCAAAAAGCCTCTCTTCACATCACAGAACACACAGCAACTCCAGCTGCATTATCTCATTCTCTTAAGGGTGCATATTATTAATATATCACTCTCTTATCTGGGGAAATATGGACTAAAGCACCTCCTTTATTTCTACTCTGGTTTCAAGGTTTTGAGACTAATATTAAAATCTATGTTAAAAAAAAAGATTTTTCTGTTCAAAAAACAGACTTACATGGTTTGGATGCAGGAGAAAAGCCACCCAGTGTTGAGAGTGCTGGAGTTCCATCTGGATTTAAACCTTTTGCCTTCAGTTTTGCCTCCTGCAGTGCCATTTTCCTCTTTTCTACTTCTTTATCCAGAAACTCGTAATTGGGCTGTGAAAGTAACAACCAGGCAAGAAGCTGAACTAACATAATTCGTATTTCATCTCATTTCTGAAAAATCTGTCCAGATCTTGTAACTGTAACTTTTATTTGTTCTCTCCTTAGAGGAGCCCTTCCCATTAGCACACCTGTATCAGGCATTCCCAAACTTTTCTGGGCAACCGTAGCTCAGCTCAAGCTGCACTGAGCATTGAGCAGCAAAACCCAACGTGTCAAGCTCACCTTCTTTCTGGTATAAAGCTTCAGAGTTGTTAAGCAGATCTCCTGTATCTCCTCTTCTGTGGTGCCAAAGAGCAGGAACCAGTGGGGACGGGTAGGCAGTGGGATCTGAAAATCACACAAGGAGAAGCTTCATGGAGATTTCAGGTCAGGTTTTGTTGAAATGTTTCCATCAATTTCCTTGAAAGCAGAACAGCAGCACTGAAAGGCAGAGCTCAGGGCAGCCAGGGCTCACCTGCAGGGCTCTAGCAGCGAGGTAAATGCACGCACACGCGATGGTCTCCGGCTGGAAGCGAACAAACACGTTCGTCCGGAGGCTGTCGTTCATGTAATTCCTGAGAAAACAAAGCAGCCCAGATTGGAACTCCAGTTTGCTTTTCTTTTAGAGGATAACAATACTGGAGACTCAATTGACTTTATTATTTTTTCTGTTGTTACATTGAACATGTGATTTCTTCCAGGTGGTGCTGGATGTTTACATGTGTCACTCTGTGGCAGTTTGCACCACTGCCACTGCTTTAAACCCTGAGGCAATAATGTGCAGCAGTAAATCCAGGCAGGGTGGAACAGCCACTTCCTAGGTTCAGTGACCCTGGGAAGTGTCCACCGAGTTACAATTCGACCAGAACTTTGCATCTGTCCAGCTGATTGTCTTAATCACCAATGGGTTTGTATTTAAAAATCAATGTAGAACTCAAGAGCCATCAGGAGAGCAAGGTGTATTTTCAATCTGCCATTATGCAGAGGCTACCTGCAGAGCTCATAGAACTCTGACTGCATTTCAATTTGGTGTGCTTGGAGTCACTTTAACTCCATCCAGGAGAGGCACCCCATGTGCTCACTGAGTGTTGGAACAGACCTGTGAGTTAGAACTGGGCCCCTGAGCTCCTGCTGGTGCACAGGGCTGGCACTGCCAATGGCACATGCCCAGAGCTCCATGGATTTCTAAATTCCCAGCATGGGAGAGAACAGCAGTCAGTCAGTGAGGACTCTACACCCCCATGCCCAGCCTGGCTGCTAAGTGAACATGCTGCATGCACTGTCCTCTGTTTAATTCAAGTTTAAATGGCAAATCAACTAAAGAAATGCTGGCAGAATGGTCCCCCACGTGTCCTTTAACAAACAGCAGGTAGGCAACAAAGACATTGAGAAACAGTTGTAACAGTTACTTCTAGAACCAAATATACAAATCCTGGCGCCAGGACAGAACTAGGAGGTGCTGCCCGATGGCTTTGGGTGACGGCAGTGAACTCGCTGAGGCTTGCACTGGCTTGGCTGGAGAGAAGGGCAGCCAAAGCAGCCATCCCCAGGTCATGGGCTGAGGTGCAGAGGGCAGAGCTCTATGACTTACCAGCAGGGACTACCCTTCAATCAAAGAGTAGAAAAAAGAACAAAGTTAAATTGAGTTCTCCATCGCCCCGGTGGAATCAAGCCATGAAAATAGTAAGCAGAAACAAGCACCAGGAGATTGTCCAAATGTGTTTGGGTGGTAACTTACATCTCATTGCTTTGCATAGGGATCAGCAGGCTTGTTATTTCTGCTACTATTTTCCTGGCTAGGGAAAGAATGGAAAAATAGCAACTTACCAGGCTGTCTGTACCAGGGTTTGATTACGTTCACATTCTAGGACTTGTAAATACATAACAATGATCTGAGGAATAAGGAGGGGGGGAAAAGAGAAAAAAGACTCAGTTTCAACACATAAAGCAGGAGTAAGGAAGCAAATATATAAATATGTAAAAATAAAATCCAACAATGTGCCCAAACAATGGGGGCTCCTCTCCAAGCACACACTCTAAGCCCTCATGTCACTCCATCACCTTCAGACAGCTCTTCAGTTCACTGCTTTTCAAACCAGCCACCTTCACCCTTTCCCAGGGAAGTGACTTTTATCACAGTCAATAAAGCTGTTTGCCCAAGTACTCTGGCAAAAGCATTAATAACTACAGGGGAATAAAGAGAATAATTCAGCTCATTCTGACACCTGTGTTTCTTGTTCCACAGCTCCCAGTGACGCCACCAAGGTAGAGTAAGAATTACAATTACATTATTATTGAGAACTCACCTTATGAGGATGCTTGACATGAACACAAAATCCCAACTCCTTCAGTACCCTCCTTTCTGCTTTGATTACTTGATTTTTGGTGTTTATGTAGTTCTGATCAAGTATCAGGGGGCTTGGAGTCCTATAGTTTGCAAGAAATAAAATCAAAACTGTTTTGCATATCCAAAAACAACGGCAACTCTGTTTTCCCTTCCAACCAACTAATGGCAACAGAAACCGGTTTTCAACTCCTGCAAGCAAGTTTAAGCATTAATCTTGTGCTGTCCAAGTTTAGATAAACTAGTTTAGTTGCTGCTTTTGGCTAGCTACAGATTAGATGGCTGAGACAAAAAAAAATAACCTTCTGCTCCTGTGTATGCAAACTGCACTGCTCCAGCTGCTGGAAGGAGTTGGCTTGATGGGGGCACTCCCAAGAACTTTTCCTCTCCGTGGCAGAGGTGGCAGAAGGAGTCCTTTGCCAGGCAGGATTTCAAAGTAGAAGTAAGCCAGAACAGGCTTCTCACTGGCATTGAAGTAGCAACTCGTGCTCTAGAAATTGCAGTTTCCTAAGCACTGAAGAGCAGCTGGTTCACCCTTCAGAGAAGCCAGCCCTGCCCTGTGATGTGTGAAAAGCTGAGTGAAGCACAGAATTAACCTGGGAAACAGGCACGGGTCTGCCTGGGACTCTGGTCCTCTCTCTGGTGGTACCAGGGATGACCCTGCTGCTGTTTGCATTTGCAAAACAGCTCATTTCAGAGAGATTGCAAACTCCAGCACTGTCAATCCTAATTCCTTCCAAATCCAACCCCTGAACTGTCCACAGCATGTTTAATCACAGTAACCTTCTGTACACCTGATGCACAAGTGTAACGCTCCATTGCATATTCTGTGCTTTATCCTTGGTTAGACTTGACCTTTCCACATTCCACATGGGATATTTTAATCCACTTCCTCCTGAAGACAGACCAGCTTTTTCCCTGTAATATGCCTCACACATTCCATGTGCTTTCCAAAGCAGAATAATGTTTTATGCAGCTCGTTATGCTCTAATAAACCATGGTCTGTGTACATGATACACCCCAAGCACTGGTGGCAAATTTATTTTACATTACCTTCAGTAGAAAAAAAAAGTAATGCAAAGTGGATTCAAAATACAGCTTTTGTTGTATCAGACAAAATATTTCACTGCCAACTTGCAAATTCCATGAGTGGATCTCACTTCCCTGCTAGGTCACAGAACAGAAAAAACACTCAAAAAACCAAGGTTCCCACCCCAGGAAGAAAGAGTCAATTTAATGACAAGGCTGGAATAATCCAGTTTATCCCACAACCTCTGCAGTCACCTGGACAGGCACCGATGGCCATGGGCAAAGGACACAACAAACTTCTTTATTAAAAGCATCTTGTTGTATCACCATGCACTTGAAGCATGAGCTGTCCCTGCCCTTCCAAGGGGCTGAGATGCAGCTCCCAGCTCTGGAATGAGCAACTGCAGCTCCCTGGTGCCAGGATGGACCTGCAATTCCAGTACTGTCTCATTATATGAAATGCCAGGTTTTCCACCTTCCAGCAGAGTAACTTCTCTAGTTAAGTGTTACTCTCTCTCAGCAGGGCAGGTTTAAAAAGTTTTTCATTCCAGCTCCTATGAAGAAGCCCAAAATCAATAGATTTTTTTTCTTTTGTTTATGGTTGGTAATTTTTCTTTTCTCCCCATAAATTAACTGAAGAAGAAAATATTTTCAGACCTCTCTAGGGTAACTACTTCAGTGAGGAGCTGATTTTGTCTGAATGCTTCAGCACTACAGAGACAGGCTGATCACACTGCTCTGGAGTGGGACAGTGGAACAAGCAAGTTTAGTTCTTCCCATCAGTGAAGCTGATTCACTTCCAGTTCACTCCCATCAATTTTACTGGTGTTGATAACATTTCCTTCAGTATTGCTCCCCACAATTTCATCTCAAGATCACGAGCATGAACAGGATGTGCAGAGCAGCACCCAGAGCGAGTTCAGGTGTCCAGGCTGTTTGTCAGCAGAAAGCTGCATCACAGGTGGGACATCTCAGGTTTAACACTCAGGAGAGCCATGACTTGCAGTCTATTAAAGCAATCTCCAGTGGCAGTGCTCAGGATCATGCACCACCCCACCTTCCACATGTCCCTGCATTCCCTGAGAACTCTGGACGGAAGTTAAGGTGGCTCCAAGCGCAGCAGGACAGAGGGGAGCCTTTACTGCAATTACAGGGTTGCTCTACCCTGCTGTCCCATATTCCTTTGGTCACAAGCCCTACAGCCCTAAGGAAGCCATGAAAACCATCAGTTTATCCAGCCAGGACTTCCAGACAAATACAGCCTTTTATCCTCTCAAGGGAAAAAAAAAATCTGCAGGAGACTTAAGTGTTTTACTGCACCTTATTACTGGCACAAGCCACGCTCTCCACTGCATTGATTCACCAATTTAATACTTTTGCCATCAACTCTGCAATGTCAGTAAACAATTATTTACAAGTCAGAAACTTCAGATTCCCCTTTGAAAAACTTCTTTGTTTTCTACTAAGAAAAAAAGAGGAACTTTGCCAGTGCATTTGCTGCACTTAAATTCTCAGTCCAAGAATTATCCTGGGGCCAAGAAACAAACCAGAGAAAAAGAATTTATAAGCTTATATATGAAATACAAGCTTCAAACCCTGTATAGCCAAGGAGTGTTACAAGTTCCTACTTGGAATCTGTTCCTACAGACCAGCACTGGAGCTCCAGGCATGACTTTATCTTTAGAACAGAGCACACAGTGGCCCCTCTGGGAAGTCAATCCAACACCTAAGATGCAAAACTTGATTGGGATTTAGATTGTGCAACAACCCAGAAGATTAACACACACTGTGTTTTTAACAGCAAATAAATTAAAAATACGTTTTCTTAAAATCACTGAAAAATGAGACCTAAGTTCTCCACACAGTTTCAGCTTCATTTGGTGTAGTATTAAACTTTGATGTCTTTGGCATGACTAATACTTGGAGGAACAGTGCCCTGCATGGAGTTTTGCTCCTAATGAGCAAAGCACTTGTGACAAGTACAGCAGAGCACCAGCACCTCATTTCAAGGAGCAGAGATCTGTTATGCTGGTCAGTAAAAGAACACCAGTTCTCTGTTTGTCTCCAGGATCACAAGCACAAGCAGCACAGGTTTGCAGGCAGTCTGAAGGCACTAAGAACGTGTGTCATTAACGCAGCCCCACTGCAGGGCCCCTGAGCGAGGAACAGCTGACTGAGCACCTCAAAGCACCATGTGAGATTACAGCACCACACGTGTCACATTTCCAGTCTCAGGACCTTCTGCAGCTTTCAGGCACAGTTAAAAGAAATAAAATCAACTTCAAACTACATTCTACAAGTTAAACAACAGTTGCACTTTGCTCAGAACAAAGAGGTTTTGGCACACAATATTTAAAAAGCAGTTTTTCCATAGTACGAGCTTTTCTCCATGCACACAAACATTTTTACATGCAGTTCTACATCACATATGCTCGTCAAAGATCCCAAAGAAAATATGCTTGTCCAAAACACTTGTTTAGCTTTTTCTTACTTCTCAGCATTAGAAATACCACCTTAGTTGACTACATATCTCATAAAAAGAAAATTCCAATGCAATTCCCAGTTCTGCAAACAGGTACATAGAAGGGACTGCTTACATCATAATTGATAAAAATGTACAAATTCAAGACTTCCGTACCCTTGTTTTACTGTGAATTCAAACTGCAGTTATACAGAGCCAGAAAGTGGAACTAAGAACCCAAAACTGGTTAAGAAAGAAAGCAAAGCCTACCCAAACTACCCCAAATTTGTGTGCAGGTTAAGAGCTTCAGTTAACAGAAATGCTAGACTAAAAAAGAAAGTACAGCAGCCTGTTTCAGTTCTGGGTTGTGTGTGAGAGACTAACTACAGCCTAAGTGTTAGCTTCAGTAAAAAATAATAAAAAAAAAGGTCAAGCTAGTATTCTAAAAACCTGGACAGCAAAGAAAAAAGCTTATAACAAGATACAGGAGTTCTTCCAAATGGTTCACCAGCGGCCAACCTGTTAGTCCCCCGATTCCAGTGACCTATGCTCAGAGCACTGGCTTCTCCTTGGGGATTTTCGATACTTCACTCACTGTTGCCATGACGACAGCTTCATCTTTATGTACCACTCCACATCACCCAGGCTTTGGTAAATGTAGCTGGTCGCTGTATAGTCGGTTGCAAGGGAAAAAAGAGTTGAAGTTAATAACGTGTACACGTGATGGAACTGTCAGCTTGTAAAAAGTACAGAAAAACGTTTACATCCTGCTTGCTAAAAAAAAAAAAAAAAAAAAAGGGGGGTGTGTGCAAGTCTGAATACCAGACTGCAGCATTTTTAAGGTTAATTTCATGCAGATTCACTCAGAATCGCAGAGCAGCAATACCCATTTCTCCCGAAAATAATGGGTAGCAGTGCACGATTTCTCTGGACATGATGCACTTTAGGCACCACGTAACATGCACAAGTTGGGATTTGGAACAGGCTAGCTGGAAAGATTTAAATTCACAGGTTAAGTTCAGTTTCTCTGATTCTTCACACAGCACAAAGAAACAACTAATTTGTATTCTCGTTGCAAAGAAAAGCAAGGCATATGATTAATTAACCTTCACTGCCTGGATGGAGGCCAGAATGTTACTAATCACTGAGCCTGCTCCAGTAGTTCCAATAACCAGACTCCCTTAATAACTGTGGAAGACAATCCCACTGAATTCACACCTGGCATAACTTCACACAGCTCTCTCAGGGCCGTCAGGGAGAACAGCTTTAAAGGCCAGACAGAACAAAGCTAAATTCCAAAGTGTAACACCAACTCTTCCTTCTTGGATCTAGAACTAACTAGCACAACACCATCAGGAGGCAGTCAAAGCCAAAGCTCTGGCTTCAACAGAAGCATAACCAGAATAAAGACACCAACAAACAGCTGGCTTCCCTAAGGGATTTCTACTCTGTTTCTCAGAGAAGTCTGCACAACACAGGTTTAAATTCCTGCCATCACCTGGTGACGAAGGGCAGGGAAATAAAGTGTGAATTTCACACGGTAGCTAAAACAAAATCCTTTTGTAACTACAGAGTACCTGAAGCTTTAAGCAATCAGGCACCAGAAGCAAAGCTGAAGCCTCCAATCCTAGACTTTGACACTGCTGCCCGACAGAAATAAAGAAATTTTGTGTTTAACAGTAACCTAGAGAACTCCTTTCAACCACACCTTCCTCCTTTCAATGCATCACCAATTTGCACTGCAGTGAAAGACGCTGCTTTACACACAAAGAGCAGCACCAGGTGCTCACAACTGGGACAGCTCTACCCCGCCTGCACACGGCCAGGCGAGCCCCCTCTCCACCTGGGCAGGAACACGGCACCAGAACAACGCAGCTCTCGCTTTCTGCACCTAAAAACGCCTTCAGCCTCCCACACTCAGTTACACGCTTCTCACCACAGCAGGGCAAATCTGACCTTTCCTAAGGTACCTCCTAAAATGGCTTTTTCTAATAGGCAGCACTGTCACCACTTAAAGTTCAGCTTCTTAAAGGACACTTTCTTAGCACAACAAGGACACTTGGACAGCCACAGACCAAGGAGAGAAAAGCATCAACACTGCTGAGTATGGTTAAAAAAGTGGAGAATACACAGCAACTCACTAACTGGCTACTCACAACTAAGATTACCTTACAGTAACTACGAAACATCAAAAATTCAACAAACATACCTGAAACTACAACCGTGGTCCTAAAACTAAAACAAATACTTGCCAATCATAACTTGTAGCTAAATCAACAACGAAAACGGGTCTACCAAGTGAACAAAAGCAGAAGCAGCCGAGATTGCACTGTACTGCCTACACAGCAGCCAACGGGCACTCCCTTCTCAATTTTAGGTCGTTGAACTTAGCCTGGAAAAATACTGTGAATTGAGAACTGCAGCGTACATTAGTGGTCACAGGTGTTTATGCTCATAACGAAGCTGATCTTACCTTTTTGCTCTTAACTGCCGCAAGTGATGGAACACGTTGATCACGTCCCTTATCCGACGAGGCGCCTCTTCGATTTTGGAGGCGAGATTGATGCAGGCCATAGCAACAATCTGAAAAGAAGCCCCGTTTCCGTTAAGCAAACAATTTTCAGCCCAGATAAAAAGAGAATTACGTAAGTAAGAAGCAAATCCGGCAGGCTCGAAGCGAACGGCCTGTGTGGCGCGTGGCCGCCCCAGCCGCCCTCTCCCGGTGCCCCCGGGCCGCGCTCACCTCGAAGCTGTGTTTGACGAAGGACTTGGAGTAGAAGAACCGATGGAACAGCACCTGCCCCGTCGCCATGGCCACCTGTGAGGGCAGAGCAGGAGGAGGGAGAAGGAGCAGAGTCAGTGCCCTGGCCCAGCCGCCGCCATTTTGTGTGAGGCACCGCCACCCCCCCCGCGCCGCCTCACGCCCTTCCCGCCGCCACAATGGCGGCGCCCGACATTCCCTTCCCTTCCTCCCTCACCCCCCTGCAAGCCCCGGCAAGGGCCCACCTGCGGCAGCCGCAGCAGGATGCCGGCCGCCTGGATGAGCTCGCAGCCCAGGATGCGCAGGTCGGTCTCGCACTGCAGGTCCAGCCCGTCCTGCATGGAAGGGGTGGGCGAGAGCCGCTCCTCGGGGATCAGCGAGTGGTCGATGGTCAGCGACACCTCGGAGTAGAGCCGGTCGCCGATGAGGATGCCCGGAGCGGCGGGGGGCGGCGGGGCGGGGGCGGCGGGCGCGGCGGGGCCCGGGTGCGCGGCGGCCATGGCGGCGGAGCGAGCGCTGGGTCCGGGTCCGCTCCCGGCGGCGGCCGCGCGCCGACTGCGCGGCCCCGCGCGTGACGCACGCGCCAGCGCCGCGCGCGCGGGGGGCGGCGGGAAAAAAGAGTCCGCGGGACACGCCCCGGGAATGGACACCGGGAACGGGAACCGGGAATGGGCACCGGGATCGGGAACGGGCACCGGGACCGGCTGTAAACCAGTACAGAATAATGGAGTGTGCGCCGCAGCAGCGGGAATGGTGCCGGATAAACCGCGCTTTAACCACAGTCGTTGGGGTTGGAAAGGATTTTTCAGGATCAATCCAGTCCAGTCCCTGCCACAGGCGGAGACAAAGCACAGAATAAATAAATATTAAAATATATAAAATACAGAAATTCTTTCTAAGTGGTTAACCAGGGCTCGGGTCCTGCATCCAAGCCCTGTCTTTAAGTTTTTGGTGCTCGGAATATGTCACATCGGGAACCAAAAAATCCATGGATTTGAATAAAAATAAGGTGGTTGCGGCTTATTATTGACAAAAGGTGGGCTGCGCCTTTCCAGACTGGAAACGTCCAGCGGAAAGTTTATTTATTACGGGATAACAAAGCGAACCAGTTTTAGCCGTTGTAAGTAATAAATTCACAATAAATGAGGAAACATTCCCACATGGCGACACGCGCGGAAGAGCACAGCGGCCAAGCACGCCGCACCCGCCGCTTCTCCCGGACACCGCGCTCCCGAGCGGCGCCAGCCGTGTCTCAGCGATCCCGGCCTGGCCCGCTGTCGCGATATGGCTCCGCTGTCTCAGCGCTGTCTCAGCGATCCCGGCCTGGCCCGCTGTCGCGATATGGCTCCGCTGTCTCAGCGCTGTCTCAGCGATCCCAGCCTGGCCCGATGTCGCGATATGGCTCCGCTGTCGCGACCACGCGGGACGCGGTGACCGGGACAGCCCCGGCGGATGCGTCACTTCTGGGAAGAGGCGCAGAACGGCCCCGAGCCGCGCGCCCCAGATCCCTCCGCGGCCGTAACCGCATGCGCTCGCCAACCGGGAAAGCCCGCCCCCCGCGGCGGCCGCGGGCTCTGATTGGCTCGCTAAGTTTGAGTGGCAGCGGCGCCTGAGGGGCCGAGTCCGCCATGTTGTGTGGGGAGCAGGCGGTGGCCCCGCCTTGCCCGAGTCCGGGGGGATCCCTCATGAGCAGTCCCAGATTCCCAGAGGTTGGGAAAAACCTCCTGCATCGAGTCCAAGCTGTGACGGAGCCCCGCCTTATCACCGGCCCACAGCACTGAGCGCCACGTCCACACCTTCCTTGGACACCTCCAGGAATGGTGACTCCAAACCTCCCTGGGCTGCCCCTGCCAAGGCTTGACCATCCTTTCCATGGAGAAATTCCTGCTGATATCCAACCTGAGCCTTCCCTGGCCCAGCCTGAGGCCGTTCCCTCTCCTCCTGTCCCTGTTCCCTGAGAGCAGAGCCCAATACCCCCTGGCAGGGACTTGTGCACAGCCAGAAATTCATCCTGAGCCTCCTTTTCTCCAGGCTGAGCCCCTTCCCAGCTCCCTCAGGAATTCTCCAGCCCCTTCCCAGCTCCCTCAGGATCCATGGGATCAGCCGTGAGGAAAAGGCCAAGGTGCTCGTGGTCTGCCCATCCTCCTCACGAGGTGTGGAGCAGCACCTTATTTGCGTAATGGTTACAGTAATTAATAAACTTCTCTAGTTTTACAAACACGTCTTTTAGAAAGGTCTCCACCATATGTTTGGTTTTTACCCTTCTTTTCCTATTATAGTTCGGGCTTCAGAGTCTATAACACAAAAACAGTGTTTCTTAAATGGGAGTAAAGCATTTAATTGGGAGCTGTTTTATGTGCAGGTTCATGACTCAGCAGGGATCCTGGATATTTGGAAAGGGCATTATTTATTATTCAGTTATTTGGAATAGTTCACCCTATTTTCCTGGCCCTTTGACAACCTCCCCTCCTATAGGCATGTGCTGTACAATCCCTGAGATTTTAAATACAATTTTACACGGAATAAAAAAAAAATCTCACCACCAACCTGGGACTGGCTTTTTAGAAACCTGGAACAGTCTTTGGAGCTGTGACAGCAGAGCCAAAAAATATCCTGTGAGCCCACAATGCTGGTGCTAAACACCTCTGCAATGGCAACAGCAATTTACAGCCCACGGAATGCACTGGAGATTAAAGAAATAGTAATAAAAGGAGAGCTGGGAGGAGCTGAATCGGTTCTCTGACCCTCAGATTAGCCTGAAGTGAAAATCCCGGGTTATGTGGTATTTGCAGAAGGCGAGCAGCACTTTCCATTTCCCCCCCAGGTACCGCTGTGTGCCAAGGGAAAGGAGGAAAAACGAGTCATGGAAGCAGCAGGTGTCAGCACAGTGGAATTTACCCACTTTTTTTTTTTTTCCATGCACACACCCATCATTTATTGCTTTTAATGCACTCTAGTTTTCCAGGTTACACTTTGATATTTCAAAAAGCTGGACAGATTTGTGCTTGCTGTTCTTATGCAGCTCAACCCTCCTGACCGTTCTTAACGATCCTTGACGTTTTAATGTGAGTATTTTTGAACTTGATAAAGATGAGCAGTGTCTTGTCCCCTCGGCAGCAGGAGCAGTGCTTTGTTGCCAGGACACTGCTGGAAAATAGCATCAATCAATAATTGCTGCTTGAGTCATGATGAGGCATTAACCAGCCTGGTTCTCCTGGAGTTCCTTTGGCCTGGAACTCTGCAGGCCATGGAAATGCCTCTTTAAATCACTTATACACAAGTATAAACTGATTTTGTTTTTCCAGGTGTCTGATTGCAGCGAGAGACACCAAAGCTGGGTTATAACAAAAAGGAAAAGAGGAAACACCTCATGGAAAGCGAGTTTTGGATATCCCAAATGAGAGCCTAAATCCCCTCAGGATTTACAGGCTTGGCAGCAAATGTTTCCCAGAACAAAATACAAAAAGTTTCTTAGCAAATTACTACAAATTATAGTGTGCAATTACCTTAGCAGAAAGTAAAGGATTATTTTGGGAAAATAAGAATCTGTGATGACAGAAAAATCTGATTTCCTTAAAGAATGATGGCTGTAAGAAAGCAATGTGACAAGAATTTAGGCAGCAAAATGTTTTGACATGAGCTGATATTTAAAAGTCTCTGCTGTCATATCAAATAGATGAGACTAAAACAGGGCAGGATATGCTTAGATCAACTTATTGATCAATTTGTTAATTAAATTCTAAAATCTCCAAAGTAAAACATTAGCTGAAAGTTGATTTCTTTTTATTTCTATCAAGTTAGAATTTCTAAGTTTCTAATTTTCCAGTTAAAATTTATTTCTATCAAGTTTCTATCAATTAAGGAGATTGACTTTAATTTTTCATGCTGAATGTGATAAATTAACTGAGAATCTGGAATTCCCTTCCATCTCAGTGATATAAAAATCTGCATTATCAGCTGGAACAGGACTTCTGGTGGCAAGTACAACACCCACATGTGTCGAGTACTGGGTTTGCATTGATGTAAAAGTTTGGTGCCAAAAAAACTTGGCAGTGGGATTTATTCCAGCTGGATAAACAGTGTTTTGCTCTGCCAAATTATAACTTGAAGAGGAATTCGTTAGATACCTTTATGAAAGAATTATAGAGACTCCAATCTGGGGCTCTGAATGAACAGCTCAGAGGAACAAGGAGGATTATTTGAAATCGTTCCCAGAGGGCGAGTTCTTTAAGCTCTTACTCACTGGTTTTGAAAGAGAAAAGAGGAATTGAGCAGTGCAGTCACACCCTGCAGTTGGAACCGTGAATAACCGCCTGTGAAACCAGGACAGTTGGGATACACTTGGCTGTAAATGTTTCTCTGTTTCAGGTTAACCGAGCCTTTACCTTCCACTCCCCAATCCCTCCTTGCCTTGGTTTCAGCGAAATTCCTCTCGTTCCTTGTTTACTGCAGTGGAGGCAGCCTTGGTGACTGGCTTAAAGTCTTTATCAAGAAACGATTTAAACGCTGTTTGTGTATGAAAGCAACTTGGTTTTGTTTTGCCCTTTTTTCACAATTTTTCTGTCATCTAGAATGTAAAATTCACTGCAGAACTGGAAAATTGGTGCTCTTCAAACCTCATACTCAAGGCACAATACTTGTTGCCTTTTGTTTTCTAAGTAAATCTGAATTTTTGGGTTCTGTAGATTTTTCAAAAGTTGTAGTGCCTAAATGAAACCTCTTTCTCTCAATTCATGAGTTTATGGACTCAAAGCTTCAGGTTTCCCATCACAACACACACAAATCCCGTGAACTTCCATCAAAGCAGTGCAGAGCATTGAGAAAAGAAGGAATTAAGGAATACTCACAAGTATTAAAATCAGTTTTTCCTACAGACTGATGTTCAACAGCTCACCTCTTTGCAATAATAGTATTAATTTAAATAAACATTCAAATATAGCCATTTGATGCATTTACAAATTGGGTACCAGGCTTGAAGGCACTGAAATTCAATTTGTGTTTTCCAGCACACTTAAACTCAGCCCTGCTTTTCTCCTTGAGACACTCTGGTGTTCCAGGAAAAGCATGTGGAATTGGATTTATTGGATCTTATCAGGTCCCACTGAGGTGTAGATCAGCAGCAATAACAACCTTTAAGGCTGGATCTCTGGGCTTCTCTCTCTGGAGAGGTTGGGTGTGAGCAGTGGCAGCTCTTCCGCAGGGCGGCTGCGCATGGCCCGGCCACGAGCAGCTGGAATTCTGTGTGGGCAGCTCCAGAGGGTGGAAGGAGAGCAGGTGATTGTCCCGAGGTGTGACAGCCCTGTGGTGACATCTCTGCTGCCAGGTGGTTTCTGCTGAGCCCCAGCTTTGACTCAGCACTGCTGGTGACACCCGAAACCGAGAAGGTGTGACAGGAACAAACAGGCTGCTTCATGTCCCCGCGGTGGCACAGCTCCATCCTTTGGACAGCCGAGAATTGAAGGGTGTCAAACCCTTCTGGCCACCTTTGGGAACGGGGAGAAGCACACAGCCAGCCTGGGTGACATCCCCACCAGCCCTTGCAATCCCAACCAGCCCAGTGAAAGGCTGTGGGTCTGGGATTCCCAGCTGGGGTAAGAAAACTGGGAAAACAGCAGCTGGGAGAGGATGGTACTGAGCATGGAGCAGGTTCCCAAACCCTCTCTGCTCAGCAAGAGGCTCCCTGGATCATCCTGCTGGAGAATCCCTGAGCAGGGATCATGCCTGGCTTGGGGTGCGGTCCCCTGCTTTGTCCTCGTGTGCGGCTGTGCGTGTCCCAAGGCTGTCCCAGCCGAGCGGGCTGGAGCTGCAGGAGGGAGCAGGGAGGTGCAGGGCAGGGAGCTGAGCTGGAGCAGGTCACAGCAGAGCCACTGGCACAGAGGGACAGAGGAGAACAGGCTGTGTCCTGCACGGCCCACGTCAGGCACTGATACAGCTCCGGCTCCACCAGGAGGACATTTGTCACTACGATGAGAGCCATAAACTATTTTTAGAGCTTTCCTCATGAGTCTTCAGCTTTGAAGGACAGAAAAAGAAAGATGAAGCTGGCTCGGCTGGCCAGGCTTACCTGGCTTTTGTGGGGCAGCAGCTGAGGAGTGTGTGCCAGCAGGGACAAGCCACCTCCAGGAGCTGAGGAGCCTGTGGACATGGACAAACCACCTCCAGGAGTGAGGAACACTGGATATGGAATGGACAAACCACCTCCAGGAGTGAGGAACACTGGACATAGAATGGACAAACCACCTCCAGGAGTGAGGAACACTGGACATGGAATGGACAAACCACCTCCAGGAGTGAGGAACACTGGACATAGAATGGACAAACCACCTCCAGGAGTGAGGAACACTGGACATGGACAAGCCAGCAAGTGCAGTGTGTGTTTCAGTCATGACTGTGACACTCAGCCTGCAAAGCTCAGCATCGCCTGTGCTCACCTGGGCCAGCAGGCTGAGCCCAAGTGAGCATTCCCGAGTTAAATCTGTTTAAGATGGAATAGCTTTAGCCAGGAATTGCCTCACTGCTCAGGCTCAGGGCTTTGGGGGCCTTGGGGCATTTCCTGCCCACCCAGACTGTGTTAGCAACCCTGGCACGGCCGAGAGGGACACCCCCAATCCCACAGGGACACCGATCCCACATGGACACCGATCCCACATGGACACCGATCCCACAGGGACACCAATCCCACAGGGACACCGATCCCACAGGGACACCAATCCCACAGGGACACCGATCCCACAGGGACACCAATCCCACAGGGACACCAATCCCACAGGGACACCGATCCCACAGGGACACCAATCCCACAGGGACACCCCAATCCCCCAGGGACACCAATCCCCCAGGGACACCAATCCCACAGGGACACCAATCCCACAGGGACACCGATCCCACAGGGACACCGATCCCACAGGGACACCCCAGCCCCACAGGGACCTTGCTGTGCAGCAGCAGCCACAGGTGCCTGTCCCAGCCAGACTCCTGGGACATGGCCCTGGAGTGTTTGTGAGCCCCGAGAGGCCCCATGTGAGCACACCCAGGCCACATCCTGCTGCAGAGGACGGGGCTCTCACCAAAACCATCTCATCTGATCACGGGGAAGGAAACGTTGAGCTGCAAGCAGCCCACGGTGCCAGCAGGTGCTTCCCCTGCACAGACACAGCCCCTCCAGAGATGCTTCACCTCATGTAAATACCAAACAAATCTTTCACCACTTCACCTTGTGCATATTTGCATTTACTGAGCTGTGATCTGCAGGGGTGAGGCGAGGTCAGGGAGAGCAGCGCTGTGTGTGCACGGTCAGAGGAGCCAGGAAGGCTCTTGGGCTCTTCACATCTGCTCTGGGAGGGCTCTGAGGGGCTGACACCCTCTCCTGCTCTGCTGCTGGGTTTTTGTGGCCACAGCTCACTGCTCTGCTTGTGAGGAAGAGCTTTATTCGTGTGCTTTAATATTAAACAGGTTTTTTATCACCCGAGGGTTAAAACAGCAGTTGGCCAAGCAAGGAGGGCACAGAGCAGAGGGAGGGTAGAGCTGGGGTGATGTCAGCTGGCCCCTGCTCTCCCTGCAGATCCAATTCCTGTCACGGTCTGTGAGCTCCTCAAACATTTCTTCATGGCTTTGCAAGTTTGTTCTGTGTTTAAAGCACTTTCAGGTGTCTCCTTAACCCCAAGAGGTCTTTAATGCTATTTTTCCTCCTCAGAGAATGAGTCACAGCAGAAAGATCAGGGCCATCAGGTCCGTGCCTCTTTATCTACTGCTCTGTCAGGGACTTCTGCAGTATCAGAGTGAAATCTCCACCAAACTGAGTCAGTGGCAAATTTCCCACTGACTGCAATAAAGCCTGAAATTGTGTCCTTATGGGCAGAGCAGGGCAGTGCAGAAACCCAGCACTGAGGCGTGTGTGACATTGACAGGAGAGAGAGGGTGAGCCCAGATCTGGGGAGGGAATTCCTCCCTGGGAGGGTGGGGACACACAAATAACTCACTATCATATTCTGAGCTCATTATCATATTCTGCATTTCTGTTAGATACAGGATTAAAGGAACATTGGAGAATTCAGAATGGAAGGAGTCTTCTGTTTATGGTTAACTGTGATTTCAGCACAAGGTACTCACGGCTTTATCCAGTCCTCAAAATCTCCATGGACAGAGGCTACCTAAACTCTCTGGGCAAACTGGTTCATTCATGCTTCTTTCATGGTAAAATTTAATTTTCCTTACATTTAACCTGAACCTCTGTTATTTCAACTGTGCCTGCCCCTGGAACACCCTGGCACAGTGGCAGGTGTCCCTTTCGAGGTCCCTTCCACCCCAAACCATTCCATGTAAAAGCTCCTATTGTTCCTCATCACCCAAGAGTGTGGAACAGCTTTTACTTTTATATCTTACCAATGTTTTGGGTTTTTTTTTTGGCAGACTTCGCTGTAGTCTGGGGTTAACCAAAAGCCATTATATAATTCCATTAACGATTTGCCAGTGGTGAATGTTGCTGGCTCGGTTTAAATAAGATAGCAGCATTTGTGGGCTTTTTCAAGGGGTTGTTTGCCATCTAGTGGGTTCTTGGGGTTTTGCAGAAAAGCCTCAGGATGGTTATTTTTGTGTCAACCCCTCCATCCCTGGACAGGCAAAAGGGACATGAACAGCAAGAGCCTCCCCAGGAAAGGGAGGGGAAATCAAAGTGAGAATATACAGGCAAGATTTTCCTTACTGATAGAGCAACAGCAGTATTGAACACACCCAGAAATTGCCACTGACAGCCATTTGTAAATAGAATAAATTAGTTATTTAAAGTAATTAGTTATGGGTGTCATCAATAAGCTCTCCATCCCCAGAGCACCAAGAGAAAATTGACATTTAAGCATATAGAAGGTGTACATTGCCAGGGTGTACTGGTGTATAAATTTAGTCTGGGATATCCATATCTCAGAATATTTTCAGTTCCTGTTAGTTAAGGGAATTACACAAAGGGATAAAATTAATTTATAAAAACCACATTAATGAGTCATTTATGAGGATGTGGGAAGACATTTTGTTCAAGGATTGACAGAAAAAGGGATTTCTGCCTTTATGATCAAAGTTGCCCCACAGTGTATAGTATCATCTATTAGAGTAAGGCTTGTTGTTAATATAAATCTCATTTTAGTCAACATCATTGAGTAATTCTGTCACTCATTTTTGGAGCAGATCAGAGTCTGAACTAGGAGATTCTTAAAGATGGTTTAAGCCTTATAGAGTTTCTGGAAAGACTGACAACATAATTTTCTAGTATTTCCCTAAACTATTAAAAGCATGGGGTTTGGCAAGTGTATGCAATGATAATGCTCAGCAATCCCTGCAAAGCCTTTTCCAAATTTCAGGTGAAGGAAATCCTCAGTAACAAATCCCTGAGCAGTCTCTTTTACAGGGCCCTGCACCCAGCAGGAGGCAGCACTTCACTGCCAAACAACCCAAAACTTCCTAACATTTGTGTGTGACCTCAGGTAAAACTCAATTTTGAGGTGAATTAAACTGGGGAAAAATCAAATCAAATCAAAATCACCCCCAGGGTGTGGTGCCTGTGTCCAGCAGCTTTGACAGGGCAGTGAGGAGTCAGGAGTGGATCCTGCAGTTCTGATCCCCCCTGGCAGGGAAGGGAGGCCGAGGGGCTCAGCCCCTCCAGGGACAGGGTGGGAATCTCAGGGATCTTTAGAAGGGAAACTCCACATTTCTCCTGTATTAGTACTAATAAAGGATTATGTCAGGTTCAAAATGTGTTAATTCTGATTTTGTGGCCCTTTTGGGCCTGCAGCTGTTGCCAGGAGGGCTGGAAGAAAGACTTGGACCCTGTTGTGCAGCAGAACAAGACTTGTGGTGATTCTGCCCTCAAACCGTGCCAGACGTCTGCTCTGGTGGCACCGTGGAGCCCCAGAAGGGATCAGCACAATTCAATTGTTCCCTTAAAGCCCATTTGCATACATCACTATCAAGAGAAAAGTCCTAATCTACTATAATTACCATTTTTACTGCACTGGAGCTGAACAGAGAAGAGGGATGACTCATGAGAGCACCGGAATCTCAGCCCTGCATGGAGCAGTTCTGGCTCTCCCATGCCCACACCACACCAAAATAACCAATTTAGGATTTCAGACTGATGGATTTCACAGGCTGCTCCCACAAATTATTGATTGTCCCTTCCCTCTCCGTCTGGAGCAGAGCAAGGCTGTCCCTAAAGCTCTTGGCTCCTTTGGGGTAACACCAAAGCCCAGGTGCTGGACACTCACCTGCTTCCCTTGGCAGCCAGAGCAGCACCTGCAGCGGGGTGGGACCAGCTGGGACCTCCTGAACCCCAGAACATCTGGATGTGAGCAGGTATCCTGCTCCTGGGACTCTTCCCAAGGAGTCCAAGACCAAGCAGGCCACACCACTGCTTTCTCCAGGTCACCACCCAGCTTCCAGCACATCCAGGAGCTTCATAGATCATGTTGTTCTTTAAGGTGAACTTTTCCTGCTCCACATTTTTGGCCTGTGAACCAAAAATCTTCCACCACCCCCAGCAGTCCTGAGCCATAAGCCCCTCCTTCCATCAGCAAATCCATGCCCACGTTATCCCTCTGCCACTGCACATTATCCCTAAATCCCTGCAGCTGCAGCTCTGTCAGCACAGGGAGCCAGGCTCTCTCCTCTCTATGCCCACCTCTCCAGGAGTTCAGGAAACCTTGTTTGCTCAATGATTAATGGGAATATTCCAGACAGTTCTGGCAGAGTCCAGCTGACCACTCTGCAGGGCTGTTCCTCCCCAGCCACATTTTGGGAGCAGCGATGGCTGAGGGAGTGAGAGCTGTGGGACCTCACACATCAGCCCAGACAAAGGAAAGATGTCTCCATCACAGGCCTGTCAGGGTTTAGGCTGCCCACACAATCTGTGAGTGTTTAACAAGCTGCTGAAAACCACTGGTGGACAAAAGGCATTTCTGGCATTTTTGAATTTCATGTCCAGCTGTGTTCCCTAACCCAAAATGTAACAATCAAAACAAGGTGCACCTCTCCACTTCTCCTGCACTGACCAGGCCGGGTGGGAACTGTGGCTTGAGAGCGTTGTTAACAGCCCAGAGGTGTTACAGGACACTGAGCTTCCATGATTTCCCTGGTGCTGCCATTGTCCTGCTCCCTGCTGGCCCTGGGACACACAGGGACGTCATGGAAGTGTGCAAGGCCAGGCTGGACGGGGTGGGAGCGTGTGTACCAGTGCAAGGTGTGGGATGGGGTGGAACTTTTGATCTTTAAGGTCCCCTCCAACCCAAAGTGTTGTGGGATTCTGTGATTCTCTGAGCCGAGGCACAGTCACAGACAGCTGCAAAAACAGACTCTGCTGTTGCCTAAACACCACCTGCACTGGAGCAAAGGATCCTCACACTTGAGTCCTTCAAAGCAAAATCAACACCCCTGGCCACAAATGTTTTCCCTTGGGCTGGAGGCCTCCAGCACAGCCAGGCTGGGTCCTCGTGGCCAGCTCTGTTCCGTGACACGTGGATTGTCCTGTTGTTTACCCCAAGGACAGCCTGGTTCCACCACGGGCAGCCCCGGAGCCTTTGATGGGAGCGTTGGCGGTGACGCAAAGTTGTCCTTTACAAAAGTCCCTCCAAACAAAACCCTCTCACAGACACGTCTTTTCCATGAAGAGCTGCCAGTGGAAACGGGGGAGTTTTGCTCCTAACCTGGAGGCATTGGCGTTGCTTCTGCTCTCCTGGGTTGTCAGTGACCTTTACCCACGCTCTGGGTGGTGAAACCACATCAAGGCAGGGGCTGAGCAGTGCCCCTGAGCCCAGCGAGCCACCTGCTCTGGCACTGCTGGTAGGGCTTGGCAAGGACCCCTCCATCCCTGTCCATCCTCCTCAATCCCTGTCCATCCTCCTCAATCCCTGTCCATCCTCCTCAATCCCTGTCCATTCTCCTCCATCCCCTCCATCTCCTCCATCCCCTCCATCCCCTCCATCCCCTCCATCCCCCTCCATCCCCCTCCATCCCCTCCATCCCCACCCATCCCCTCCATCCCCACCCATCCCCTCCATCCCCATCCATCCCCTCCCTCCCCATCCATCCCCACCCATCCCCTCCATCCCCACCCATCCCCTCCATCCCCACCCATCCCCACCCATCCCCTCCATCCCTGTCCTTCCCTGTCCATCCCATCCATCCCCTCCATCCCCATCCATCCCCTCCATCCCCATCCATCCCCCTCCATCCCCTCCATCCCCCTCCATCCCCTCCATCCCCTCCATCCCCCTCCATCCCCCTCCATCCCCTCCATCCCTGTCCATTCTCCTCCGTCCCCTCTAGGACAGACAGCCACCACCTCTCCAGGGTGATTTTCCTGCTGAGGAGGAGCTGGAAGGGCAGGGCAGGGGCAGAGATCAGGAGGCAAATCTTGGCTCTCAAACAATAGCTATTGTGTAAATGTATTTTTACTTCTGTCCTAAAAAAACCCCAAGTGATTTCGGTGTGTCCTAAAAGTTGCAGTTACTTAAATGCCAGGATTTTCATGGAATCATAAAAGGGTTTGGCTTGGAAGGGACCCAAAGACCATCTTGTTCCATGTTCACTACGCCAGGTTTGTGTAAACCCCATCCAGGCTGGCCTTGAACACTTCCAGTGCTGGGGAGTCGATCTCCAGAGAGGATGGACACAACATATATTTATATTTATATTTATATTTATATTTATATTTATATTTATATTTATATTTATATTTATATTTATATTTATATTTATATTGGTATTTATGTTGGTATTTATGTTGGTATTTATGTTGGTATTGATATTTATTGTATATATTTATATATTTATATATATTTATATATATTTTTATATATTTTTATATATAAATATATATAAATATATATATATTTATTTACATTTATATTACATTATATTACAGTGCCCACATTCTGTAGAAGCAAATAAATCTGAATCTTGTGATGCCCTGAGACTTTGGGACCTGTCAGGGCTGCCTGGGGCCAAGGGGATGCCCTGGAGAGGCTGGGACTGGGCTCCCTGGGGTGGGACAGAGACCCTGGGCTGGGGCACTGGGGTCCCAGGTGGGGGTCCCAGGTGGGGCCAGCCAGGGACATCCATGTGCTGGCAAAACCAAGCCCAGCACAAACTGTTTTGAGAGCTCCAGGTCATTTCAAGTGAAGCAATCAAATGAATCAAGTCTGATTTTGCTGCTTTCTTCGCCTAATTAGACAACGGGGAGATTTATGGAATAATTGAGCCAACTCAGTGTAGCTGTAATTTGACATCTAATTAATCAATGTCCCACTCCTTCACAGGTGCAATATAAACCCTTCCTAACTGCTGCAGGCATCTCTCTATTGTTTCTGTGGAAAAAACCCCGATCAAATCCCATTTCTTGCTTCCTCCTGCCACTGGAGCACGAGAAGCCGCAGGAATTCTGTCGCTGCCCCCAAACAGCAGAAGCGCCGATGCCGGGTGCTCACATCCCCCTGATCCCATGGGATGGCCTCGGTGAAGGCTGCTGGAGGCACAGCTGGCTCCTGATGCTGCGGAAAGTTCGGGAAGCAGCTTTTCTCACCAAAATACTCCTGGCTGCCAAGCAGGTTCTGGAGGTGTGTCGGTGGGGAGGGAAGGGATGGTGTTCCCGGGGAGCGCAGGAAGCTCTGAAGGTGCCACCAGGACACGCAGGGATCCGAGGAAAAACTCTGGCCCTATTAGAGTTAATAGGAGTTTTGCATTTGACCTCAGCAAGGTCAAGGGTTTTACCCAAGGAATATTAGTCATCAGCATCGGGATGAATTAGAGGATTTGTCAACGAGAAGCAGGCAAGGTTAGTCCCATGGGTGGCTGAGCTCGGAATGGCTGGAAAAATAATGTCCAGCTTATTCCATTTATCCCGTGCTGCATGTGAGGCCTGTGTGAAATAGCTCAGCATTTCTCACCTGCTCTGTCCCACTCCTGTCACACACGCTGGGGATCCCTGTGTTCAGGGAGGGGAGGAACTGTGGAGTAACATTTCCTTGGAAAGCTTCCCGGAGCTGGGCTCAGCTCTCACAAAGCAGCCCTGGGAAGGTGCACAGCCTATGGTTCCTAATTCCCAGGAAATCCCATCCAGCTGGCTCCCGCTGGCAGCAGGGATCCAGACTCAAATCCCCGAAGGATACACGGGATGTGGCCCTGGAGTCACGGGGGACATCAGCTCTCCCAGGAAAACATGGATTATTGTCCTTGCAGAAACCAGATCCTGGAAGTGGGAGCCAACATTTTGAAGGATTTGTTTCCTAGAGAAGCAATGCTGATCTGTGAAACCCCGAGGGTTTGGAAATTGCTCACAGGAATGATCAGGGCCGGATTTAGGTTTGGTTTAAGTTAAACCCTAAAGCTGGGTCTGTGCCCCCAGTATGTGGAAGGGACTGGGGGGGCTGGTTTGGACTGGGAGCTCTCTTCCATGGCAGAGTCCTGGAGCTGTGGGCTCTGAGGAGGTTGTTTGCATCCAGCCCCTCTTCCAGGTTGTGCCCAAGGACCCTCAAAGAGCTCTCAGTGCTGTCATTGCAAAGGACCAGGATGGTTCCTGCAAGGATGAGCAAACCAGCAGAGAAAATACTGCACAATCAGGGCTAACAACATCTTCCCTGTGGATATTTACATCCAAATGTCTTGGATATTTACATCCAAAGTGGCTCAGATATTTAAATCCAAAACATTTTGGATATTTAAATCCAAACTGTTCTGATACATGTTGTTTGAGAAAGAACCAACAAAAGCTATTTATACATTTGCTTGAGAAGTTCCCTGCTCTCATTCTACATTGGATTGATGATCTCCGTGTTTCTCCTTTTAGGAGGGTGACTGGAAGAAGTTGCCAGCTGAATTTCTGTTTCATTTTCCTCCAACTTTTAATTGAAGTCAGGAGAAGTGTGGCTGGGCTCCCTGTTTTAGGGAATTATTTCCTGGCACAGCTGGGGTGTCTCTGACTCCAGAGCAATGCATTCCATATTGTTCCCATCCCGCTGGGGTTGGAGGGAAGGGTGTGGGTGCCCGGTGACAAGGCTGGGGACAGCAGGTGACACAGAGCTCTGCTGGTCCCACACACGAGGTGCAGCGCATTGGTGACATCGGTGACATCACTCAGAGGTGGCAGACTGAGGCTTGGCTCCGGGGGAAACGTGGAATATTTGGGCTGTAAAAGTTGTTTTTGATGGCCAGCTCAGGGTTAGCATTGAGCTCATCCCGTGGGTGGGTGAGCTCAGGGGAGCTGCAGGATGTAATTCTGGGACTCAAGGTGAGAAACTCCAAGTTCTCACCCATAAATTGACTTCATTCCCCACTGACTCAGTGGTTTGTCCCGAGGGCGAGGTGAGCATTTGTTGGTCCAGGTGTTGAAAATCTCCTTTCCTCATCTCCCAGACCTCCTGTGGAAATGTCCCATGGTGTGTCTGTCCTCACCCTTGCCCTGCTGCTGTTCCATGGTGGGCTTCCATATCTTCTGTGACTAAATTTAGCTTTAACAAGGTTCTTCTTCACTTTGCCACATTCCAGGGTCTGACACTCATCTCCATGTTTTAGTTGATCCAAGGGTTTTCAGGAATTTGAACATTTCATGTCTTTCCCAAAAGCACTGGGAAGTCTGGAGCCAGTTTTTGAGTTTTTTGGCTTTACTCTGCCTGTGCTGAGCCCACCTGTGGCCCCACCACCTTCCTGCAAGTCCCCTGGAGCCACCAGAATGGGAACTGATTAAAAATTACAGGAAAAAGAGCCAAGCAGGGGAATCCAGAGATCCCCAGGAGCACAGGCAGCCCCAAAGAGGAACCCAGAGAAAGCAAACAGCCTTTTCCAGCTCAGCCTGATTTCCCTGGCAGTTCTTGCCCTGGCACAGCTCCAGGTCCTTCTCCCCAGAAGGTTTGAGGGTGTTTGGATGGATCAGCTTGAGAAGCCCCTCAGTGCAGCTCCTGTGAGCCCTGGGCTCTGACCTGGCAGCAGAGCTCAGGCACTCCCGTGCTGCCAGAAATTCATTTTTTCTCATTCTAATTTGGGTAAATGCTCCTTCCCAAACATTGGCATCTTACCTGTCAGGATAACAAATTCCAGAGCTCTGGCAGGAACACTCAGTGCTGGTGAGGGATCAGGCTCCAAGGACAAACACTTTGCATTTCATGGGACAAGATTCCCACCTTTGAGCCGGAAACCTGTGGAGCAGGAACCAAACCACCCTGGCTGATCCCTCAGATCCCACTGAAAAAAAAAAAAAAAGCTTTTTTTCCTCATTTTCCCACATTTCTGGAAACACTTTTTTGCCAAAGATACATTTTGCTAGGTTGGAAAATTTCAAATTTTATTTTGACCCAGCCTTGAATGATCTCTGAACTCATTTCTTCACTTGCAGATCCCTCATTCCTTTTTTGTCCTCCTCTTTTCCTTTCAGTCTCTTCTGCAGCACTTCCTCCACTTTGGAATCATTTGAAAGTATACAGAATGGAGAAAAGAATTAAAAAAAAAAAAAAAAAGAACATTTAAAAATTCCATTCAAAGTAGAGCAAAAGCAGGAAAAAAGAGGGAAAATCAAAAAGTTAAATATTTAAAATTGTTTTCCAGCAGTACAAAATCTTTCAAATTTCCCCATTTAAACCTGAAAGCAGCAGCTTGAACACAAACAAACAATAAAAGGATAAAGTCCACCGGGATTAAATAAAGAAAAATAACTTTTTACATCAAATTGATTAAGGAAAGCAAAAAGTGCTCATTCCTGGAATTCTCCTGGCAGTGTCAGAGACCTGGTGCAGCTCAGGTCAAGGGGTTGGGTTTGTAACCAAGGGGTTGGGTCTCTAAGCACATTCCCTGCTTGCAGGACATCAGGAAAAACCCCTGGATTTGCCCAGGGAATGTGGCAGCTGCTCCTGCGCCGGGCAGTGTCCCCGTGCTCCCGCCCCTGGAGGTGTCCTTGTCCCTCTGGCTCTCCCTGGGGCTGTCCCCAGGCTCTGGGGTGGCCTCCTGGCCATGTCCTGGTGCCACACGGGCGCTGTTTGGTGGCCCCAGGGTTACAGGTAGGTGGTGGCCTCGCGGCTCTGGCGCTCGCGGGCCTGCGCCACGGCCACGTTGAGGCACTGCAGCCACTCCTCGGCGTTCTTCTCGTCCTTGGCCTTCAACACGTAGGTCCTGCTGTCCGTGAAGATCTCGAAGGCCCGGGGCAGGCTCCGGTCCCGCCGCTTCTTGGCCACCACTTTGACGCTCTGCACCTTGCTCAGCTCGATGGGGCTCTCGTCGGGGTCGTCCTTCTGCAACACAGGCACAGAGCAGGGTCACCTGCTGAGGAGCCACCACCCACCTCACAAACAGCTGAGGGCTCCTGGCAGTGTCCCAGGCCGGCCTGGACAGGGCTTGGAGCAGCCTGGGACAGAGGAAGGTGTCCCTGCCATGGCAGGGGTGGTGCTGGATGAGCTTTGAGGTCCCCAAACCCCTCTGGGGTTCTGTGAACTCCTCCTTCGTTGTGGAGATGTTCCCGAGTGTCACCAGCTGCTGCTGCCACGTATCGTGGCTGCTGTGCCTGGAAGTGTCCACGGCCACGGGGCTTGGAGCAGCCTGGGACAGAGGAAGGTGTCCCTGCCATGGCAGGGGGATGGAACGAGGTGGTTTTTATGCCTTGTGAAAACTGGGGACCCAGCAGTGACAGCACCTGGGCTGCCCTTGCTGTCCCTTGCCTTGCGCTGGGTGGGTGGAGAGCTCCCACAGACACAGCTGAGGGGTGAGAGGCTCTGGGGTGGAGCTGGGCAGGGGGGAAAGGAGCTCATGCTCCGTGACTCACGGATTTGCCCCTGCGGAACAGCAGCTGGTTGCCAGCCAGGGTGAAGTAACGCGTTTTCCACCTCTTGATGAACTTCCAGCGGACCTGCTTCTCCTTCAGCTTGCCCTCCATCAGGGGCTGCCCGTCCTGGTTCACACCTGGGGAGGGGAGCACACAGCCAGGGTCAGTCCTGCCCTGCCTTCTCCCCACCCCGAGGCTCGTGCTGTGCTGCAGGAGGGCTGCTCTGCCTTCCTCGTTTTCCCAGCCTCCAGCACTCAGCCCTCACTTGACACAGCTCAGCCCTCAGCCACGTCCTGCTGGGGAGGCTGAGCAGATGGAGCTGACAGCTCAGTCCCCTCTTCCATCTCTTTTCCTGCTCCCTCAGCCATCCCAAACCTCTCCCCACCACCACCTCTCCCAGCTGCTCCTCAGCCCTGCAATAACCATTTCTGGCCTTGGGCACTGCCAGGGATCCAGGGGCAGCCTCAGCTTCTCTGGGCCCCCTGTGCCAGGGCCTGCCCACCCTGCCAGGGTGGAATTCCTTCCCAGTATCCCAGCTAACCCTGCTCTCTGGCAGTTTAAATCCCCTGTATCTCCGAGGGGTCTCTTTCTCCTTTCTCTTCTATCTCCACATCGGTGGCTGGGACACGAAGGACCAGACAGACCAGAGGGCGGTGCGAGGCACAGGCAGTCTGAGAAGGGATGTTTCTGGATCTTTGCCTTGGAGCCCATCCCACATCTGTCAGAGGGGCAGTGCTCCCTGGCTGGCCTCCCTCCCATCCCTCAGCCCCCAGGTCCACCCAGCACCTCCTTCCTTCCCTCTGTGCCACTGGCGGCTCCTGAGGATGGAGCTGAGCAGGGTGCCCAAGCACCCCCAAGGGAGTGCCAAAGGCTTTATGGCTTTTTGGGCGCCCACCCCCTGTCTGGAAGAGGCCAAAGCAGCGCCAAGACAAGGCATGAACTGGAGATGAACGATGTGTCCTTCCCCCAGCGCTGTTTTCCTTGGCAGCGGGGCTGGCGGGGGGTGCAGTGTGGACTCGTGCAATTTCCTCAGGAAAGACCGTAAATATTTCTGTCTCTGCAGCTTGGGAGCGCTTGGAAGGAGATGGATGAATGAAAAGGGGGTTGGCAAAGCCTCAGTGCCGGGAGGGGGGAGCTGCAGCTGTGATTTCCACCACAGGAGCAGGCCGTGCTCTGCTCCACGCAGCCACTTCAGCCCTGACTCCACAACTTCCCTGGATATTTTTGTGCCAGCACCGACCTCAGCACCCGGCCTGGCGTGGGACAGAGTAAAGCAGAGGGTTTCTCTCTCCCTGTGGAAATGTCACCACTGCAAAAGGGGGTGAATTCCCCAGGAGGCTGGCTTGGGGCTGCACCCTCTCCCCACACGCTCTTCAGCAGGACAGAACCATGTTTTAGCGTCCCCCTTGATAAAAACTTGCCAATTTTGTTAAATATTGTTCCCTGCCTGGCTCCTGGTTCCACAGGAACATCTTCAATCCCATTCCAGAGCAGCAGGAACATGCTTCAACCAAACTAAGAGGGGTGAAGCACAAAAGGCCCAGGGACCAGAGGATACCGAGATAGTTTGTGGTCAGCAGCACAACGTGAGAAGGGAAGCGAATGTGCAATTTTGGCCTAAAGCGAATTTTTATGGCCAAAATCTTTCAAACCCAGCATTTGCTAAGAAATGTTGATCTCTTTTTAAGGAGCCAGTGGCTTCAGGCAATGCTTCCAGAGGACCTGTGCTGTGTATCCACAAAGCAGCCCGGGGGGAGTTCTGATGGCAGCTTCCAAAGCGGCCCTAATGAATCCGATGCCAGCGTGTCTGAGGGGCTGATTAGGAGAGAGAGATTCATGCAAGATAAGAATAAAACTCTTTTCCAATATTTTTCTAAGTCCTTCTGCTTATTTTCCTTGCGGTTGACTTCAGAGAATCCCAGAATAACTCAGCTGGAAGAGAGCTCGTGGGGTCTCTCCTCCAACCTCCTGCTCCAAGCAAGGTCACCCACGGGGTCAGACTGGGCTGCTCATGGATTTATCCACGTGGGACTTGAAAAGCCTCCACAACATCTCTGGGCAAAGCTGTTCCAGTGCTTGATCTCCTCGTGGTGGGAAAGCTTTCACTCACAGGGAACAATTCCTGTCCAGTATCTCATCTAAATCTCTCCTCTTTCAGTTTGAAAAGGTCATGAAATATCCAAAGGTCTTGAAATACCTATTTTTCCTTCAATCATCTTAATATAGACATGCTGACTCCAGTTGAACCCCGAGTAGTTCCCGCTGATGTGTCTCTTGGAATTTTCTGTTTTCCATCTTGCTTTCTTTGCAGAACTACAACACATCCAGCTCTAAGTAGTTTGGGTACTGAATAAAAAGTTAAAACCCCTCCAAACTCTTCCAAGATGAACTTGAGACAGATAAAAACCCTAAGCTTTAAATCTTGAATTTGATGAAACATAAAATCCTCCACAAGAATTCATGAATGATCTCAGTGATAATAAACCCCTATGAACTTGAAAGAATGGAATGTGTGGCAGATAAATGCAATTAACCTCGGGGAATATGGAATCACTCTCTTCCATCAATCACCACATTGGGTTTTGCTGAAAACCTGGAGAGAACACATCGCTGGATGCCACTTTTTATGATTTTCCAGTGAGCATTAGAGCTGGCTCCTTCATTTCTTTGGATAGCTGGCACTGCAGGAGGGGGATAAATGTATTCCCAAGCTGATGTGGGAATTCCCAGGGAATTGCTGTTTTCCAGAGGAATTCACAAACACCCTCAGCTCTTCCCAAATCCCAAATCCTTGCCCAGGGCTCCTCTGCAGCCCCCAGGGATCCCTGCCATGTCTTTGTGAGCTTCCAGAGGCAGGGCTGAGCTGGAATTCCCTCGCCGGCTCTCCAGCGGTTTTGCGGAATGTTTTGTGCAAGAGCTGGCGAAGCCAAACTCCCAGTCCAGGGGGTTGTGCTGGAATGAGGCTCCCAACAGCCAGCTTGTGCTAACAGGAGGAACCCTGACGTTCTCCAGCGTTCCCAGAGCCTGGTGGCTGGGTTGGAGCACAGGATGTGTGAGCTGCTGTTCCTCCCCCTGAGCCCATGGCACATCCGTGCTGCGGGCAGATGAGCAGGGTTTGTGGGAAAAGCCAATCCAGGATGATTTAACAGCACCTCTGGAAAAGTGTGGTTGTACAAGACATGCTTTGGAAGCAGAGGAATGCCTGGGAAAGAGTCAAACTTACTCTAATTGTCACTGTGGGTGCATCAACCACTTTGCTTCAGCTTAACTGGTTCTTTCCACGCAGGAGCAGCTTCCAGAGCCCAAATCCCTCCCAGCTCCAGCCAAACAGGAATCACTGATCACAGAAACATGGAATGGTTTGGGCTGAGAAGGATCTTAAATATCATCTCATCCCACCCCTGCCATGGGCAAGGACATTTTCCATCATCCCAAGGTGCTCCAAGCCCCATCCAACCTGGCCTTGGGCACTTCCAGGGGTCCAGGGCAGACACAGCTTCTCTGGGAATTCCACCCCGAGGCAAGGCCAGGGCTTTAAGGCAGAGCTTGCCCAAGTCTGGAGGATAAATGGCATCTTGCAACAGGCATCCAAAAAATGCAACAAAACCCCCCCTGAACCAAACCCAGCAGACAATAATAGAAAAAAAATTGCCTCTGAATTCCTTCTTCAACAGGAATTGGGTTGCTAAACAGCATTGCTGAGAGGAAGAAATTGCTTTCTTGCCTCTCAAAAGCATTTCTGATTTCAAAGGGTCTTTCCCACTCTGGAATGAAAATAAGAGATGTTTCAGAACCTTTAAATTCCTTACCAAACCAAGGAGACCTCCAAATCTTTACTTGTGTCAGCTCTTAGGAGCCCAGAGAGACCCTGCAGGGTCTCCCAGTCTGCCACAGCTCTGCAGCACCAGTACCAAGGTGGAGTCGGCACTCCCTGCAAATTTTTACTCCACTGAGCTCCTTTCCTCAGCTTTCACATGACCCATTCAAGGAATTTGTTTTCTAAAGGCCTTTGGAGCTCAGGAGCAAATCACCATACTCACAATGAGCCTTTCTTGCAAAATTCTTTTAAACTGAGACAAAGAGAACAATTGCGCATGAAAAGGACAATTACAGCCAGGAGAGCAGCAGTGAGGCAAGGCTGGGCTGGTTAAATGTCTTTGGAAATTCAGACCAAAGTTATTTCATTAAGCTTTGACATTTTAAGCAAGAGGCTCGTTTTCCTCATGGCTCAACATCCCTGATGTGCTGGGGAAACCACACTGAGAGCACTGTGGAGATGAAGTTTTAACTCAGGGCAGGATTTCTTTCCTGGTCCTGGAGTCCCACGGGAGCTGGGGAAGGAGAAGATGCTCAAACACCCATGGAATGAGCAGGGACAGCCTGGCCTGCAGCAGCAGCTGGGCCACTCCTGCAAGACTTCCTAAATTCGGGGTTGATGCACTCTGAAGAGACAATAAGTGTTAAAATAAATCTCTGAAACAGCCAATAATTCAAACTCTTGGCCAAAATAGTCAAAATTCTTGGCCAGAATTGGTCAGACTTTTATGGAGTGGCAGAAAGCATCTGAGAACAAGACATTCCTCTGCCTGTCAGGGCTCTGGTCTGATGGGGGCCAGAAAGCTTCAAAAGCAGGGCACCAGGAGATTATACCTGGGAAAAAGGCTGTTTCTTACTATTTTCCACTCACCCTCTTTTCCAGTACACCTGAATTATTATTCCTTTATAAGACTTAATCACCACATCCCTAAGGAGATGTGCAGTAAATGACATTAAAGCAGATAATTCTGAGGGTGAGGGAAGCAGGAGCCAGGTGTTGTTCCTGTGCCAACATGGAACCTGTCAACCCCTGACTTGTGGCACCTGGGTGGGCTCCAGAGGACCTGGGACGTGGCCCAGGAGATGCAATCCTTTATCTGGACACTGTGGGATGGCTGCAGAGCCCTCCCACCCCCCAGGGGTCAGTGATGTTGCAGATTTGGGGTTGTGTCCCTCTAAGCACACACCAAATCAGCTTTGGGCCTGATTCCCCCACCAGAGAGGAGTTTAATGGAGAATTCCAATTAAAACAGCCACTGGAAAGTTTGGTTTCCCCTTTCCCCACCATGGCCATGCCCAGCATGACCAGTGAGTTTCAGTCTCTGCCCTCAGCCCAGCAGGGACAGGGGCAGGACCCCTCTGTACCTGTTGCCTTCTCGGGGTTGTTGCACATGAAGCACTGCCAGGCTCCTGCCTCCTCGCTGTAGCCGAATAAATCAAAGAACCTCACTTCCTCCAGGTGCATCTGAACGTTCTCCAGGTCCTGGGGTGGCAGGAGAGAAACCAGACTCAGGGGGTGAGGAGGCACTGCTGGGATCCCCACATGCAGAGGGACTCAGTCCCTGCACAGGGCAATGTGGGGCAGCAGCAGCAGCTGACCCACAAATTATGGATCAGGCTGTGGGAGGCTTTTCCTCTTCCATGCTGCTGCCAGCAGCCAGGCCTGGCCTGTTTTCCAGCAGCTGAACCACCTCAGAACATGAGTGTGATGAGGACAGGCTGAGGGAGCTGGGAAAGGGGCTCAGCCTGGAGAAAAGGAAGAGGAATTCCTGGCTCTGCACAACTCCCTAACGGGTCAGGCTCTTCCTCGGAGTAATAAATGATAGGACGAGGGGAAATGGCTCCAAGTTCTGCCAGGGGACGTTCAGATTGGATACTGGGAAAATTTCTTTATGGGAAAGCCTGCCCAGGGCAGTGGAAGAGTCACAGGAAGGATTTAAAACCCTGTGGATGTGGCACCTGGGGACATGGGTCAGTGCTGGGGAATGGTTGGACTCAGTGGTCTGAGAGGGCTTTTCCAACCTAAATGATGAGGGTTTTTTCCATGGCTTCATCACCCCCTGGTGATATTCCAAGTTGGTATCATTCCATGGTTTATCACCTTCTCAGGGATGTTCCAGTCCCCAGAGGGGCTCTGCTGACACTGCTGGGCACTCCCTGGCAGGAGGGATGAGCCAGGGCAGTGGCACTGGGCATCCACAAACACTTGGCTTGCTCCAGGGAGCAGCCAGAGCATCCCTGAGCACAGGAAAAGGCAGAGGATCCTCCCTGGGAGCTGATCAGTGCCATTGCATTATCCAGCCTGTTTCAAACCCTGTGGTTCAAACTCAGCTGTGATCTCACACCTGAACAAACGCTGGGCTCAGGTAACAGCAGCCAGGTCCCTCCCTGCCAGCCCCGAGGCCACTGCAGCCCCTCAGACCCTCCCAGGTGTTGGTGTGGGGTCTCAGAGCTGCAGCACCATCCTGCAGCCCAAGGAAAACACGGGTTTATGCAGTGGGAGGGAACCCTGTCCCCTGCCAGGGCTCTCAGCCCATCCCAGCACACAGGGCTGGGAGGGGATGCAGAATTCCAGCCTTTCCAGACAAGCTGGAGTGAAGGAGACGGAGCAGAGCACGGTCAGTGGCTCGTGGTGTGGCTCCTTGGGGGACACAAGATGGGCAAACAGTGGCACTGCAGCCCATGGACATTACAGGACACAGGGATGAGGCTGCACACAGCACCCAGGAGCTTCCCCATCCCATGAAGAAATCTGGTGGTGGCTGCCACGAGGCAACTCCAGCCTGAAAGAGAGCAAATCCCACTGAAACATCAGTGCAGAAATCTGCCTGTCCCACTCTGCACTCCATGCTTGAAATAATCTGCAAGGAGACACTTATTTCAGGAGGGAAAAGCCTAATTGGAGAGGAGAGATTTATCTCATCCCCTTGCTCCATCACCCTGAAAACCTCAGTGAGCCAACGTGGCCCTTCCTTCTGCCACATGAACCGAAAGGAGAGGGGAGAACAGAGCGACCCACGGCTTAAAAATGTGAATTCTGCTCTTGCAAGGCTGAGCAACAAAGGAATCTCTGAGGGCATCACATGGGGCTCGTAAAGCAGTCACCATCTCGGTGCTGCCACGGCAGGAGGCACCGCAGAGGAGCCGGGACAGCTCAGCCCAGCTCCCCCTGTGCTGGGCACAAACCTTTGCTAAGGAGCCCTGGAGAACCCCAGGAAATGTGGGAGGATGCACATCTGGAAGTGCTTTGCTCCTGGCACATCTCGAGCTGCGCTGGATGAATAAATAAATGAATGTTTTCTGTGGCATGAGGAGGCTGCCCAGTGAAACACAGCGTGCTCTGTGTGAGCCAGGTACTCCCTGCAGCTCAGGGATCACCACGGTGCTGCACATCTGAAGAGATTGCTCAGAATTCAGTCTGGAGGGAAGCACTGATGTCATACTTTACTCTCCAGGTTTGAAAAATGCTTTAGAATCCAGATTGGAAAAAAATTTATCACCTTCCACTATCCCAGGCTGCTCCAAGCCGTGTCCAGCCTGGCCTTGGGCACTGCCAGGGATCCAGGGGCAGCCAGAGCTACTCTGGGCACCTGTGCCAGGCACTGCCCACCCTCCCAGCCAGGAATTCCTGCCCAAGATCCCATCCCACCCTGATAAAGCATTTCAGACTCTGCTAGAACACAATGCATAAAACTTAGTCTCAAATATAGCTGACAGTGTCGATGCTGCATCCGCATCAACGCATTTCAAGCCCTTGATAATTAAAAGTGCTGTGCTTGATGAAGCAATCACAGAATTTTGCTCAGAATTTGCTCAGAATTTTGCT
This sequence comes from Pseudopodoces humilis, assembly GCF_049639895.1. Classification (NCBI taxonomy): domain Eukaryota; kingdom Metazoa; phylum Chordata; class Aves; order Passeriformes; family Paridae; genus Pseudopodoces; species Pseudopodoces humilis. The sequence continues at coordinate 24,045,720 of NC_142210.1, read as the reverse complement.
TCCTGGACTACTGGCAGGGGAATAACATTAACAAATACAGTAATTTTGCCCAATAATTCACAATCTCAGGAAGTCCTGTTAGCAATGGGAAGAACTTCTGAGACGACAAATTCCCATTATGACAGAAGCAAGGGGAGGTCATGCAGGGAATGTTCCAGGCAGATTTTTTGCAGGCTGTGTGTGCCTGGTGCCCCCCATCCAGCTCTGCCCCAAGCTCTTTATTCCCCCAAACTCTTCACACTGCACCAGCTCTGACTGTGGGTGAGTGGAGCTTGGCAGGGGCTCAAGTTAAGCCCGTGCTGAGCAGCAAAGCTGCTCTAAAGCCTCTGGATGAGCCAGGCCTGGATTCAGCAGCAGCTCAAACTCCTCTGTGTGCAACTAAAACTGGCCCCAAAGCTGCTCTCAGATGTCTCCCCACTTCTTCACCACATTATCCTGGGAGTTCAGAAGGTGTTCCTAACAAAACTCTGGTTTTAAATCAGCCATAACTTTGGTAATTTAATCTTATTCCACCAGACATCTTCATGCCCACAGTATTCTGAGAGAGAGTGTTTTAAAATCATGTTTGACAACTCATTTCATCCAACTGAGCTGGATGGAGATGCTCAGGGATAAATAGATATTTGTTTTCCAATCCTACAGTGGCCTTTTCCAAGAAGCTGATTAATAGCTTGGAAAGAGCATCCACAGGAATCCTGGAGACAGAAAAGAGCTTTGGGCTGTAATCCCTTCAGCCGATGGGGGTAACTAATGGCACATGTGCAGACAAGTAATTCCATAAAATCCAGGGCTGTGTTTAACTGGGTGAACTTCCAAAGGCTCTGCCCAACCCCACAGCAGCAGCTAAGCTGAGCCTAGAGCTCCAGAGTGAGCAGGAAAAGCCCCACGTGCAGCAGCCCTGGTTCTCATGACATGGATCAGTTCACGTGGAGGGGTGGAGAACCAGCCTGGGGACCTTCCAGAGCACAGCACAAAACAGCTCTGAGGGCCCTCTGCAGAGCAAAGGCTCACTGGGGTTAGTGCAGAGGTTCCAAAACGTGGGGCCAAGTCCTTCTGCTCTTTTCCCTTGTGAGGAAAGCAGCCCCTTACCTTCTGGTGTGGGAATGTGGAGTGGATCATGGCAGTCTCAAAGCTGTGCATCCCCTTGAGCTGCGTCTTCTCCCACAGGGCCTTCAGGACTTGCACAGAGCTGCTCTGTATGGACAAAGGTTCTGCAAACAGGCTCTGAAGAAAACATTGAAAATTATTTCAGGTGTTTTCTCACTTGGCTGTTCCTAAAGAGCATCTTGTCCTCACAGGGGGACTCCAGGAGAGTAACCAGGGCTCAGCCCAGCTCTCCCTGGGGGGTTCTGATGGATCAGTGGGCTCCCAAACGGATCCAGCATCAAATATCTCAGTGCCTTTGGGGTTTCTGAAGTTCACTGCACATGCCATGTCTCTGAGGTGTGTGGCTCACTGAGGATTACCTGCAATGACCCCTACACGGTGGTTCTGCACTGAAATGTGAATTTATCACCAATACACAGTGGTTCTGCACTGAAATGTGAATTTTTCATCACTACACAATGGTTCTGCACTGAAATGTTAATTTATCACCCCTACACAGTGGTTCTGCACTGAAATGTTAATTTGTCACTCCTACACAGTGGTTCTGCACTGAAATGTGAATTTGTCACCAGCCAGCAGCACTGGCCCCTGTGAAGCACACAGAGACCTGGGTGAGGTGCATCCCCCTGGAAAAAGCTGGCATTTCCAGCCAGAGGGAGGAGATGCTTCCCAGCCCTGCAGGGCTGTGTGTGTGTGTTTGGAGCTCCCTCAGGCCTCTTGAGCAGCAAGAGCAGAGTTTGTGAGTGCCCTGAACAGAGAGCAGGGTGAAACACAGGAGGGAAAACTCCACAGGACATTCTCAACACAGAGCACAGGAGTTTCCAGCACCTGGGCACTCACAGGACAGGGTGACACCTTGTTGGGGTGGGTACTGTCACCTCCAGAGCTCCCTGAGCCAAAGCACAGTGAGGATCCACCTTTCCACCTCCGTGAATGATCCTGGTATTCCAACAGCACCGAGTTCTCTGTTGCATCCTGCTCACCAAGCCAGTGGTACACCATGGCTGAGAGAACATTTGTGCCCCTCCTGTATCTCCCCCGTGATCTTTTAATTAAAGAATTTATTTCCACGCAGGAGCCAAGATAAGAGAGCACAAACAAATCTGATTTTCCATACTGCAACTACTGGATTTCACAATATGGGCAATGTCCTTCATATGTGGGATTTCTGGATGGACTTTCTGTCTCCTCTTTCTGAGCAAACTCATCCAGCCTAATCCTGCTGTCCTGCACTAATAATTTCCCAATTTCTATCCAGGAATTTTGAAACACAGTAGAACTCTCCATTAATATTTTTTTAAATCAACTGACCAGTGTTCTTGAAAAGTATTTATTTCTAGGAAAACACACAGGGCAGAGCAATTCAGGCTGTTCCATGCACAGCCTCCTCACTGTGTTACATTTTGGATAAATCCTGGGTGTTCCCAAGGCTGCCTTAGGACAGGATGAACTGCAGTGAAAGGCTCTGTGTGTGTTAATAAACTGAACATTGTCTTTTAACTCAAACCCCACCTGTTTCACCTTCAAGTGTGAATGTAGGGGTTTCTCTTAGTCTCACACTATTTGTGACCTGTTAGGAAATTCCACACGTGTCCAGATACTGGGCTGTGCTTGGAAAAAATATTAAACACAGGAAAATTGCTGGAAGGGTGTAGAACAGCTCTGAGCAGGTTCACAAATTCTGCTCAGTCCAAACCTCTGCAGTAAAACCCCCAGTGGGTTCTGCCCCTCCAACCTCCTCCTGCAGCCTTGGGGTTGGTGCTGCTCCCCTAAAATCCACTGCCACCTCCTGGCACCTGGCACTTGCTGGAAGTTTTGCCTGAATAAGAACAATATGGTTTGGTCCCACTTTTTTTTTTATCCCCAGACTTTGCAATCTCCCCAGCCAGTTTGAATTGGGGTATTTAACAAAAACATAAAATCTGGTAAAGCACGAAATAACTTCAGCCCAGCCCACCGAGTTTGTGAGGGATCACAAAGGTCACAAATGTCTGTGAGCTGGAGGGGCATTTAATGGGTTTAACCACGGAACATTCTTGTCCCAGTGAGCAGCCCAGGGGTGGCCCTGCTTTGTGTGGCCCTCACCTGCTGGAACAGGAACATGATGTGGATCCAGAGTGGAGGCTGCTGGCTCACCAGGGTGAAGCTGGATTTGCTGTACAGGCAGTAGTGGCCCTTCAGGGGACAGCTGAAGAACAGCTTTGCCACACAGCTCCCACCAGTGTCTGCAAGGAAATCCATGGAGTGTGAAAATCAGCTACAAAGCAGAGAGAAAACTCAGTGCCCGTGCTGGGCTGCCAGAGCCACGTGGGAAAACATTCCACTCAGGATTTGGGACACTCCTGCAGCCAGCAGGGCACTGATGTGTCTGCACCCTTAAAAAAGGAGAGAAATTCAATATTCAGTGCTTCAGATCTTACCCAGTAACCCTTTACTGCCAAGTGCAGGAGGGGCAGCACGGCCCAGCCAGGCTGTTCATAGTCCTTGTGTTTTCTCATGCCTTTGGGATCACCAGATCCATTAAAACTGTCTATCCCTTACCCTTATTTAAAAAGTTTGTTGGAAAACCCCTCCCCATGATGCCCCAGCCATGTGGGGCTGACACTTGTGGCATCCTTGCTGAGGTGATGCTTTTAACTGGAAATGGAGCCCTTGAGATGCTTTTGCTAAATATTATAGATCATGGAATGGTTTGGGAAGATCTTAAAACCCATCCAGCCTCACCCCTGCCATGGCAGGGACAGCTCCCACTGTCCCAGGGGTTCCCAGCCCCAATGTCCAGCCTGGCCTTGGGCACTGCCAGGGATCCAGGGGCAGCCCCAGCTGCTCTGGGCACCTGTGCCAGGCACTGCCCACCCTGCCAGCCAGGAATTCCATCCCAACATCCCATCCATCCCTGCCCTCTGTCCATGTGAAGCCGTTTCCTCAGCAAACCCAAGCAGCTTTGTCAAAGGATGATTAAATGGTTTCCCCTTGCCAGCTTCTGAAGGTTTTGCTCCCAGCCTCAGAGCCATCTGGCCTCCCTGTAGCATTTCTGGTAGATTCCAGCATCCCACTTTTACATTTTCTGCATTTTCAGTGACAATCTGACCACTGACACTTTGTTCTGGCAACGCATTCTTTTGTACCTCTGGTAAAGTCATTCCTCACATGTCACACTTTTACATGAAATGCTGAGTTCATTACATTTCCCTCCTATGCATTCACATCTTGATTAGATGGAAAATGTTAAAACCAAGCATTCCAAGGCTGTTTGTTGCTGGACACACAGGCTGCCTCTGCCCTCAGCCTCTCCTTGTCAGGAGACCCAGAAACCGTCTGCGCTTAGTCACGTTTTCTCAAAAGTCACAACTCATTTTTCCAGTTAGATTTTCTTTGAGCATTTTATTCCTTCCCCCTTCTCCCCACGGTGACTCACCAGGACAGAAGAGTCTGAGTCACATCCCTGCATGGCTGGCCTGTGAGCAACACACGCCAGCAGGGAAAAATGGGGCAGAAATCCACTTCTCTTGGATTAATGGCATAAAATCCACACACTTGGGTTAGTGGCTATGGGGAAAACTTGAGTTTAATTACCCAAACCCACCAGTTCTTACCCAAACCTGCTCACACTGTAAGAGAGGAGTTTGGGAAGCCAGAGGGGTTAATGAGAGCCATCCTGAATCCTGGGGCACATGAAAGCACGCAATGACATTTCCAAGGAGGCTGTTGACAGATGCTCCTCTGAACTGCAGACCCCTCACTGATGCTAAAAAAACCTTCACTCATGCATTCAAGCAGAAATGGAGGCTTGGTCTTGGGCCATGTGTGTGAAAAGTTGATGTTTCAAGATGGGAAATGACTCTTAGCTAAAAATGACTCTAAACCACTGTGAAGAGGACCCATGTTTGCTGTGTGCACCTTTCAGCAGCTTGCCATGAGCTGCCAGGTTCCATCTACAGCAGGGAATGGCATTCCAGTGTCAGCAGGATCATGGAATAGTTTGGGTTGGAAGGGATCTTAAATCCCATCCCACCCCTGCCATGGCAGGGACACCTCCCACTGTCCCAGGTGCTCCAAGCCCCATCCAGCCTGGCCTTGGGCACTGCCAGGGATCCAGGGGCAGCCCCAGCTGCTCTGGGAATTCCATCCCAGCCCCTCCCCACTGTCCCAGCCAGGAATTCCTTCCCAATATCCCATCTGACCCTGCCCTCTGGCACTTTAAGACATTTTCTCCTGTCCTTTCGTTGTCTGCTGAGCTCTCCTCCTTCCTCAGCCCGGCCTGGCTCTGCAGGAGAGTCCAAGCACCACAAGAGAAGGATTTTAAAACATGAGAAGATGTGAAGAGCACCCCAAGACACAAACCCACCCCACACAGTCACCAAATGCCCCAGAAGATTGATCAAGACCCCAAGGAAACGTTCCTCCAGCCAAGGAACGTTTCTCAGCCCAGCTCTGGGCCAGTCTCTGCCTTCCCAAGGGAATATCAACAACTCCTTTCTCCTACAGGAAACAAGGGAATGTATGTTGCAATTTTAAAGTTCACAAATGAGTAGTTGTGCCTGGGGAAAAGGAACAAAATATAACCAGAAGAATGTCAGTAGAGCTGTTAATTGTTACCTATTCCAGCTTCACATGCTGGGCTGAACCAGGAGGGTACAGAGTCACTGGCTCTGGGAGCAATTAATGTGTTATTTGATTTACATTGGTAATCCTTTCCATTAAATGAAATCTGTTAATAGGAGTAAAAGTATGCTCATAAATTTCCTAAATAGAATCAAACCCACGCATAAACATGGAACCAATAAGAAATGGATGCAACTTTTTAAATTTGGGGTTTAAGCTTTTTCAGCTTCCTCAGTTTCCTTTGCCTGACCTCTTCAGTTCGGGTTACAAAAAGTATGCAAACAATAAATGCGTTTATAGGAGGAGAGGGCAATTTTTAAAGCAAGCAGCTTCGAGAAATGCTGCTTTATATTGTTTTTAGCAGTACTAACTTCGTGTGCAGGGCATGACTCTGAGGCAAGGTTTCCCCTCCAGTGAGTTCCACCACCACCAAGGGAGAAGGCAGGGCTGTAGTGGGGGTGAGCACCAACAAGGAGCACCCAGCACAGACTCCACATCCACTCCAGAAGCTCAGAAGTCATAAAATCATCACAGAATCACAGACTGGGTTGGAAGGGCCTTAAAGCTCATCCTGTTCTACCCCCCCTTCCTTCCCTCAGACCAGGTTGCTCCAAGCCCCATCCAAGCCCAAGTGCTCTGGTTGATGCCACCACCCACAGGAGTGTCCCAGCTGCCAGGTGAAGCCCACCAGGAGAGCAGCCTGTTTCCAGGGCTGCTCCCAGGGTGGCTGAGAGGCTCCCAGGGTGTGTGAGGATTCCCAACACTCTGCCTGCAGCCCTGGGAATTTCTCCACGGTGTGACGATGCGGATCGCCAGGAGCTCGGTGGCCATCCTGAGTGGTGACACTGCTGTCCCTGGTGCCTCCCTCAGCTCTGGGATGCATTGGGAATGTCAATCCTGCCAGCTGGAATGCCAGTCCTGCCAGCTGGAATGCCAGTCCTGCCGGCTGGAATGCCAGTCCTGCCGGCTGGAATGCCAGTCCTGCCAGCTGGAATGCCAGCTCAGGTTTGCTGGGAGCCAGCAGAGCGGTGCTGCTCCCTGGGAATGCTCTCCTGAGCCTCCCCAGCTCTGTGATCCCACTGAAGGACCCGAGGCCCATCTGTTCCCAATCAGGGTCTGGCTGATGGAATGCTGGAATTTATCAGGCCGGAGCAGGGGTGAGCACTGCAGGGGAGCAATGAGCTTTTCCATCCAGGCTGTCATCTGGTCCCCATTACCCCTCAGAACCACATAAAATAATAACAACCACATTGGGGGCCAGCACGCTGCAACCTGCTCCGCCTGCCGCCTCCTCCCCTGCCAGGAATCCCCTGGAATGTTTGCTGGATGCATCTCCTCCTGCATGGCACTGCTGGAAAATGGTTCTAATGGTTTTCCTTGGATGTCACTGGATGTGGCCTCAGTGAGCGAGGGGGAGATGATTCCCTGGTCTCCCAGGGCTCTGTCCTTTCCAAAGGAGGAGATGGCAAATCCTTCAGCATCCTTGACACACAGATATTGTCAAATGCTTTCTTTCCAGCAGCTCACTCAATGTGCAAAGCTCTGAGCTCTGGGCATCAATGGTGGCTTTTTTAATCCAAATTACCTAAAACCCGAGCAGAACCACAGCAGAAAACATTTGTTATAACCAAATCCAGCAGCTGTGCAGGCTCCTGATGGGAATCATCTGCACCCAGCCACTCCCAAAGGCAGGATACCCATGGGCACGGGTCTGGCAGGTGTGGGATACCAGGAGAGCACATCAGAAATCCTGCAGGAAACAGGGGCTGTGCCAGGAGAAACTGAGTGGACTCAATCCCAGCTGGATGATGTGGCTGTCCCCAAACCAGCAGGTCAGGACACCAATAGCCACAGAATCACCCCAGAACCTGCCCTGCTTTGGGGTGGAAGCACTTGGGCAGCTGCCACCAGCAACATTCTGGAGGTACCAGGAGAATACAGGATCCCAACCCATCCCAAAAAATATGGGCTGAGGAAAACTCTGCTGAGCTCTGTGAAAACCATAGAGCCTAACAAATATGGTGGCTTGTTGTTTTCCTCTTCTTTTGAGGAAAAGATCTCCAGGATTAAGAGGCTTTAAGTGATGGACATGAGGTGAAAAAAACACCTCAAATTGCTTCAGGTACATCAGAGATCTGGGTCAAGGCACAAGGCTTCAAACTAAGCAGGAACTGAACCAATAAATGGATTTTTGTGGGTTTGGGTTCTTTCTTTCTCAAATCCCCTCTCTGACTGCAGTGTTTTTCCAAAAGAATTCCCTTATGCACATGAGTCTGGTGTTGCAGCTTGTCTGCTCTGTGAAACACCCCCGGCTTAGCCCTTTTCTTTGGGATAAAACCTTCTGGCCAGCAGCCCAGTGCTAACACTGCTCCTGCTGTAGGATCATCACCCAATTCACAGCTCTCCTCTGCCCAAGGCACAGCCAGCCAAAAATAGTAAATATTCAACAACAGGGCTGACATGGCAATTTTTCAAGGTTTGTACGAGGCATCTTCAAAATGTCACAGACAGTTCATGGATCCACCCTGACACTTCTTAACCTGCAGCCCTTCCCAGCTGTAAAATCTGACACTCCAGTTAATATTGCATCCATTTGGACATGGAATATAAATTGAATGAGCTTAGAAGTCAACAAGGAGCCTGCAAATCACACCCTGTAAAGCAAAAATACTCCGTGAGGGGTAAGACCTACACAGCAAACATCTGACTCAAGAGCAAAAAAGCCAATTTGCAACTCACAGACAATTTAACAGAGCAGAGGTGCCTATTTTGTGTGTTTTGAACTTGCCTCTGACAGCTTCATTGCATCTTCTCCAGCACCTGGATCAGGGCAGACACTCAGCTAATCCTCCCAGTCACTCGAGATATTGCAAATCTCTTTTCCAGGCTGCAGAGTCCATTTATTTCCACATGGAGGTCTCGGATTTTCCTCACACTCCTGAGCCACTCTTATCCTTTATCCTTCAAACCGAGGCTCTAATTAATGCAGGCAATCCCAGAATGGTTTGGGTTGGAAGGGACCTTGGAGCCCCTCCAGCTCCTGGGCAGGGACACCTTCCCCTGTGACCTTAGTGCCCAGATCTGAGGGGTTCTACAGGGAAATTGGGATATTCCCAGGGTTCTGTCCTCAGCAGCACATCCCCTTTTGGAGCAGCCCCCAGTCTGGGGTTAAGCAATGAGGAATTCACCCCATTTCCAGAGAGGCTGCCCCAGGTCAGACCCCACTGCCAGCAGAAACACAAGCAGGGGTGGAATTCTGGTTAAGAGAGCAGAATTTGGCCCATCACCCCTTCTAAGGGGAAATTCTTCTAAGTGCCATTAACACCCTGCTGACACCCCAGAGCTGCCACCTGAAATCCCAGGAAAGGCCTGAGCAAGGAAAGGAAAGGTTGGGAACACATTTTGCTGCTATTTCCTTCAAATACTCTGTGTCATGAGGGGGTTGCTCTGGAGTTCTTATAATTTCATATCTTCCATGTCTTACATATTAAATTTCCAGTTCAAGACTCCCACACAGCCCACATAAAATCAGCCAGTTATGTTTATTCATGTTTTCTAATCTTGTGTTTTCTGCTAAACACGTTGGTGAAATGTAAAACACGCCTTTGAGTGGGCCCTGTTAGAGTTTGGGATCTCTCAAGTGCAATAACTGCAGGTTTTTGGAGAGGTTTATGCAATACCTGGAATATTAACAGAGCTGTCCCCTGTGGAATGAGCTGGGCTGCATTTCTTCAACAGATTTAGAATGAGTCCCATAAATCTCTGCTCTGCACACATGTGTGCTCAAGGAATTTCCATAAGAATGCTAGTTGAGGATTTTCAGGAAATTACAATAGTTTGAATGAATTTAGAAATAGTCACATGCCTAGGATGTATCATAAGAGGTATTGCAGAAAGGAAGCCGAGCAATACATTAAAAAATATTCAATATATGGGATTTCATTAATGCGGGGTCAGAGCTCTCAGCACTTCAAAAGCCACGTTGTTCACTCTCATGTTTTCACTGGAATTTTATAGAACACAAGTTTTATCTTTAATTCTACCAAATAACTATTTCAACTACTAAACCTGGAATTTAAGGTATTTAGGAAATTATTCAGAAGCATAAGCTTTTGAAATATATAGAAAGAGTTCTATCTCTGTTTTGAGTGGAAGCTGCTTTTCCACTTCTTGACCACTGAGAAAGGAAAGAAATCTTTTATCAGATTCAGTTGAGGCTGTTGGAGCTGAAGTGACTCTGTATTAGAAGGTGATGTTTGAAGTGACTGAAAATGTAATTGATTAAATTAAATTACATTGAATTGATTGATGCAGCTGCCCTTTGGGATGAACGTGGCCCATGGAAAGGCTGGGCTGTGAACAGCTCATGGCTGCCAGTGAGGGGTTGGATGCACCCAAATTCACCTCAAAGGGAATAAGCAGGAGATTCCCAACCCAACCCAGCTCAACCCAACCCAACCCAACCCAACCCAACCCAACCCAACCCAACCCAACCCAACCCAACCCAACCCAACCCAACCCATTCACTTCAAAGAGGAGCAGATCACAGACCCACCAGGGATGAAAGCAGCAAACATTAAAGCACCCCAGGGATCGGTGAGATGGGATCCAACCCAACCCACAGGGATCTCACCCTGCTGTGCCCTCAGGGAGTTTTGTGGTTGGAATGTGCTGCCCTGAGGGTCCTGACCTTTGTTGTCCCAATCCAGCTGATTTAATAACTTGATAACGAGGAAGGAGCCCCAGGTCTGCCCCAAACCAGCCCAGCAGGAGCCTCCTGGATCAGCATTCCCATGGCACGTGGGCTGTCCAGCACATACCCATCCCTGATGCCTAACCCAGCTCCACAGCTCCAGCCTGGAGCTGGGAATGTCCCCTTCCTTCCCTCAGGGTTCATTGCCCATGACATCCAAAAGGAAATCTTCACTTGAGCCTCCACAGGAGTCTGGGAGAGGCAAAGACATGCTGTGTCCCTGAGGGAAATGAATCCTGGGAGGTTTCAAAAGATTCCATTTTGTGTCCCTGAGGGAAATGAATCCTGGGAGGTTTCAAAAGATTCCATTTGGGAAGGACGTTGTTTTCTGAAGCTGCTGTTCCTCCCTGCCTGTGCTGGAGGGTCTTTGCTCCCCCTTGCCTGGGCCCTGAGGGGAGGCCTGGGGGATGTGGAAGCTCCCGGGAAGGCTCATCCCGCTTACCTTCGATCACACACTGCTCAGGGATGGGAATCCTCCTCCCCATCTCCATCACATATTCTTTTACTTTGCCCAGGTTTTCCTTCAGGTGCAGGTACAGCTTGTCCTGGTACTCCACAGGGCCCGTGGCTGCCCTTCCCTCCAGGGCCTTCTCCGGGGTCAGCTCTGGCAGATCGGCTGCCTGGGGGCAATCAGCACTTTGGTGTGAAACCAGGGGGTTCCCCACGTGCACTGCTTCGGGGTGGACCCCAAAAGGCACTTGCTCGTGCTCCTGGCTGAGGTAGATCTCGGAGAAGGAGATGCCAGCAGGGATGTCCCCGTTCTCCTCATCCGGCCCTCCCTCCGAGCTCAGCCCCTTCATCCTGAGCGCGTGCAGGGCCAGGCTCTTGGACCTGTGGGGGAACAAGCGAGGAAGGAAGGGGAAAAGGGCTTGGAATAGAGGCAGGACACAAAAATCCCCCCAAAACCTGCTCTGTGCAGCTGCCTCAGAGAGCCCAGTGTGGGGCTCACCGAGCCAGGGGCAAGAACCTTCTGCCAAATCTGCATTTCAAAAGCCAAGCTCAAGCCACAGCTTTAATAAGCAAATGAAATGCAATAATATCCAAATGATATCCACATATCCCAACATCTGCCACGGGGGGAGCGAGGCAGCCCCTCTGCAAGGATCTTATAACCCCGGGGGTGGCGTGGCTGCTTTACCAATCACATCATAAAAATGCCAACCAGCAGCACTTCACTGAACCCCAACCCAGCCTCCAGCTCCTCCTGCCCTGGATCCCTGATGGGATGGAGAGGAGAAAAGAGGGCAGAAGTGGCTGAAAGGGCAAATCCTGGAGCAGGAAGAGCAGAGCTCTGTGTGGAGCTGTGGGGCAGGGACAGCCTGAGGACCATGAGGGTCACGTTGCTGTCATTGATAAATATTGTTAGTGATAACACCCCAGGAAATCTTCCTTTCTGTGCTACCTCAATGCAGTTATTTTCCTGCCCTTTTTGCTGCTTTAGGGCACAGAACAGATTAAATGGGTTTTTCCCCAGAGCAGCTGGGGCTGCCCCTGGATCCCTGGCAGTGCCCAAGGCCAGGCTGGATGTTGGGGTTGGGACAGTGGGAGGTGTCCCTGCCATGGCTGGGGGTGAAATGAGATGGGGTTTAAGGTCCCTTCTGACCCAAACCATTCTGTGATTCTGGGATTTAGAAGGATTTCATCCAGCCCTTAAGTTCATGGATGCAAAAATCAGTTAAAATTAGGTTTATGCTGCTTGTGGGTATTTCATGAGCAGATCAAACCCTCCACGTTTGGATAAAGTTTTATGACAAAACTGATCTCCCTGAACCCCACACACATTTTCCAGAGCCATACCTGTTAAACCTCATATCCTTCCTTTCTTCTTTAGAGACTTGGCCCAGGCTGTATCTCCTCACTGAGCCAGGGGTGCTGTTATCCACATTTATTTTCTCTTCAAAAGCTTGGATTTTAACCTGCAGCTTTTCATGTTCTTCGTTGCCATTCACGACAGATTTTAAATCATCCAGTGGGACAGGACATTCTGCCTCAGGGTCATTTTCCATCCTGAGGAAGCAGAAAGCAGAGGTTTAACCCTGGCACGTTGTGCTCTTTGTGCTGATGCTGTGTCTCTGCCTGGGACTTGCGGTTTGGATCTGGTAAAATAATTATGTTTAAACAGATACTCCCTGAGGTTATTTTCAGGAACATCTTCTAGATCCACATCTCTGATGGATCAGAAACATTGAACATCTCTGATAAACCTGGATTAGAAAATGCCAAGCACCAGCAAATCACAACTCTGTCCCTGCTAATCAATTTTTTTCATCTGAACCCAAACCATTCTCTCAAAATTCCTAAACACTGACTTATTGCATTATTTTCATGAGGCAAAAGTCAAGCTATTTGCAGACTTTATAGGATTCTGTGGTTTTAAAGCTTTTACCAAAGTACATGCAGTTCTTACTGAATTATTGCACTCTGAGAAAAAAAAAAAAACCTTTTAAAACTCAGGAAAAGTTCTGAGCCATGTGACTCCAGCTCAGCAAAGAGAAAATGAAGAGTTAAAATGAACTTGTGGGACTGCAGGGCGACTAGTTTTGTTTTGAATTTGTTACGTTTGTCTTAAAATCACAGAATCAGAGACCCAGTGGTTTGGGTTGGAAGGGACCTTAAATCCCATCCAGTGCCACCCCTGCCATGGCAGGGACACCTTCCACTGCCCCAGGCTGCTCCCAGCCCCAGAGTCCAACCTCGGACACTTCCAGGGATGGGCAGCCACAATATGTAACATTTTAATGCAAAATTCAAAGGGAACTTTCAAATAAATTGAAGGGAAGCTGTTGATTTACAGGACAAAAAGAAATCTGCAGGAAAAGACACTGGTGGTAAAAATGTGCTGGGTTCCCTCAAAGAGCTTTGAAAATGGCTTTTTCTGGGTTCCTTCATTACTCAGAGCCTGCAGAGAGAGACTCAGCTCTGAATATTTGGTCATTTTCTGGAAATCTGAACTTTGAGTATCTTCACTGTGCCTTGCAGATGCTGCAGCAGGGCTGGGTTCCCCAGGGACCAACAGCGAGAGCATCATTGCTCCTTCCCCTCTCCCTCTCCTGCTGGGATGATGTGCACGTTCCCATCTCACTCCTGCACGCAGGGAGGAACTGGCACCCAAAATCACCCAAAATCACAAAGCAAACAGCAATGTCCTGGAGGATCAAGGGGGATGGGACAGTATTTACTTTTTAAACTCTAGCCACAGCTCTAAAACAGGTTTGTTATGCCTCTGGCTATTTCTTTGTTTAATTTTCTTTTTTTTCCCCCAATGAACAAACATCTGAATAGCTAAATCTGTAAAACATGGATTTATAAAACCACAAAAGAGGCGTTTAACGCAGCCCTTCCAAAGCAGCAGAGGCTCACAAGTCACGCTCGCAGTGGGGGAGCCCATTAAAAACTCTCCAAACTGCAAATTAGCAATTGTAAAAAGCCAGGTTTTTAAAAAACAACCAGAAATGCGGCATCACAAAATGCACTTTTTCACTTGTTTTGATAAAGGCAGCTCAGGATATTTCTCAGGGGAGCTGGCAAGTTTTGTCTTGCTTTGTTTTTAATTTAAGCAAGATCTCATAATATATTAACACTGAGGAGCACTTGAAAAATATTCTTCTGTAATAAAGACCCTTGATGTGACCTTTCCTAACAAATCTTTCTGGGGATGTAGGACAAGATTTAATTTATTGGAAAGCAGTCACTCCAGCACAGCTCCCAACACTGCTCCCATTGTGGGAGCTGAGCTCGAAGGAAAACTTCTGTTCCCTGTGTAAATACGGGCAAAGCCTCAGGACACAGAGAGGGGATTGATGGACTGATGGGCTTTGGGAGTGACAGACCCTAACCAGGGAGCCTTGGTGATGTTTGGAATTAAAAATGGTGTTTCAAACAGCACCTCTTTGTCCAGCATCCTCCTGCTGAGCTCCCATGGCTTTGTGAAGGGAATGCAAGGAAATATTTATCTGAAGGAATCGTGAAGTCGTTATGGTTGGAAAAGGAACATGGATGAATCCTGTTTTCCATAAATAGAGCAGAAAAAAAGTCACTCGCAGGGTGTGGAGGGTGGGCTCCTCAAGCCACCGTCTCGTTTTTACCCCGTTAGTGCCAGGATTTCCAAGTGGGAAGCAGAGGAGCTCTGAGTGCCCAGGAGCTCTCCTGTGCACCAGCCTTGTGCTCACATCAGCTCCTTGGGGAGCCAAAAGCACAAACCTGCCCCAAAACACCCAGCAGGGCTCCACCCCACCCCACTGGGATGCCTGGCAGCCCTCCCAGCTCCTCTCAAACCCACCACTGTTTGCAGCCTTGGCAAGAGGCACCGGGGCATTGCCAGGCTGCTGGAGCAGGATCAGTTTATCCCAAAGCTCTTTGCAGGAGGAGGAGGAGGAGGATGCACGAGCTCATGGAGAAACCATAACTCCAAAAATAGTGCCAGGCTGCTGATGGCTTCATGCTGTTAAATCCTCTGGAGAAATGCACCTTGGTGTCCAGGTGATGCTTTAGCATAAAGAACATTTCCCCAGAGCAGCAGCACCATTGTCACACTACCAGTGGGGTGCTCAAGGTGGGAACAAGAGCATCCCAAAGGGAAATGAATGAAAATTCACCTGGATTGTGGCCAGGGTTCACCTCTGTGCCTCAAGGATGGATCAGGTGCTCCTGGTTTGCTAAGGGAGAGAAAATCACCTCCTCAAAAAGGATGGACAGGAAAGTTTGAAGAAGGCAAGTGGTGGAGGAAAGATCATGAAATTGTCAGCAGAATCCCAGACTGGTTTTGGTTGGAGGGACCTTAAATCTCATCCCATTCCACCCTGCCATGGCAGGGGCACCTTCCCCTATCCCAGATTGCTCCAAACCCTGTCCAGCCTGGCCTTGGGCACTGCCAGGGATCCAGGGGCACTGCCCACCCTCTGAGTCAAGAACTTCCTGATATTTAACCTAAATCTCTCCTCTCCCAGTGTAAAACAATTCCAAGCAGCCACAAGGGCTGGGAGGAGCAGCACTGGTGCAGCCTCTTACGCTTGGTTCTTACCCAGAACGAGGACTTTGAAGCTTTCTTTCCCTTTAATTGACTACACTGCCCCTCTAGGTTGGATAAGTCCATTAAAACCCTGTATATGTTCTTTAAAAGCCCCTCTGGGACTGAATAACTTGCAATTTTGGGACAGTGAGGAGCAGCAGAGCATGGCCTGGTTTTAATTATGCTCCCAGTCCCTGCATGTAAAATTCCCTGTGTCAAACAACACCAGGCCAGCCATGGCTCTGCAGAAATCAGCTTCTCCTGATGTAAACACAGGAGTTTTGGAAGGAATGGTTATAATCCAGGCACTGAGTTTAAAATCCTGGATTCCTTTCACTCTGGATTGCTGCTCTTTAGCTCAGTGACTGCAGCAGCTCCAGAGCTGGGAGGGCACTTCCACATTCACATCTGGACTGGTCCAGCTTCCCAAGCACGAGTCAAAATCAACTCTGCTTAAATCAGCAGAGAATTCTCATTCAGCCTTGTCTGACTTAACTGAAATGTAAAAGCAAATAGCTAAAATACTACAGAATGGCTAAAAACTATGAAAAACCAGCATTATTTTTTTGATTTAGTGATCTCTCACAGCCATGTTAAGATAACAAGGGCACAGAGGGTTGGGGAGGGAATTAAATATAAAATAAAGAAATAAATTAATAAAATGAAGGAACTTAGAGAGAAAATAATCTGTAACCATGCTCACACAGACAATGAAGCTCCTACTCTTCAGGCAGTCCTTAACAAAAAGAATTTTAGTGAGAAACAGCCAGATTTTGATGAAAACCTTGTTTTTAAATGTTTTTTTTTTTTAGCAGCTCTAGAAAGAAATGTTAACCACAGAATATAACAAGGAATATTTAACAAATAAAGTGACTTTTCAACCATAAATGGAGGTACCACAATGGGTTGTGAATGCTGGGGGCTGGTTTCTGCTCAGGTTCTGCCACCAGGTGAAGCTTGGACATTTCTCACTTGTGGTGAGATGAGGGGCTCTGTCTGGATTCCTGTCCTTTTTCATTTGCACCTCTCTCCAGGACACCAATTTTCTGTTTCTCCACTGACCTCAGTGTTTTGTCTCCACCACTCCCGGTCTGGCTCCAGGGCTGGCCTTCACCGTTAGGAGTTTTCTGACATCTGTGTTCCATTTTTTTAAAGAATCACGACTCCTCTGTGCCCCCCTGACCCACTGCAGCACACACAACTCTAATTATGAATCTCCCACTAATTAGAAGTGACTGCCACCCTGTATTTAAATAACATTTCTATCCTCACCGTGACGAACGTCACAACACTTTAAACCTTAAGATACACGGTCAGAAGCAGCTGAGTGAGCAGAACATCTCACTCTGGACAAATCTTCACCGGGGAGCTACGCCAGCCATTGTTCTCATCACCCTCAGTGGGCATTTTCTAGAATAAATGATAATTGTGAGGCCCAACTTCACTAATTTATTTTTAACCGAGGCGTTTTAGCTTGCTCAACTCTATTTATCCAGGGCACAGCTTTCTTCACACAACGGGAGCAGTTTAAGGGGAATTTTGGTGCCTGCCAGAGCGCTGGAGAGGGCTGAGGTTTGTGAGAGCGCCAGTACCTGTCTGCAGCCGTGCTGTCGGTGTGGAGCTGCCGCAGGAGCAGCCTGGCGATGGCAGAGAAGCTGTTGCTCATGCGATAAATGTCCCTGCTCTGGGCGCCCAGGATGCTGGAGAAGGTGTCGGTGAGGCTCTTGATCTCCAGCAGCAGGATGTGGTGAAAGGAGTGCTCCATGCTGGCCAGCTGGTTCACCAGATACAGCAGGGATGTTCTGGCTCGCTCCTGGGCAGGGGGGAGATAAGAACAGTGCTGAACACAAGAATTCGTTGTTTGCTGCTCTGAGGGGTTTGTGTGCTGGGACTGAGGCGCTGTCCCCGGGGAGGAGTGGCTGCCCACGATGGCAGAGGCAGCTGCCTCAAACACAGTTTATTTGTGGTTACACTGAAGTGACTTTTGTTCCTGCTGTGTTACCTAACCCAGGATGTCTTGTCTCCTCCTCAGACCTAGAGCCAGATCTCTGAAGGCGCTTTCAGGGCCCTACGTGGTTCTGGGTTGGCAGATCAGCCTGGCTCAGTGATCAGGGCCCCAGCAGCACCAAGCTCCTCTTTCACCTCCGATGAGCCTGGCTCAGCTACTTCATAAAACCAGAGAATGGTTTGGAAGGGACCTTAGAGACCACCCAGTCCCACCCCTGCCATGGGCAGGAGCACCTTCCACAAGTTGCTCCAAGCCCCACCAACACCTCCAGGAATCCAGGGGAACATCCAGCCTGGATTTGAACATCTCCAGATTAGGGCTCCTCTCTTACAGTTGTCCTAATTAGATTGGGTTCCACAGTCCTAAAAACACCCAACTGGGAAAAGCAGTGGAAAAACCAGAAATTAACTCAGGAACTCCCATCAGATCCTTCACTGGGGGAATCCTTTTCCTCAGGGAAGCCCAGTTGGTCCTCAGAAGATTGATAGAGAAACTGGGAGAAGTTTGGATTTCAGCCTGTGCGGAAACACAAACAAAGGCAAAACCAAAGAGTTTTCTTCTTCCCAAGGGCCAGCAGGGAGCTCATGTACCACGCACGTGGCTCTGGACCCTGCAGGGCCCCAGCCCCATCTCCTCCTCTCTTCTGGGACCTCGTAACCAGAGAGCAAAATCTGCTGAAAGTTTGATTCCAAATCCAGCTGGGCTATAAAAATACCTGGGAGGCTTTGGCAGGACGTGGCCTGAGCATCACTTTTTTTGAAGAGCAAGTCAACGTAATTCAAGGAAAAGCAGCTCTGCTGCATCGTGCCATGACAGAGATAAATGGGAAAATTGGATCAGACAATTTGCATCCCTTCAGCCATATGGGGGAAAACTCCAGCTGCACCCTGGGTTGGGCTGATGTGACGAAGGAGATTTTTCCTCAATGGCTTGAGCAGGGTTGACTTTTTGGTGCGCAGTCACTCATTTATTTGAAAGCCGATCCTTCCTCCAAGAGATAAACAGGGGCTCAATTAACATTTAAAACACATTTTTGTTTTCTAAACAAACTGCAGCAGACTAAATGGAGGAGCAGTTTTGACCATTTTCCTGTCACTTTGATCCAGCTGGAGAGTCTCCAGCCATGCTGAAATGCTGCTACTCGCCTGGAGTGAGGTAAAAGAACAATAAACTCGCCTGAGTAATATAATATGTAACAGTTATACAAAACAAAATTAAAGCAAAATAGCTCAAGATGAAAGCAGCCGTTATCCCTGCCACAACTCTTATCCAAAATGTTTCACAAAGCCTATTTGGATGCACATAACCCCTTGTTATTTCAGCAATGCCTGTTTGATGTATTCGTGTATTTTCTCATAAGCAGCCTTTACAGTTTATGGCATTACATCTGCCAGAAGGTGAAGAGCTAAAGCACAGGCGATGAGGTGTGGCAAAGTGTTGTTCTTCTTTCTTAAAAACAGGTTCAGGAGACTGCAAAAAGATCACAAGGCTTTCAGAAATAACTCCAACTCCCAGGTGGTTCAAAACATAGGGGAGAAAAATAAAGTGTCCGATCGCCCTGAGCCCCGAGATGCTTTTTCATTTGCACAAATTTATGGTTAAGGGACAAGTTCTGATTTCAGCTTGCCCCCCGAGAGTGTCGCTGACACCAGCAGAAGTGGTGTGTGTAAACAAGGGGCAACCTTTCAAATCCAGAGCTCTCCTCTCTCCCGGGGTCCCTGGAAGCACAAGAGGCTTTTTCTAGGAGCCAGCAAGGATTTGCTGCTCAGATCCACAGTCTCGACCGTCAAGGGCCAAGCCTCAATCCTTGCCACCTCTTTTCCCCAGACAAGCCTTCCAGTGAAATAAAACATCAACAAATAAAATTCCAGCACTGCCATTGATGTCTCCTTGTTTTGCTTGGCCGGGCAGGGGAGGCCAATTGTTGTCTGAGAAGTGGCAGGATATCCATGGCATTGCTCCGTGACAGGACAGGGAAGAGCGGGACAAGGGATGAGGGAGGGTTTTGGGATGGCCCTGCCATGGGGGGCTGTGAGATGAGACTGTCAGAGGCACACGTGGGCTGATGGTTAGACTCGATGGTCCTGGTGGTCTTTTCCAGCCTGGGAGATTTGGATTCCACGATCTCACCTCTGCTCAGGAATCAGGAGGCATTTCCTTCTCCTTTTAGGTGAGGTGGTTTTCAGTAAGACCAGCTTGGACAGGGTTTGGAGCAACCTGGGGTAGTGGAAGTGTCCCTGCCCATAACAGGGGAATGGGTTAAGGTCCCTTCCAACCCAAAACACTCTGCCATTCTAAAATCTTCCACTACTCAGAATTATTCACACTTCCAAACATTTTAGAGAGCAAAACAAGAGAGGAGTCATTGATCTCCTGGTGGAACATTCACCTCCACCACCCTTTGTGTGTTGTTTTCATCCCTGTTTTGGAATTCAGGGTCCCTGGATGTCAGTGACAAACAGCAAACAAAGGACAAAAGTGTCCTGCCCGTGGGCTGGGATGCTGCTGAGTCCTAAAAAATTCCTAAAAAATCAGACTCATGACACAGGACATGGTGAGAGCTACTCAACACTTACTCCAGGGAGAGCAGACATTAATTATTCAGTGCAGGCTGTGTGTGCTCCACTCAGTAGATTGGTGTAGCCACATAAACCAACAGGTCAAAAATATGAGGGGAAAATATTCTTTGAATCACGTCCTTGTAAACTTTAGCGTGTAATTTCCAGCACTACATGAAATCCAACAGGGCCAGTTGGTTCCTCGCTTATTCTTGGTTTGGTATAAAACAATCACAGCAACAAAAGGCAAAATAAACAAATTCAGCCCCTTTGAAGTAGCAAAACTCAGCGGAAACGGAGCCTCAGAGACACCCAGATGGGGAGAGCTGGTTCAACACCCCAAAACGCAGAATCCAAATGAAATCCTTCAGTTCTGAGCCCAGCTGTGCTCAGCTGAGGATTGGCTGGTTAGCAACTGTAAAGTTTCTAGAAAATGCTGACTTTCAAATACTAAATACAGCATTAAATGTGATCACCTGCAGATCTTATAAAAGTAAAACTTGCTGGGGGATGGAAGTAAACAAGGAGAGAACAACAAACTTCATTTGGCTCCCAGGCCTCAATGGGATTTTGGCTCCTCTTTCCACACAACAGAAATATGATTTACAAAGCCAAACCAAATCTGGTTTTGATTTTTCAGAGATAAATTTAATTTTACATGAATAAAAAGCTCCAGATCAGTAGAAAGAGCAAGGATGGTGCTTTCCTGTGCTGCTCAGACACACAAGGCCCAGCCAATACACACCCAAATTAATTGCCAAAGGGGGAAGGACTGGAATAAAATCATCTTTAAGGTCCCTCCCAACCCAAACCATGATTCCATGGCAGGGCAGTCTGGTTACTCAAGAAGACACAAATATATGGATGCATTACTTCCTATCAGATTAAAACCAACCCCAACCAACCCAAGCAAGTCCTTTTGTTTCCCACCTCACCTCATCGAGATGTCCAACAGCTCCAAAGATCTTTGCTGTCTGCCCAATCAAACTGGGAAAACTCTCACCAGTTTCCCTCAGCGTGGGAAGGAAAGGGGCCAAGGCTGCAGGTTCGTAGCTGGATATTTCCAGAAGGATGTTTAGAATCACCTCGCTGTGGTTGGGGTCCCTCAGGTGTCCAAATAAAGATGGCAAACACTCTTTCAGCACCTGTTAAACAACCAGAAACAAATTGGAGCTCTGTTTTGAATTGTGAACACATATAACCAGAGGAGATACAACCACCAGAGTGATAAAAATGAGCCACCAGATTCTGAGCTAATAGAAGAGTTTTCCACCCTTGGTGACCTTTGCATGGAGCTATTGCTGAGGTCAATCCAAGTTCAACTGAACATATGGAATAAGGGTAAACTCTGCTTTAAAATATGGCAGCTATGCATAAATAAGTAAGGAAATGCCCAATTTTTTTTAAAAAAAAAGACCAAAAAAACACCTCTATCAAATATTTTCCTTGCTCCAGGCCAGTCTATATTTTATTGATCAAAACAACATAAAGACTCAGCCTTCCTCAATGATGCAGTAAATTAAAGTACTTGTAAAAATTTTTGGGTTCCACCAGAAACTGAACAATGTGACAAGGTCAGGAGCTGGAATAGAGGGAAAAACGGGGGCAAGACCCTCACTGCATAATAAATGTGCTGTGGGTAAGATGTTATTTACTGTTAGAGCCCAGTTTTCAGGAGACTGAGGGTGTAGCCCTTGGAACCATCTGCAAACAGGATGCAATTGTGTACAAGTCCCCACTGAGGGATTAATTCAGGGTAAACAGACACACTAATGCACCTTGGATTCAGGGAAACTGCTGCATCTGTGGAAAAACACCCAGACACAGGGCATGAAACAACCCCTTCCTCTGTTCTTTTTTTTAAGGATTATCAGTTCTCATCAGTTCCTAAATCATGCTAATTGTCCTTGACGTGGATTTTAATACAGTTCATGTACACTGACAGGAACACAGTTATGGGAATTCACACCCAGCTGACAGAGGAAGAGCCAAAAACATTGGAGACAAATGGTTTAACCAAAACCTTTTGGTCCAGCAGAGTCTTTGCTCTGTTCTCCTTATGACTAGGTGGAGAATGGACTGGAATGAAAGAATTTACAGGGAACTAGCATAGGGAAGCACTGTGGGATTCCTCCCTCAGCGAGCCCTCAAAAGGAGGGGCAGGGAGATGTTCCTGGTGTGGTTTACCCCCAGTTCTCTCTTCCTGGCCACGGTGTGCAGGAGCCTGAGGAGGTGGAGCTGCTCGGACGGGTCCAGCTGGGCCAGGGGTGCCACCAGCTCCCGCAGGCGGGCGCGGATCGGCTGCGGCCGCTTCTCGTAGAGCGCGGGCAGCACCCGCAGCAGCATCGAGTTCCCTGGGGACACAGCAGGGACAGGGAGCAGCTGTCAGCCAGTGCCCAGCACTGGGGACAGCCCCACAGCACCAGCACGCTCCTGGAGACACCAGTGCAACAATCACGGGACAGGTTGGGTGGGAGAGATGTTAAAGCTCATCTCGTTCCACCAAGTTGCTCCGAGCTGGCCTTGAAGGATCATTAGTACAAATCCAGGCAGGCATAAAACTGTAGAAAATTATATATTGGGCCAAGAAAGCAAGTAAATTATCAAAATGGAGCAAATCATTGCAGGCGTAACACGATTGTGTAAGAAAACCCCAATTAATTCCTATTAATTATCATTTTATTTCTGATTATCATGAGAACACTGCTTAATGAGCTTTCAGTTTTGGATGGTGCTCTGTTGAGTCCTAGGCCAAACTAAGTGTGATTTCAGTTAACAAAGAAACAAAAAGAAGAAAGAAGGAGAGAAATGACAAAGAAACAACAAAATCAACGAAAGACAAAAACTACAATTCTCCTTTGCCGAGGCTCAGATTTTCAAATTAAATAAGCATCATATGGAAGGAATAGTTGGTTAACAGAGAACTAAACATGCATTCAAACAGAAATAGTAAAGGATGCCATTTCCAGGAATAGAAAGGAGCCAGAGAGAGCCAACTGCAGACAGACAGAGATATATGCTAAACCCTCTCTCACACGTTTTTTTAAGATGTCTGTGCATAATTCAATTTGAAGCCCAGGCTCATACCAAAATATATAACTTCACATCGCAGTACATGCCTGCCTCAATGGATTTAAGTTTCACTTGAACAACATATGGAAAACATCTGCCTATTGCAACCTAGTATGGCTCCTTTTCGTAAACCCTTGGAAGTCCTCACGGCCTCTTTGGGTTTGGTTTCCAAGAGGAATCAGCTCTCTGGCCTGCTGCTCTCCCTCCCGTTTACATCTGAGCCGGGTGACTTGGGAAGATAAGCAGATCTGTTCATGGATGGTAGGAAAAGGATATTTGGGTTCAGACTGGAGCACGTGGGGCCCTTGCCAGGTACAGAAATGCACCCCAGAACACGGCTGGGTCTCACAGCCTCCCCCCGAGGCAGGAAACGAGCACAGCTCTGAGCCCAGCAGCTCGTAATCATCCCCGAGGGTCCTGATCCTTCACAGGAGGGGCTCTCCACTGCAGCCAGCCACACTTCTGCACCTTATCCTGCTTGGACAATCCCTGGCTGCTTCCCGAAGGCTGCTCTGAGCCCCCCGTGCAGCCCCAGCACTGCCAAAGGCCAAGTCAGACCCCACTCACACCCCACAGACACGGCAAGTTTGTTTTATTCTGTTCCACACAATCACAAAGGCCAGGGGCAGAGATTTGCTGATGAATCACCCTGAAACGATGAGCAAACTGCTCCATTCTGGACATTTCCTAACCACGTTCCCTGGGCTCTTCCTGATGCTCCCAGTGGATGTGGATAAAAAATGTCACCACTAACGTTCCATGGCATTGATGCCAAGCACCAATTCCCCCAGAGGAAGAACCTGGAGATCAGGGAAAGGTTCTTCCCCCACAGGGTGGAATAAGCACTGGAAAAGCTCCCCAAGGCTGCCAGAGCTCCAGAAGGTTTTGGACAGCGCTCCCAGGGATGCCCAGGGTGGGATTGTTGGGGGGTCTGGGCAGGGCCAGGAGCTGGACTGGAGGATCCTTGGGGGTCCTTTCAAACTCAGGGTACTCAATGATAAAAAAGGTGAGAGGATGGATTCACTGGAACTTTTCTCACGTCATAGTTCGAAATTGAAACATTTTGTACTGAATACACCAAAAATTATTTTCTCTCTGGATGACATCATGCTTCCAGCACTAAGTCCTTTCTTTGCACTTGCCCTTGCTTAGTTTGCACTGGAATTTTTCTGCCCACATGGAGCAGAGCCCTTAAACTCCAGTCAAATTTCAGCAACGATTGCAAAAGATGAAATTCCCGTATTCCTGGACAGGCAAATTTCCTGTCAGCTCTAGAAGTGTGATGGGAAGGGATCCAAGAGGCAGTAACAAAAATAACAGCTTCAAGCAAGGAAAGACACCGACCTGAGCCATGCTATTGCCTAAGCTGGGATGTCAGGGATAGGAAGGGATCTGGAAAGGAAGACTGATTATTTAGTCTGGCAAACGAGCGTTTGGAGCGTGGGGTGTATCAGAGGAGTGATGCAATCACAGATGATGGACTGCAGCCACCAAACCTCTCTGAACAAAAAATACTTTGTGCTAGCGCAGCTTTGGGCAGTTTCCTGCAGCAAACACTGCTGGGCTGATATTCCCTAACCAAGATAAATGAAAAGCAAAAGTAATCAGAGCAACCCCCTCCCTCTGCAGTGAGATTGAAGTGACCTCACTGACATGGAATTGCTTTTAAGTGAAGAACCTGTGTGCACACATGTAAATAATCCCAGATATCCCAGTTTGGGTCTGTTCTTCAGAGACCTCAAGAAAGGTCAGCAGGCACAACCCAGTTGGCCATATTCTGGTCTTTTCATGTTTGAGGTAGCAATGGATACTCAGAGCTGTTTGTCACACCTTTATGGGCTCCGAGGGGAGCTCTCCAACCCCCTGATTCCCAGGGGTGATATCAGGAATTCTGAATAATTCACTTTTCCCCAGTCTTGCATCACCTGCCTCAATCTAAACTAAGAGCCTGAAAATGTTTGTTGAGTGAGAATGGAAAAAACACCCTACCCAAATACCTAAATGGTTTCCTTCCCTCTTCCTTCCATGACCCCCAATACTTTCCAGATTAGATTTTCTCACCCTTCCCAAGCTGGGAATGACACAATTCCAGCACAAAGTGTCCCACAGCTGGGGACACACCATGGCAGCACATGAGCCAGGGTGGGACCCCAGAGCCATAGCTGGGTGATGCCAGCCCTGCACCCACTCCTGGAAAAAGGAATTTCCCGAGCTCCAGCTCTGCCCCTGCCAGCATCACAGAGAGCTGGGGAAGAACAGGGGCGCTGGAGCTCACTGCTGTGTCCCCTGGAAGACGGGCTTTCACTCCAAAGGGAGTTTCCAAAGAAAAAAGCCCAAGCACCAAGGCTAATTCTCCCCCCAGGAGGACTCGGGTTTGGCACATACCTACTTGAAAATTATGGAATCATCTTAGCTTGGAAAGGAGCTCTAGGTCAGAGTCCAACCTGTGCCCGATCCCCACCTTGTCCCCACCACCCTCCCAGGGAGGAATTCCCAAGGCACGGGTACTGCAGGGTGGTGTAAGCAAAACCAGAGACACAAAGGGAAAGGGAACACAGATTCCAAGTTAGATGTAATTGCAGGAGGGGTTTTTTGCTGTTCTCTGGATATTTCATAGCCAATACATAATTTGTGTGAGATCACCCCTAATCTCACTTAAGCAAAGCATCTCTGGCATGAGTAATGACCTGTTGAACCTATAAGATAACAGAATTTTAACCAGATTAATACCAGTAAGACTTAGACTAAATTAATGTTTCATCCAAAAGCACTTTGTTTTGCTTTTTCAAAGGTAAAACACAACTCTGATTGTGCAGCTGCAGATTTACAGTTCCCAAACCTGGCTACAGCACTAACAGATTATCCAGGGAGTAATGGTGGTGTAAGTGCTAATTAGGGCTGGAAAAGCAGAGCCCTGACAAGCTGTTAGAACTCCTTAAGAGCTCTCCTTTATTGCTTAAAGCAATAAACTGTTGGTACATAATAGAATTTATTATACAGCAGTGCCTGACTCTCCAAAAACGCTAAACGGGACACGTGGATCCGAACCAGCTCCGGCTATGTTTATTTTCCTCCCAATCCCCTCCAGAGCCCTGGCACACACCGAGCACAAAGCCAATTTGCAGGGAACGCTTTCTTTCCCACAAATGACACAAAGCAGCCCAGGCCGAGCGCTGCCCGTCCCTGGGGCGAGCCCGGCTCTCTCTCGGCCACTCAGAGCATCCCTGGGGCAGAGCCGGGGCTGGGATGGAGCCGCCCGCCCCTTCCCGTCCCGGCCAAAAGGCGCAGCAGCAGCGCTGCGCTCCCAGAGCCTCCCGGCTCATTCATTCGGGCTCCGCAGCTCCTCCCGCACCGAGGATCCCGGCTCTGGGCAGCCCCAGCTCCCGGGAGCAGCCGGGACAATGCCCCGAGAATTCCTGTCCCTGCTCACCCTGCTCTGCGCCTGCAGCGCTGCCGGCTCTGCCCTGGATGAAGAGGATGACTACGAGCTCATGTACGTGAACCTGGATAACGAAATCGAAGGTCCGGCCCCTGCCGCTGAGGAGGGTGAGTAAATTTAAAGTGAATTTGGGTGAAGCTGCTGCCTAGCTCTTGTAAGAGTTATTACTGAGAACATGATTTACCTTTTTCCGAGGGGAAAGCTCATGTAGGTTATTCCGGGCAATAATGGCTCGGATGGGGTGCCTTGGACTGTGCTTTAGGCTCTTTATTTCTCAGTTTTCCTGCAAAAAGCTGTTGCTGTCCCAGCGGTTTAGGATCTCTGTAATCACACCCCTGCCCTGTTTGTGCTCATACAGAGGGGAAGGCACTGGCCCCAGCAGGGCAGGGGCTGGACCAGACTGTCTGTAAGGTCCTTTCCAACCCAAACCGGTCTGTGAATCCACGATTCTGTGGCAGTCTGGAGGACACAAAGAGCACAGAGCCAGATTTTGCCCAACACTCCCGTTTCAAACTCGGTACCAAAGAACAGCGACATCTGTACCTTCCCTTCCAGCTGCTTCATGTGACTGCCAGCAGGAGCACAGCAAGTGGGACAAGCTGTTCATCATGCTGGAGAACTCGCAGATGAAGGAGAACATGATGCTGCAGGCTCTGGATGAGCTGCCCAGGCTGGAGCTGCAGACCCTGAAGGCAGAGCTGAGCCAGCTCGCCACCACCCTGGCGGGCACCTTCACCTCTGTCACCTCCCATGTGGTGAGCCAGGTGGAGCAGGCGCTGGTGAGGAGCAGGGAGCAGGCTGAGGAAGGCAGGAGGCTGCAGGAGATGGAGCAAGGGAAGGTTCTGGAGCACGTCCTGCAGCTGAGCCACAACGTGTCCGTGCGGCTGGGCTGGCTGGAGAGCGCCTGGCGCAGCAGGGCCCAACAGCAGCTGCAGGAAACAGCTCTGGAGCAGGACAAAGCCAGGGCCAGCACAGGGAACAATCTCATCCTCAACTCCGTGTGGAAGGAGCTGCAGCAGACCCGGGCTGAGCTGAGGGTGTCGCAGCAGTGGGCAGCTCAGCACCTGCTGCCAGCAGGTAAGGCCAGGGGGAGAGCTCTGGGGAGGGCACTCCCAACAGGGACCCCCAAAACACCTCCTGGGCACCTCCTTCTCCAACAACTCCAAGCCCCAGGAGCAGCAGGGCAGCTTTGAACAGGCTGTGAGAGAAGGGGGGAACGCCAGAAGTTGTGGGAAAATAGGCAGTGAGATTTTTCAAATGTGGGATCAAAGAAAGGTTTCATCAAAGTCCTTGTGCAGGGCAGAGCCAGCCAGGATCCAACCTCCTCCAGGCTCTCCAAGATCAAAGCCATTGTCAGAGAACAACAAATGTATTTTAGACATCCAGATTATGTTCTCTCACCCTTTGCCTTCCCAGCTGGTCACTCCTATGCGTTTGCACAAATCATGGAGCTTTCTTGTTTTGCTGCATGTTCCCACTCCTTCCTCTTCCCACGTTAACTCCTGGGATGTCATCTCCAGGAGCTGGGTGTGCTGCTGCCAGCCAGCCAAGCACACTCCCAGGGCAGGGAGGGCACATTCCCCGTGGAACTGTTGTGCCCTGAATATTCCCACTGGCACAGAGAAATCACTAACCCGTGCTGCTGTTTGGGGGATTTTCCTCCTTCCAAAACATTTGCACTGCTCAGTGAGGTGGCCACAGGAAGGTGGGCTCAAATCCTCAAATCCCAGCCCAGCTTTTTGGTGCAGTGACACCCCAAAAAGCAGCGGCTTGGGTGTGGCAGAGCAGCCCCTCATTTGTGTGAGATGTGGGTGCAGAATTAGTGAGTGTGATACAAACTGTGCTGAATTCACCTGTGAGCTGTCACTGCCCGGCTCTAACTGCTGCTTAATGGCTCTGTTCTCCAAAAATACAAATTATTGCAACTTAAACCTCCCCAAAATGTACCCCCGCAGGGTGGGTGTGTAGGAAGGAGGGGGTGCAGCATCACCAGGGAGCAGAAGGGAGCAGTAATTGCCACAGCAAAGGCAACGACACAGCCACAACATCATTTCCATCAAAGCTTTTACAGCCTAACCCGAACCCATCCCTTCATGTGGGGCACACACTCAGCTTTAGAAGTAAATTGTTTTCACTGCTTTATCACAACACCTCAAATCTTTGTGTGCTGGGAGGAGATCTTTGAGCATATTCCTGTTTTTCCTCAAGCACAAACCTTGCAGAGATCTCATTCCTTATCTCTGTACCCCAGGCAGCCTCAGCAGCTACTCTGAACTAGGTGAGAGCAACAAACTCGACCTGCATTGAGGATCATCAGTGGAAATTCAGTTTCTTTCCACTGGTTCCCACATGATTTTACACAAAACAACCATACTTGTAAATTTAAAGGCTACATTTTAAGTACTTCCAGAGTATCTCTCTGTTTTTGGTTTGTTTTTTTTTTTTTTTCTCCAAGGGAATTTTTAGCAACTGACTTTAATTTCTCACATCTTGACTTACTGCCAGCCGTACTCTTGAGGGATTTTCTAATCACACTTTTTTTGTTCTTCACTGAGGCTGGTTTTAATTTTGTTTAGGCTTTGATAATAGAGCCTGAAAGCCTGCTAATTAAAAGCTTTTTCACAATAGTGCTCCTAAGTAGCATTTTAAGGAGAATCCCCAGCAGTTGCTCACTGACCCTGCCCTTCCTCAAAAGGGTCAGTGGGAGATGGAAAATCTGCTCAAAGCTGGAGGGAAGCAGCCCATGAAATCCTGCAGCAGCTCGGTCCTGGAGGGCACAAAGAGTCCTTCATTCCCCGGAGCAGAAATTTCCACACACGTTTTAGACATTTCAGATCCTCCAGCTTCTTTAAACAGGAAATGAAGCAGCTTAATTGGAGAAGGGGCTGCTTGTTCCCTCCTGTCACCTTGGATATTAACTTAGGTACAAGTAGGGAACAGCCCAGAAACCACCAGAAATGTCCTGGCTTTCCTGATCACCAGTTGCTTTCCCAAATTGCACAAGTTTCTGTGAGTGGATTTAACTAATCTAATTTCTATTATCAACACTTTGATTAATTGGACACGAGAGAAGAGCTGGTTTAAAAGTATCACTTGTCTCATCATTTCCCCCATTTAAGCTGTGCCCATGAAAGCTCCTGACCAAAAACTCCTAAAGGCAGGGCCAGCAAAGGGAGTCGTGTAAATTAAAGAAGCAAGCCCATCTCAGCATGTTCCTGCCAATATTTTCTGCTTGCCCTGATGTCCCTTTATCCCTGGCACAGCCTCCCTCCATCCTGGGCACGGCACAGTGTCCCAGCCTGATGTTTGAGGGGATCCCTGACCCCCTCCTCAGCACTCTTGGGATTTTCACCACTCCACACATGGAGGATAAAAGAACAATTCAGTGGTTCTGAGGGAGGGTTACCCCATTACCTGGCAGAATTAGCCAATGTCAAGAGCTGAAATGGTCCCTCTCTCCCAGGAGGTGGTGCTCCATCCAGCCCAGCTCCCCAAAGGAAGCAGCAGGGCAGACAGGCTGCGTTAACCCTTCGGATCCCTTTGGATGTCACAGGACTGTACAGTGCCCCCTGTGCAGGCAGGGGAGAGCCAAGAGATTCCTGCAGCTGGGTTATCCTTTGCCACAGTGTCCAGCAATTCCTCCATCAGCTCTGACAGCTCCTTCAGATCATCCTGGGGTCAGTTCCTGCATCCCACTGGATGAGCTGAGCTCTCAGCTCCCTTTGGGAAGCCTGGAAGCGAGCACTGGGTCAGGCATTGGGACAGGCTGCCCGGAGGAGAGATGGAGTCCCCATCCCTGCAAGTGCTCAAAAATGGGTGCATGAGGCACTTGAGGGCCTGGTTTAGAACACGGTGGTGCTGGGCTGGCACTTCACAGAATTACAGAATGGTTTGGGGTGAAGGGATCTTAAAAATCATCATGTTCCAATCCCACCTGCCATGGCAGGGACACCTTTCCCCATCCCAGGGTGCTCCAAGCCTCGTCCAGCCTGGCCTTGGGCACTGCCAGGGGTGGGGCAGCCACATCTTGGTGATCACAGAGGTCTTTCCTGACCTTAATGATTCCACGCAAAGTCAAAGGTCCCGACTGCACACATACAAATAAACCGGTTCTTATTTACCTGACAATCTTCTAAACCTTTCCAGGCTGTGAAACCGCAATCCTCTTCCCCATGCGCTCCAGGAAGATCTTTGGGAGTGTCCACCCCACCTCTGGGATGACCCTGAGCTCCTTCACTGCCTGCATCTGGCTCAAGGTGACCGAGGCCTTGGACAAAACCATCGTCTTCTCCTACGGAACCAAGTTCAACCCGTATGAAATCCAGCTGTACCTGAGCCGGGACTCGGCCGTGCTCGCCGTGGGGGGTGCCCAGCACAAGTTAGCTGCCAGAAATGTGGTTATTCCAGGGAAGTGGCTCCACCTTTGTGGCACCTGGAGCTCGGAGAACGGATCTGCAGCCCTGTGGGCGCAGGGACAGCTGGCAGCCAGCGCCTGGGACGTGGCCGGAGCTCACACCATCCCCGACGGGGGCATCCTGCAGCTGGGGCAGGAGAAGAACGGCTGCTGCGTGGGAGGGGGCTTTGATGAAGCTCTGGCCTTCTCGGGGAAGCTGACTGGCTTTAACCTGTGGGACCGGGTGCTCAGCCCCGCCGAGGTGACGGCTCAGGGCGTGGGGGACGCCTGTGGCACCCGGGGCAACGTGGTGGGCTGGGGGGTGACGGAGGTGCTGCCCTACGGAGGAGCCCAGTACGTGTCCTAGAGCCCGGGGTCTGCACAGGGAACGGATTTCACAGAGCTGAACATCAACATTACACCAGCCAGAGCTGCAGGAGACCCTGCCTCTGGAATCCCCATGGAACATCAGCGCTGCAAGTTCACAGAACGAGGAACTGTGGAGATGGGATTGAGCTCTGCCTGCTGTCCTGGAAAAAGCCTGGAAACACATCCACACATCAGGGTGTGCCATTGGAAAAGCTGTTCCTGGGCTCAGGCAGCCCTGTCTCCCCAGGGCAGGGTTTTCTGATGTATAAAGGGAGGGTCACCGTGGACATTCAGCAGCCAAATCCCTGCTGAGGAAAATCTGTCCTGGCTCTGCAAAACAGAGCAGCTGTGGCTGTCCCTGGATCCCTGGCAGTGCCCAAGGCCAGGCTGGACACTGGGGCTTGGAGCAGCCTGGGACAGTGGGAGGTGTCCCTGCCATGGCAAGGGTGACACTGGATGAGCTTTAAGGTCCTTCCAACCCAAACCATTCCAGGCTCCTCCAATCCTTGACTTCTACAGTGTTCATGTGAATTTTACAGAGGAACCACCCAAGTCAAGAAATATGTTGTCTGTTAATCCTTGTTAGTAATGTGTAGACTCTAAGAAAGCTAGTTCCTTGTTTAAAGCATTATTTATGCCAAGGATTGATATAAAAATAATATTCCCCATCATAATCTGATGTTACATTGGGAGGGAATGCAGCTGTATTATATTGTACATTGACTTTGTGATAATTTTATTGAAATTATTTTTGTAAAGTTGTTTTGTAAATAAAGATACTTTACTAGACCAAAACTCTCTATTCTTCTCATAAACCAAAATTCTGAGCCAAGTCCCAGGTGGGGATTTTCCATGTTTTGTATCCTGCAGTTTTAGCTGCTGATAGAGAAAACAGAAAGAGCAACATCTCACAGGAGCTGAGAGACCCCAGGCACAATCCTGTTCCTCTGGGGCCAGGTTTTAAGGTACATTTGGACTCGTTTGCTGCCCTCAGGGGGTTTGTACAAGATAAAATTGCTGCTCAGTGCCAGTGATTCTCTTCTCTCTCACACAAACTTATCCCAAATCCCCTAAAAGCCCAGGGCTGGATACAGAGCACAGCAGCAGCTGCAGAGAGCCAAGGAGCTGCTGCTGATTTTCATGTAGAAAACAGCACAGAGAATGATGAATACCCTGCTCACTAGCTATGTAACCATTTACAACAAGAACCATTACTTGCTACCTGTTGAAACCTCTGAACAAGTTATCAGTGAGGAATGTCTTATTCAAAGCAATTCCTATTTCCCCTGGAAGCAGCCCATCCTTCTTCTCTATTCCCTTGTTTCCCCGTCTCTCTCATTCTCTGCACATGTCCTAAGAAAACACTTTGACAAATTTCTTGACATGTTGCTGCTGCACTTCCTCCTGACCATGACAGATCCTTGCTGCCTGGATACAAAAGTAGCAAAAAAAGGTAAATTCCACTTTCCTGTGCCATTCAAGGCTCCATACCTAAAGTTACATGACCTGCTCCAAAGTTTTGGCAGCATTGCTTATTTAAGGGAAAAAGAATTGCTCTGATTGCTGGAATTTCTTCTCTTACCCTGCAATAAAAATGTATCTACGTTATACATGCTTGGCAATAAACTTGACAGAAATCCCTCACTAAGTAATATCTGCAAATAACCTTAGCTACAGAACAGTGAAATATTACCTCTGATCATCTCTGGCAGCCAAAACCCAGATCTTCAGAGTTACAGAAACACTCGGGGTCCCATCATTGTGCAAGGGCAAAACCACTCTCAAATCCTCCCTCTGCTCAGTGCCCTCGGTTAAGTGAAAACAAATGTCCACAAAATGCAGCAGGAAAAGGAAAATCCTCAGAAAGATCCCCAGAAATCCTTCCTGGCTGCTCCTCTTACTGCAGCTCATACCTGGAATGCTTTGTCTTGGAAGGAGCCTTCTCCTATCTCAGCTCAGGTTTGGCACGGGACCAAATTCAAAGCCAGGCTTTCCATCCTCACTGACTCAGCTGGAAAACTTCCCTCTTCCCTCATCACCTCCCAGGACCAGCAAAGCTCTCCCACAGCCCAGCACACTTCTCTCTTCCCTTCCTCACCCAACTCCGCTTTCCTTTGTCAACACTTTGGAAAAAGCATTTTGGGGGAATTTGGGCTCCAATTATGAAAAAGCCTCCGCAATCCTGCACTGCCACCCCAGATGAAGGAGGGAGGCTGAGCCACAGCCCAGCAGCACAGGATGCCTGGGCTCCTCTGGAAGGTGGAGCAGCCAAGGGACTCTCTGATTTCAGAGCAGAGCTGTTGCTGTCCCCTGGGAATGGGAATAAATCCGTGTGACCCCGGTGCTGATGGACGGTGTCAGCACCGTTCAGAGCCCACGCTCGCTGGGGCACAGCGCTCAAACCCTCTCTGAAGGGCTCTTTTTTAGCTATTGAGATAAGAACCTGCTTGTGCAGCCAAAGCCTTGCCCCAAGTAATGAAAAACTCCAGTTCCTCTCCATCATTTGTAGGCAAAGGGCCAAAGTTTGCTCAGCCTGGTGCCACGAGGCTGAGCCCTGTCTGCTCAGCCCCACAACACGGCTTTGTCTCCAAAATCTGCCTTGGAAATTCATCCTCAGCAGCTTCACCTCCTGCTCCTCCCTTCAGCAAACCCTCTCAGGGCAGCTCTCAGTCCTCAGCCTGCTGCAAACCCAGCTTCTCATGCCTGAAGCACCAATTATGTGCGCTGTAATTAAGTCACTACGCAAAACAAATCATTTTGCCTGTTCCGAGTGGCCCCTTCCAGGCTGGAATTCCCAAACCTGATATCCACAGCAACATCTGCTGGTGGAAGAACATAAATGCACAACTCGGTGCTGAAACCTTCCCTCGTGGGTGTGCATCACTTTTCCCAAAACCATGGAGATATTCATTATTTCTTTCTGTAACTACCCCACAGTGACAAGTGGCAATGAATAATGTTAGCACATTAGTAAGTATGAAGAGAATAAATTGATAAAATAATTTACAAATTTATAAAATAATTTACAAATTTATAAAATAATTTACAAATTTATAAAATAATTTACAAATTTATAAATATGGGATGCACACGTTTCATTTCAGGGCTTAATACCTTCATAACAATGTTATTTTAATAATTAGTTGTTGCTACTTGCTGCTCTTACCCCTACTCGAAGGAGAACACTGATTTTACCACTGCAGTAGCACTGTACTGCAACAAACACTGTGAACTTTATTACTCCAATTCAATTGGAGTTCCTTTTATAGAGGAATGAATATTTTTGGCTTTTTAAACCACAAAAAATAAAACTTAAAGAGATTAGCAACATTGTTCTATATAAAGCTAATAATGTAGGCAAAATGAAAGAACCACTACAAAGCTTTTATATCTTCCATCTGACTATTTCACCACAGAATGGGATTAATTTCATCCCCATTTCTCTTTTGGAGCCTTGCCAGTGACACAAGGAGGAAGGATAAGAGCTCCATGGCTGGTGCCTCACATCAGGGCTGATAATTTGGAGTCCATTAGCAGGAATATTAATGAGTACAGATGTATTTCCTGCCCTGTGGGTCAGCCAATCCATACCAAAACCTCCAGAGGTGCAGTAAATTCATAGATTCCTTGAGAAAGTCTGTTATTAGAATGTGATTAATACATTTGATCACATTTATAGATACTGCCACAGGTCTGCTTTATACAGCTGATATGATTTGTTTAATGGTTGGATTGATCCTGGAGTCTTTCCCACCCCTAATGATTGATTGATTCTATAAGAGAATGGTTCTATACATGCTCTGGTCACACAGCTGGACTAAAGCCAAGCTCTGGGCTGGGCCTACCTTGAAGGACACTCCTGAGGATGGTTTCTGTGTGCTCAGCCAGCAGCTCTGCCTCGGCGATGGCAGCCAAGGACAGGTAACTGGACATGTTCCTGCACAGCTCCTTATTCCCCCTCTGCAGGAACTTCACTGCCACTGGCACAGCCAAGGCCATCACTGGAGGCCGGTTGTAATTCTGCAAAAACGTGGGAGAAAAAATATTAATATTGTGCTGGGCAGAGTAGGGGAACCAAAGTCAGAGCAACAAGGGGGGAAAAAAGCAACAAACTTGTCAAGAAAGGTCATGTTTTGGTACCAGCACTGAAGGCAGGAGTCAAAGAAAGAGCAAATACAGAAATTTAAAACTACTGCAGCAGGAAATGTTAAGAATAGCCCCATCTTTGTCTTCTGCAGAAGGGCACTAACAAAATACGGGATGCATAAATATAAATCAATGTAAATAAAATATATAAGATATGAAGCACACCAAGGACATATTAACATTTCTAACAAGACATTTTGTGCTTGGTGCTTCCTGGCTGTATCCATCACCCCAGAGTACAGGAAACACCTTGGAGCAGCCTCTCCCAGTAACTGCACTGGCCACTTGCTCCCAGTGCAATAGCTTTAGTATTGATCATTAATTATCCCGTAATTGCTAAGATTTCAATTTTTTTTTTATTTAGATTCACAGAATCTCAGAATGTTTTGGGTTGGAAAGGTCCTTAAAGCTCACCCAGTGCCACCCCTGCCATGGCAGGGACACCTCCCACTGTCCCAGGCTGCTCCAAACCCATCCAGCCTGGCCTGGGACACTTCCAGGGATCCAGGGACAGCCCCAGCTGCCCTGGGAAACTCCAACCAATTCCTCTGAACACTGAGATTTCTCAGGAGTTCAAACCCCTCTTCCTAAAGTGCCTCCAAGCTTCTGGAATCTCAGGGTCCCTGAGTGTGCACTGGGGGTTTTGAATCAAGGTCAGAAAAGGTTTTCTGCTATTGTCTATACAGAAAACTTTGTGTACAAACCACACACATCCATTGCTGCTCAATCCCCAGAGCAGGACACATTTGTGTTCCCCATTCCCTCTGGAGCCTCCTTAACCAGCGCTGTGCCCTCCTGTCCACTCAGTTCTGAGCAGCTCTTTGAAACTGGAGCACATCCCCATTGCTGAAAATAATCCTGCAATGTGATTATGTCTAATTAGCAGCTGAAATCCCAGGCAACCCCTGGAACCCAGATGTTTCAGACAGCAACAGAGCAGTGCAAAGGAAGGCAGAGCAGACTTTCTGGACCTTCACTCTGGAGCAGCCCTGAATAGAACAAATTCAGATTGAGAAATCCCAAATCTGTTATTCCACAGAGTTTGAGGGGCTCTGAGGATTTTTCCTTGGAACAGAGACTTGCCAAGCAGTGGACACTCCCTTCCAGAGACCCCTGAAGAAGAAGGGGCTGCAGCCACCCCTTGGTGACAAGACAAATAATCCTGGCAGCTGCCACATGACCAAAAGCTGCATCTTTAATGAGAAAAGCTCTTCAAATAAATGGAGCTTTCTGCAGCAGCATGTTTAAATCAACATAATGCCTCGTTATGTTTGGCTGAGACACCACAGAGCAGGAGCCAAGTGCTGCTCCAAGTTATTGCTCTGCTACTCCACACAAAGAACGGGAAGATAAGGCTTGGCTCTGACTAGGATTTAAAAGATCTAAGAAAATTCCAAAGAACAATTCTATCTCCACCCCCCCCCTCCTTACAATAAAGATAAAATCCTCAGTTAAGAAAAAGGTTTGAATTCAGAGGGAAGGAGAAAGGTTTCATCTGTTCCATGATAAACATCAGGGCAGGAAGGCACACTTAGAAAATGTGGAGGTGACAATGAAGAGCAGATTTCAATAAAGTGATACAGTGATGGTTGCAAACCTTGGGGACCTCCCTGCTGCTGATATCAACAGAGACCTGTCTGAGATCCAGCCCAGCTGGCAGATATTCATTATTGTTCCAACTGTCCCCCACATCTGCTGGAAAACCTCATTTTATACCTCTTTTATTTTTTTTGTTTTTAATGCAAAGGAACTTGCCAATAAAAGCTCTGCTTTAGGGAGCAGCAAATGTGATTTTGTAACTTAGCTGTGGCTGCCTCATCCCTGGCAGTGTCCCAGGCCAGGTTGGATGGGTTTGGAGCCCCTGGGACAGTGGGAGGTGTCCCTGCCATGGCAGGGGTGGCACTAGAGGGGCTTTAAGGTCCTTCCACCCCAAACCATCCCAGGATTCTGTGAGTTACCCCAACAACCTCAAGAGAGGAGGAATCAGAACAGTGCAATTCCCCAGGCTCCTACTTTTAAACATAACCACCCAAAAGGAGAGTTACAAAAGCTTTTTAACAACTAAAACCAAACAGGCAACGAGAGCAGAGCCCTGCTGCTTCCAGCCCAGCTCTACCTGCAGGATACAGCTCATGATGTCAGATGCAATTTTGGCATGTGGGGCATCCTCATCTTTTCCAGAGGGCTTCAGGTTGTGCTCCAGACACGATTCCCAGAGAGCCACCAGGGCTTTCCCGTGCTTTTCAATGGATGCAGTCTCCCTGATGGCCGTGGTGATGCGGGTGATGCAGATCTCCACCACGGCCTGGTCGTTGTCATTGCTCTGGTAGTCCTGGGGCACAGCAGAACACATCTGCCAGTCAGCTGGATTGCCAGGACCCCACAAAATTAACTTTTTGTAACAGTCCAGTGTCCATTTTTCCACGTCCACCTTTACAACAAATGTTCAGCATGATAAAACTCTGGAATTTGTCATCCCACAGGTCTTAATTCTCATTACTGGGAAGGTATGGACCCCTATAATCTCATATAATCTTTAATTTGCTTTAAATAACTATTCAATAAAAAACTATTGTAAAGATGAACTTGAAATATCTTTGAAGCTGGTGGGAACTGCATTTTGCCAGCACATTTTGAATTATTATGCTTTGCTCTTCAAGTCTTATCAGAAATGTAAATTGTTTATATTCCCCCCCCCCCCCTTATTTATACAATATAATCTTGTAAAAAAATAAATTATTAAGGACACTGTTTCACTCACTGCAGCTGAACTAATGATTCTGATCTGTTCAAGAGCTTCAGAGAGGCTTCCTTCAATCTCAGCATCCTCCAGGGAGAAGAGATCCCCTGCTCGGGACAGGTCCTTCTGTGCCAGAACCAGCCCGAAGAGCTGATGCATGGCCCTGCTCAGCCACCTCTGCAGGCACCACGGGCATGCAGCGCTCAGCTGGGGACAGAACAGGAACAATCCTGCCCAGGACAGATCAGTTTAATATGGAGGATAAATCTGGGCTGTATTTCAAGGCTTCCTTGGCCCCAGCCTAAAAGAAAACAATAACAAAAAAACAGAAAAATGAAGAAAAGTCAGCAAATGTATTGATTGACATATTCCAGTTTAGCAAAGATTTTTAAACGTGTGTGAAAGCGTCAGACACGACCCCCCAAGCCAGGGATATCCTTGGGCACAATCATGAACTGTGTGAATTTCTATTAAGTAGCCTAAAATTAGATTAAAAAATCCATAATAAGTGAACCCAAGGTTTTCTTCCTTTCTCTGCACGTTACCTGAGCAGGCTGGTGCCTGGACCAGCTGCTGAGGGTTCCAAACCCCTCTCCCTGGTCAGGAGAAGAGCTCCAGGAGGAGGAGGAGGGTGAAGCCTCTTCCTTTGTTTTCTGGGTTGTTGTGTCTTGACTCCAGAAAAACATTAT
This sequence comes from Pseudopodoces humilis, assembly GCF_049639895.1. Taxonomy (NCBI): domain Eukaryota; kingdom Metazoa; phylum Chordata; class Aves; order Passeriformes; family Paridae; genus Pseudopodoces; species Pseudopodoces humilis. The sequence goes on along the minus strand of NC_142210.1, from coordinate 24,006,833 downwards.
TAGCAAGATTGAAAAGACAACAAGCTTTGTTTAGACAAAAACTGTCACTTTTGTTGCCAAAATGATCCCTAGGGTCTTTTAAACTCCTGTAAAACAAAGCCTTGGCTGAGGAACGGAGCAGAGGCTGAGCCAGGCAGGGCTCACACTTTGGGAAGTCCTAAAGCTCTGCTTAGGTCCCACGTGGCTTCACTCTGGGTGTCAGCTCCTCTGGATTCTTCTCTGGAGTTGACAAAGCTACAAGGTATATCACTTATAGTTATTAGTTTAGATATGGAGTACCCTTAATCCCTATTTTATTCTCTTTTTCAGGGGGAAAATATAAAAAAAAGTGAAATTTAATCATAGAATCACAGAGCATTAAAGGGTTGGGAGGGACCTTTGAGCCCATCCAGTCCCAACCCCCTGGCATAGGCAGGGCCACCTCCCACCAGCCCAGGTGCCCAAGGCCTTTCCCAGCCTGGCTTTGATCATTGCCAAGGTTGGGGCATCCACAGGAGGAGAAAAACCAAGGCAGAGCACTGAGAACATTCTGGAACTCCTTGGAACGATCTCCATTGTAATAGGCAGCACATTACACTTGTTAATGGCGCTGTTTTAATTTCCCCGACTCTATCAACACTCCAAATTCCATCAGGCAGAAGCAGAAAGGAGCTGAGATTGCAAATCCCGAGGCACAAATCGCCCACCTGAACCACAGGGGTGGTGGGAACTCAGATTCTCTCACCCTACTCACACTCAGCCATCCCAAGACTAAAAACAAAAGTTCAGAAAGCCCCAGACAGATTTTTTTACCTGCTCGGGATCCCCCCAGGCCATCCTTAGGGATGGGGCCAGGTGCTCTGGGGACAAAGCTGCCCCTTTCCTCCTCTTCCCCCGGGCAGCATCCAGGGCCAGCAGAACAGGCAGGGATCCCGCAGCTGGAAATTGTGGTACCACGGGGAAGGCATCCCAGGAATGCAGAATAAAGCAGCCTAAAAGTTACCCATGGCTCCGTCAGGTGACTGCAGGAACCCAAATGCAGGGAGGCCTTATCTCTGAATGAGCTGCTCTGTTTCCAGGGCAAAACACAAAGCCTGCTCCACTTGAGGGAAGTTGTTTTTAATAGAGGAAACAGAACTCTCTGTGTTAGTGGAAAGCTATCCTTCCCTGGGAAGGAGGGGAAACAGCCCTCAGTAAACTCACACTGCTTGAAAGAAAGAGAACAAGTGAGCAGCCTCGCTGGAGAGGAGATTTCCTGGCCAAAGGAATAAATGCTGTCGTTCTGCAGACTTTACACCAGCACAAAAGAGGGTCTGAGGTTTGCCTTGGCTTTTAACACGAGCCTCAGGAGCAGCACAACAAAATGTGCCCACATCAGGCAGAAAAGTGCTCCAGGAAGGAAGGTCTGCTGAGCCCTCCCTTTCTGAAACACAGCAGCCCCTTCTGCAGAGGCTGAGCTTCATCATCCTCCCGGCTCCCTTCCAGCTCAGGATATTCCCTGACCCTTGGGAATATCACTGGCCTTCTGCAAGTGATCCTCCCCTGGGTGTGCTCCTGCACAGGAGCTTCTCAGAGGTCCTGAGCTCTACCTGAACAGAGAATTTGATGTGAGTTTTTATAGACAACACCCAGGATAATGCAGAAAAGCATTTATTTATTGTGAGCTCTTGGAAATGGAATTATAGCAAATCCCCTTAATGCTTCCATTGTGTAACAGTGCTGGAAATACTTTCCTTGCATCAGCATTAAAGAGAATTGTTCCTTAAGCATTTCCTCACTCACTACAAGATTTGCGATTAATAGGCAGCAGGCACTGAGCAAGAGGGAAAACAAATTATGTGTCTTATAAAATGCCATTTTTAAATTTTCTTTTTTTAAAGGGTCAAGCTGGGCAATAAAATTGCTTCAGGGTGTAGTTCCTGAGGTGTCTCATCACCTTGAATCTACATCAGCTTGGCTCCACACCACCCATCAGTTTTCTCACTTGCTGTATTTGTGCCCCATGCACAGAAGGAGTGGAAAAGGCAAAGTTGGTCCATCCTGCCTGGATCCCCCTGGCACTGCATCAGAGGGGATTCACAGCAGGAATTTGCACCTTTCCAAAGCCAGAACAACGTGGGGAACAAAGCAGGAACTCCAGCACTTGGAACAAACTTCATTGTTATGCAGGAAAAACCCCTCGGTTTACAACACAAACCACTTGCAGTGGTTCTGGTGCAGTCCCACATTGATTCCAAGGTTTGATCTGATTTTCAACACCTCCTTTCCCTTTTCATGGCAAGCTGAAAGAGCCACCCTTTCCCTGGGACCTTGAAGCTGCTCCCCTCCAAGGGGAGTCTCTCCACTTGCTGCAGGCACAGCATTCTTACCAAAGCTCCTTATCAGAAGCAATCAGAATAAAAGCCAGCCTGACAGGTTTCAGAGCTTGAAGCTACTCAATTGGTGTGTTTGCAAAATAATTCCCCCAATAATAGAAGATTAACAATAAAAATTCCATGTAAAAGGGCAGTTGGACCTACAGGCATCCAAAAGCCAATTGAACTTGAGCTGAAAGGCTGAGCCTTGCAGTTTCATCAGGAGCTCAGCTTCTGCAGAATGACATTAGAAGGACAGGAAAAAAAATCTCTTTTAAACCAAAGAGGAAGGGAGAGGATAATTTTTTTATATATATTTACAATGAAGGGAATTCTACAAGAAAATAATTTCCTTAACTTCCAAAAGACTTGAAAAGTAAATCCAGTTGCTTGTTTTTCTGGGTGCTATCCCACTGAAAACAGAAACACAACCTTCAAACAATCGTGCTGTGACATTTTTTATCTAGTTTTTATCTAGTTCTGTGCTACACAACATCCACCAGGAAAGCCTTCACTCTGGTTAAGGAATTTCAGGGAGCTCAGGAGTTCATGTAAATCCTTTAGAGGATTTTCTGGTTTCTCCCTTGCTGGAGCTGCAGCGAGGACAGGGATGCTCCCAGCCCAGCCCAGGGAGGGTTCCCAAGGAAATCCAGTTAATTACCAGAGTCCCTCTCCTCTGGGATCCCAGTTTTCCATGGGCACCACACCATGATTCTCTCCAAATGCTGCAGCACAAATCCCACAGGGAATTTCTTATTCCCCACGGGAGGGCTGAGCCACCACAGGTGCCAAAGCTCTTTGCTCAGCACAAAGCCACGCTCATTTTCTGAAATCTTCAAAAATCTAAGAGGCACAGAATGAGCATCTGGCTCAAAAATATAACTTAAAGTGTCCAGCAAATTCCATGGGAGAGGAAAGTGATCTGGGAATTCCCTGGCACTGGAGAGACTCGTTTTAAAGGACTGGGAGCTGTTTTATTGTGGTCATCTTGGGCACAACAGAGCCCAGAGCTTGGAGTAACCTTGAAAAGGAAACCAAAAGTCCCTTTCCTTACCTCGCAGCTGTGTTGCCATGCTCAGCTCATGGATCACACAGAGTGCTTTGGATGCCTTGGATGAAAGGGGGGAAACAGAAGGAAAATAGTGTTAGTGATTCTTTCCCTTTCCAGACTGTAAAATCCCCCTCAGGACTCCTCCAGGAATGATTGGTTTGCACCAAACAGGGTTTAATCCTCAGGACCTGGGCCCTTAAAGGCCAAACACAGCAGGTTTGGATTTCCATGCTCTGCAGATAAACATTTACAACAACTGCATATTTATTTTTAGTTTCCTTCTCCATGAATAGCAGGAAGATTATTCTAATCTTCAAAGAAAAAATCTAAATTTCATGTAGAATTCCATTCTGTTGAAATTATTTGTCCCCATCTTACAAGAAAAAATTTTGTGGAATTTCTGTCTCAAAGAGTTACAGAAGTTTGTAATATTGCCAATATTGCTGCTGGATACTTCCTTTCCCCACTTGCACTGACCCAGGGAAAAAAAAAAGCCTGGATACATTTCCCAAGAACATCCACATATGCAACTTATGAACAGAATATTACAAGATATTTCAGAGAACCTTTCCCCTCTGTCTTGCACTAATCAAAATTTACTTTACTTTTATGCTTAAGCATTCTTTCAAAACTTGGAAATAAAGTTCTCACATTTTTCAGTGAAAGAAAAGGATTAAAGATTATATTGAGACAGCATCATTTTCACACAGGGTGAATAGACTACAGCAGTTCCCATGGGATCAGCTGCATATATTTAAAATCTTCCCACAAGACAACCATTGTTTCCTATGAGCCTCTCTCTTTTTGTCTGTCAGGACATGTTTCCACACTTCACATACCTTGAAACCCCATGGATGCTGAGCTGAACCGGACGATGAAATGATAAATTATGAAGTTTAATAATTAATTTTAACCCCTAAAATTAATTTGAGGGGTTAAAACTAGTTTTTACTAATGAAACACCTTGCTGGAGTGCTGGGAGCTGAGTGGCTCTCAGCATCCAGCTCTTGGACACGAGGAACCTGAGTCCCTATGGACACATTGTCCCTCCACTGCAGGACAATCAGGAATTACAGAGCCTTTTAAGAGATCTCTCCCACCAGAATTCCAGGGCTGGAAGGCAGTTCAGGCTCCTTCCAGATTTGTGAATATTCTCCCCTGTGATGAACTGGTTTAATCAGCAGCTTTATGGGGCAGAATCTGCCTGAACTGAGGCAATTTTGGCTGCACAGCCTGTGCAAAGGCACTGCTGCAGAGGAGTAAGAATGTACTTAGGAGCTTCTACTGCTGCAAACAGACAACTTGATCAATTTTTTAATATAAATAAATTATTTGATTATCTGGGTGCTGTCAAGACAGTTTTCTCTGATTGTCAATCCAGAAGAAACCGTATTTGGCAGCTGGTTCAGCACACACTGATACTTTATATAACACTTCATAAGACTTAGCATTTTTAACATCAGCAAGGCAGATTTGTAAGAATTCCATGTTTAAATGTCTCTGTGATATCAAAATATTAGGCTAAACTAAACAACACAGTGCTAAAATGGAATCAATGGCTTCATAACAAACACCAATTCCATCACTGTCACAATGATGCTGTCAAAAGCTGCTCATTTTCAAGGGCTGCTTAATGAGCTTTTAGGTCTGTGAGTTATCTTCAAAACCGCAGTGATGTTACAGAAAAAGAATCTGGTTTAAAATTTTACAAAGGGAATAATGGGTATTTCTGTCCAAAGAGAGTGAAGGAGGAAATGGGGCAGAGCATGAGGGTCAGAATACAGGAACCCTATCATGAAAAATGCCACTCTGCCAGGGAAAATTGGACTAGAGCAGTAAATAAATGCAAAAAAATCACTGAACCTCAAAGTCTCCTGAAGCAGCAGTCACCAGACAAGCACTGAATGTCCTGAAGTTCCTCCCAGGTACCTGGCAATCCACCCCAGGGTCTCTCCAGCTGGTGATTTAATGGGACCAGCAGCTCCCTGGTGTGCCAGGGTTCCCCCAAAGCAAGGCTGGAGCCCAGGGACAAAGTTTCCCCAAGCACAGGGAGGGGAAGGAGACAGCTGAGCCCCAGGAGGATCCAGGGGTGCTGCAGGTTCATGTCCCACACACAAACACTGCTTTTCCCTTCCCTGGCACCTCCAGCCAGCTCACTGCACCTCTCACAGGCATCACTGTAATACATTCCTACATCTCATACCCACTGCTCCTGCAGTCAGAGAAAGCCAGGCACAGCCACGCTGTTAACGACCACACTCCCTCCAAATCCTCCTCCATTATTTAACACCCAGCCCTGCTCCTCAACTCCCCTCCTCCCAGTAATTTATTCATTATTCAAACTGTTACATGAACACATATTTAAGTTATTCATACCTCTCAGAAGCGAGACCTCGGAAGAAACATGAATAATTGATGGCAAATTGAGGCTCTTTAGAGAAATTGGGATGGGCTCCATCCCAGCTGCCAGTGCCCCTTCCATCCCCCTGGCTCTGGTATGTGAGCGAGGCTGCTCAGCCCTGTCAACCCGACCGTACCGGCTATTCAGTTACCCTGGAGTTGTCATGTGGAATCAAGCAAACAAATATCTTCTCTCCCTCTGCCCCAACCCCGGTGCTGGAAAACACATCAGGAATAATTCCTCACCCAGCTTAACTCGGGCAGCAGCTCGAGTGAAAGTGCTCCCAGCTCGATACGGAATTTGAATTCGTTAAAAGGATTTATCAACAGCCAGTGGTTACATTCAGTTAATTAATAACCTGCTTAAGAGTAACAAGGAAATTGCAGAAGTTAATATTACTTGTGGGGCCTCTTCTGGAAGGCTGGAGCCTGCCAGTGCCTCTGGAGGAACTGGATCCAAAGGAAAAGTCAGGGCAGAGCAGGACACTGAGGAAATGCAGCCTTTCAGCTGACACTTGTGGCATCTCAGCAGCTCCTGAACCTCAGCCAGCCCTTCCCAAGGGACCTGCCCAGGTGGGACCCGTGCCCAGGACCTTCCTGAGCACCTCCAGAGCTTGGCAGCTGTAACAGAAATCATCTCCAAAGCATTCCAGAGGCATTCCACACGCACCTGATCCTTCCCCATCCAGCATGTCCATCCTTTCCCCCTTAACTTCCCTCTGACAAATGAATTCTGGGTTCCCACCAAGCCAAGCTTAACTAAAACCGACCCCGTGGAACCGAGCCTGGCTGTGTCCTCCTCTCCTGGGAGAGCACAGGGGCAAACCCCCACAGGGAGTGTCCCAGCAAGGACATTTTTCTAATAGCAGCCAAAGAAATATCAAAGGAACCAACTGGGAACAGCCAAGTGTAAGGTCAAGCACCCTTGGGAAGCTGCTGGGAGAAAGGAAAGCCTGTTTGCCCAAAGATAATGAGGAGAAACATTAGTACAACTCTTGTTAGGGCTTCTCTAATAATGAAGGAGTTTATAAATTATAGTTTTTTTAAAACATCTGCTCCCTAGAATACACAGGCAGTCACAGAGGTCCTCAGTTTTGATGGCAATTCCTCCTAATGGCTTTTTTGCTCCACAGCCTGGGCAATCAAATACAAAATTAATGGGGGGTGAACACATTCTTTTAACGATGTTAAAGTTGTTGTTGTTGTTGTTCTTTAAGGGAAATCCAATTGTGTGTTTCCTACATCTTCCTTTTAGCTCAGGAAGGACAGGAACACAGCTGGCTTCTTTCCCACTTCTATGGGACTGTAAAAAAACCTGGTGAGATGATGGCAGGGCAGAAATGTTCTCACTCTGAAATTCTAAACAAGAGATTTTAATATAATAAATTTCACAGGGCAGGGTGGTCTGACTAGGAGAGCCCAGACTGGGGGTTGGATTTTATTTCTGCATCTGATAACGATTTTATTCATTGCACAGCAGGAATTCAGAGCTTCCTTTGCTCACCATGAACCTAATTTTGACTTCTAATAGCAGCCAAAATCACCCAGAGACTGTGGATTCACCAGGCTAGACTGGGCTGGGAGCAACCTGGGATAGTGGAAGATGCTCATGGCAGGGGGTGGAACAAGATGAGCTTTAAAGTCTTTGCTGTAATAATAAGACAAACTAAGATATCGTGGTAATAAGGCAAAAAAGTTCACACACATCTTTCACCAGCTGAATAAAGAGAATTTACCTTATTAAAATAGGTTTTTTCAGCATCCTGGAAAAAAATAAATTGGTTTTGATTTTTATTACAACAGCTACAATGAATGACGCCCTTTTTCAGCAAAGCCCTGGAAATATTTATTTTGTTAGATTTTTAAAAACAAACATCTTGTTAGGGAAGAGACAGGCTATTGTTCTCCCTCCGACTAATTGGGGAAAAGCAACAGAATATTCCATATTCATTACATTTCACCAAAATGACTCATGTTATCTTCCACCCAGACAAAGTGTTTTAATTTTAATAACGACAATGCCGACAGCTACAATACTGTTCTTGCAGAAGTTTGCTTGTAAATAATTAACAATTGTTGTATAATGACAGAGGGGGGGGCTGATAGCTCTATGAATTTCACAGTCAGGCTGGAGTCTCTTTAATTTCGGGTATTCATAAGAACCCACTCCCATCCTATAATAAAAGGCTAATGGCAAAATCAGGTTTATGTCCCTGCAGCCTGTCCCAGTGCCAAAATCCTGTTGCATGCCAGGAATCAGCCATGGAAAACCAAGGAGAACTGTGCAGGACTCACAGATCACACCTCCAGTGGGTTTCAGTTTGGCTAATAATTGTCTGGGTTTGAGGCTGAAGTCTGGGATGGGATAAATAAAGTTCCAAATCCTGCTCTGTGCTGGGGTGGCCTTGGCAGGGGACAGATCCAGGACAGGGCACCACTTATTAATGGCCTTTAAATACATGCACTCCAAGGCTGGCCAAGCAGGACATGAATGTTCTCCTAATCCACTCATATTCTTAAAAGCAGGAAACATTCCCCTGCCTGTGATGGAATCAGCCAGGACACAAACACCTCGAGAACCATGTAAAGTTTCCCTTATTTCCGTACCAAATCTTGCTAATTCTCCAGTTACCGTGTACCAGCCACAGTCACAGCCCCTGCTGACATTCAAAGGGCTTTTCCCTGAATAAAACTCTGGGATTCTGAGCCAGGTCCTGGAGGAGCTGAACACTGCCCAGGCCTGGTTCTGCTGTTTGGGTTTGCAGTGGGTATTGCCCCGTGCAATGCTCATTAACAGCTGCCCTGCTCCAAAGGCTCATTTGCATCACACACCCAACATCTGCTGCACCATCCTGCTGATAAAGTTTATCACGAATAGGGAAACTCTGCATACTCATTTCTTTATAACCACTGCTGGTTCAGAGAGGTCTCCAAAACACTCACAAGCAATAAATAAAGTCACCCCAGCCTCCCTTTGGACAAACTCAAACACACCCAGCCTTGTTTTTACATCCCCACACATTCACATTTCACATCTCAGGTAACATTTTCATGAATCACCTGCATCATTTCCCCACTGAACGCATATTTTCTTACTTCAGGCATCTCCTCCCACTGGCTTTGCTTTCCACGGAGAGGGTTTCCTTAACTGAGCTGCGTAGTTTATGAACTGTGCTAACTGAGCTGCAAAACTGCGGGGCTTTCAGACCCTGAACCCAACCCAACATCGAGCGCTGGGTCGGTGCCACTGGAGCTGCAGCTCTGCAAGCTGAGGAGCTCTTTAACAGCTCTGCACTCCTGACATTCATGTTTTCCCCACTTTGCAATACCCCGAGGGGTCAAAAGCTGCATTCGGCTCGCTCGAGTTCTTTTAAGGAGAGCCAGGACAAACGAACCAAGCTGCTGCTGACAGCCCAAGGAACCTCCATGCTCCATCCCTGAGAGCAGCAGTGAGGAAAACTCACCCAGGAGAGCAAAACCGGCTACTCCACACAGAAAAAAACCTGCCCGGCTACAGGGACTGCTCCAAGCACGCTGCCAGAGCCTGGGGAGGAGGCAGGAGCCTTTAAAAGGGTCCTGGAAGCAGAAAGGAGGAGCGGTATTGATGGGTAACCGAGAGGATCTGCCGCTCCCAGCTGCCCGAGTTAACAGCTCAGCGATCAGGGCAGACACCGCGTCTGGAGCTCGGCATCCAGCTGTTTCTCACCCTAATTAAGTCTATAGGCTAACAGGGATTATTAATATTAATCACCCAGCTTCTGAAGCTGCTAATGAAACCAGCTAATCCATAGCAGTGAAAATGAACACGGGGATTTGTGCTGAGCTACACGGGAGAGAAGCAGTACCTGCTCTACAAAGTGCTCACGCCTTGCTCGTGAGCTTCTCCTCCTGGCTACGGAGAAACGCCTCAGAAAGGCCCTAAAAACCCTAAAACACCTGCTGAATAAGCTTTATATCATTAATGCTGCACCCCAGAGGAGCACAGGGCTTTGGAAGGGGAACAGGCTCCCAGCAGAACCTCATTTCACTACGGCAGCAGAACTAAGCAGCAGCACACACTCGGGAGCTGAGGGAAACCAGGAAGGGGAAAAAAGGAGGCAGCACCTCACAAGAAACGATATTTAAATTAATTAACACCAGCAGTGATGTGGAAATGGCTTGGCAGGCAAGGTTTTGTTTGCTAGATTTGTAGAATTCTTTGTATAAATAAGTGTGAAACTGTAGAATGTTGGATTGGAAAATCCTCGAGTTTACCAAACCTGTTGAGGCAAGAGCTGCCAGGCCCAGGCTCACCTGATGTTTGTCCTGATGTTGCTTCCCTAAGCAAAGCTTTTCAACACCCTACAATTAGGAAATTACTCATTAGCCAGAGATTTTTCCATTAGGAGCAGAGGACACCACATCACTGGTTTGTTCCAGTGTCTGAATTAATGATTCTTTGCTCTCTCAAATGTTTCCATTTGAAGGAAATGTCTCTATTTTCATCTCTTTCTCACTCTGCTCGTGTTGTCTTGTCCTGTTCCCAAACAATCCTCACTAAGTTTTCATTTCCTCAGTTTCTCTGTGTTTTGGGGGTTTTGTTGGTTTGGGTTTGTTTGTGGGGAGGTTGTTTTGGGCTTTTTTGGGTGGTATCAGGGTTATCTGATAATATCTGGTATCTGTTTTGTTTTCCCTCCAACATCCTCCCTTAACCTGAGAACCTCCTGCTCCAGAAACCAACTCCCTGAATTTTCAACACATTTTGCAGAGAAACCATCTTCCTCTCATAACTTAAAGATTTAAACCAATAGCTCCTGCCAAATAAAACAAGATCTGATCCTTTGTGTCCAAAATGTGGTTCCTGGCTTTTCCCCAGCAGGTCTGAATTTATCAAATTGTGAGGTGTACACATTGCATTAAAACCAAGTAATAGAAAATTCAGTGTTCACCTTTCAAGTCCAACTTGGTAGGAAACTGATTCAATTTTGCTGTCAATTACGTTAGGGAGAAATAGGAGAAAATAGAAAAAAAATAAATCAGATTAATGCATTCTGAGATAAATGGTATTTCAGATAAGTTTAATCTTACTTTTGAGAGGTGCAAACTCATCACGTGCATCTACATGGAGGAGCCTGGGAGGCTCAACACCAAAACAGTTTCACCCTCATCTAACTGAATTAGGGTTTCCTTTTTTTATCCTGAGCGGGACTCACAGGACAGGATGAGCATTTCAGCTGGGGCCTGAAATTCCATATCCAGTTTAACTGACTTTAACCATAAAGGCAATTTTCTCCTAATCAGAAGTTAGATTGGCCCTTTGGGCTCCCTTGTCAGGCAGTGAATAGACGTTCTCCCCTCTCCTCGGGAGGACAAGGATTAAAGGAAGACAACATGGAAAAGAGATTGAAACCCATGGGAACTGGGGATGGAGACCATGAACTTCAGAGATGTTTTTAGGAGGTTCCAGATCTCAGCTCAGCAGATTCTTCAGTCTAACTTAACCATCTGAGTAACAGTCTCATCTTCTTAATTATTCAGTGTCCCATCTCTTAGAGTGGGGTTGAGACTGGAAATTGCCTCTAGTGACCATCAAGTCCAGCCCCAGCAGGGTGGTCAGGGCCACCTCCAGCTGGATTTTGAACCATTTCCATGGCTCTCCCCTGGATTCAGTGCATCCCTGTCCTTCTTGTACTGAGAAGTTTGCTTTTTAGAAGTGAAGTGCATTTATCACCTTTCATCCACAGGAAAAAAACCCTTCCCAAATGTCTTCAAATCCCTAACACGATTTCACCTGTAAAATGATAAAAGCTACTTCAATTTGCCACTCTAACAGTGCCTTCACCCACCCTATATTTTGCTTCCAGAAGTGGTTACTGTCAGGCATATACACACAACAAGGATTTTTATATTTTAATAGCAAGGCAACAAAGAAATTCACTTAATGACAAGTTCTTGGACTGATGCATTATTCATTTTGTTATCTGACAGCAGAACAAAACTGTAGCCATAAATATATAATGTTACACACCACTTTTAATGTCGTTCACATTTATGGAGTAATTGGCTGTCTTCTACATTATCCTTTCTTTAGTCACTTCTTTTTTAAGGGAGTGTCATGAAATGCAGCTTGTGACATCAAAGGTGTGTTTATTCAGGAACAGGGACAGCAACAGGCCTGGATAAACCCAGGAATCTCAATCTCTGTTTCTGAAAACTTTTTTTAGTCTCTGTAATGATTTTAGAGGTGTCTTTGCACCATTTTCCCCACATACAGATTGCTTTTTTGCTCCTTCGATTAACTATGATTAACACGAGTTTTTAAATCTTCAGGAACAAAAGGAGACAAGGCGAGAAGGAGGACCTGTGAGAAGGCTACAGAACAGATCCAAAGGAAACAGGGATGGATTCAGGCCGGTTGGACAATGTGTTTGCATGAAGGGTCCATCTAAGAGCTCCCCTCCTACAACCACAGAATCCTGGAATGCTTGGGATGGAGGGGACACCTTCCACTCCCGGTCTTCCCCACATAACAAAACCTATTCCTTCCACAATCCTGCCACCAGAGCTGCTACAAATCTTCCTGCTTTTTCCCATCCCCAACACACAAGTGTCATGGACATAACAGGGAATTTCACCGTGCCAGACAAATGCAGCTCAACTGCCAAACCCAACACTGAATCACTGTCTGAGCAGTGATTAAACTAGAACAATGTAGATACCCAGAGCCTGCCTTTAATCATTCCCCCAGCCCTGTGTTAATTAGCTAGGCTGCAGCAACCACTGACATGAGCCTGTATGAGAATAAGAAGTAAAACTGTATTAAAAATTCAGTAAATTATACAACACTCTTCCTGATCAAAATATTCTGAAATATTCATGTCTGGCTTTCCAGGACCTAAAGGGGGCTTGAAAAGAGGCTGGAGGGGCACTTTTCACAAGGGCCTGGAGTGATGGGACAAGAGGGAATGGCCTTGAGAGGAAGCTGGGCAGGGTTAGATGGGGTATTAGGGAAAAATCCTTCCCTGGGATGGTGGGCAGACCCTGGCACAGGGTACCCAGAGGAGCTGTGGCTGCCCCTGGATCCCTGGAAGTGCCAAAGGCCAGGCTGGATGGAACTTGGATCAGCCTGGAACACTGGAAGTTGTCTCTGCCCATGGCAGGGGTGGGATGGGATGAGTTTAAAGGTACTTCCAACCCCAACCATTCTATGTTTCTAAAGGGACAAAGATCCCTAGAAAGATCCTAGGATTGGTAATTAGAATTCTTTGTATTCTTTGCAGTAAATCTGTCTTTACTGATCAGATTAAAATGTGTTTAAGCGAGCAGGTGGATGCTGGTGCTGCACTGGGAAGGTCTCACCATGCTGTTCCCGCAGGTCAGAGGCTGAACCTGCCCCTCTGCCCAGCCCTGGAGGGCACATCTGGGCCCGGGGAGCAGATGGCCGGCTGTGGGCACTTCCAGCCTTCCCCAGGCTGGGATTCAGGGATTAAATCCCAGCCTCGCGGGGTGCTGGGGCTCCCGGCGGCTCCCGGCCCTCAGGCGGGCTGAGGCCTCAGCGCCGCCCGCCCGCAGGGGGCGCCCCGGGCCCGCGCTCTGAGGCGATGGCGGCGGGCGGGAAGGGCAGGGCCGGGGCTGAGGGGATGGCGCTGCTCCGGTCATCCCGGCTATCCCGGGCATCCCAGCTATCCCGGGCATCCCGGTTATCCCGGCTATCCCGCTTTTCCCGGTGCTCCTCTCTCTCGAGGCGAGCCCGCCGGCTGCCGGAGCAGCAGCCGCAGCCCTGCGGATCCGTGCCGGTCCCGCTCGGCTCCGTGTCCCCCGCTCCCGGGGCCGCTCCCGACGCCGTTCCCGGCTGTTATTTCCCTGTCCTGCTTCTCCCGTTCCCGTGGCTCCCCCGAGGACCCGCGGGCGATCCCCGGCTCCGCAGGGAAAAGGGGAACGGCAGCCCCGGGACCCCGTTCCCGCAGGGATGCGGCTCCCCGGGATGGGATGCTGGGCTCTCCAGAAAGGCACTTCCTTCTCTTCTGGTGTTTGGTTTACCATTGTTAATAAAACCATAAAATCCAAGAATCGAAGAAGCCGGACTGGTTTGGTTTGGAAGGGATCGTAAAGCTCATCCCATTCCAGCCCTGCCATGGGCAGGGACACCTTCCGCTATCCCAGGTTAAGATAAACTGGGACTGTTCTCTGGGAACTGGCCTTGGTTTCCAGGTGAAATCTGGCCAAGCAGAATTCACAACCAGGAGTGTCTAAAATGCTTTCAGACAACAGTTTAAACCAAAACCCAGTGACCAGGTTAATACCGGGACATTCTTGCAGAATCCCTGGTTACTCCACAGCGCGGCTCCACCTTTTCCTTCCCCAGCAGGAATTAACCGGTGAACGCTGTAAAACTGAACCCCTTTTCGGGGCTTGAGCTGTTCTTATCTGCGGTTTAAACACCTTGTACAGCAGCCAAACACACAGCTGACATCCTCACACATCACTCGCCGTGCTGGTTATTTGGCATCCGGAGACTGTGGCACATCTCCCAAATCCCAGGGAAAAGCTTCCTTGTCTGAGCTGCTCCTAAACACGTGGATTTCACTTCAAAACCATTGTCAATTTGTTTACTCACCCCAGAGTAAGATATTAAAATGAGAAAAAGTCCAAACAAGAGGCTCAGGTTATTGATTCCTTGTTCCTAAATACCTTGGACCGTAACAGTGTTGTTTGTAGCTCGACCTCTGCAGAAAGAGATGATGCCAAGGGTCCAAGGTCACACCTTCACTGGAATTTTTCCATATGGAAGTAACCAGTATTTGAGCAGCAATCTAAGAAAGAATATGAGGTTACAGGCAAAGAATTGTTATAGGAACATAAACCATTTTAATGTAATTTTATAATTTGAGAGTTGGAACTGGATGATCTTTAAGATCCCTTCCAACACAAACTATTCTCATGCTTTTCTCATCACTAACAACTTCAATACTACAGGAAGCAAAGAAATGTTCTGGCAGTCTCCTTATCCTCTTTTCATGTGGAGTTCCTGGGTTTGCTCTTCCTGGGACAGGACATTTTGCCAGAGATTTAAGAAAAATAGCATTTTTTTTTTAATACTAAAATTATAGTCTCAGAGACTGGCAACACAAATATTCTGCTGCATATATATTGAATAATAAAACCCCCAAAAATCAAATTTAAATACCGTGTCCTGTTTTAGTGGGTCTGCTCAGCTGCACAGTGCCAGAATGGTATAAAAAAATACTTGAAATACTACCTGCAACATTTTTTTTAACTTTAAAAGCTTTTTTCAAAGACGGCTATGAAGTCTAATAACTTTCCCAGTATAAGCAGAATAAACTGAATATATCCTTCAGGCTCAGGTGATTTCTCAGTCTATAAATGTACATTGTATTTTTATTGTTTAATTGGTTTAGGTCCAATGATGACAGTTCTCTGGAGAGGCAGCCAATTCCTGATGGAAACTTGTTCCAGCATTTAAAGCCACAAAACCCTGAAGTCTCATGGAAAGAAAAAGGAGTTTCTGGCCAATGAGCAAAAAGAGTCCTAATTTTACAGAGAATGATGCTCTGTGAAAACAAATTTTGAAACTTTTTCAAGATTTGAATAATTTGGTGCATAATGGTGGCATAATTTAGGGAGTTTTGGGGGCAGGATCACCCTACATTTGCCTTCTGCAAGTTCTTTATGCTTCCCATGTTTCCTGTGGAGTGTTAAATAACACAAACTGTTTGACACTGTGTTGAGTCACTGATCAGGCTGGATGGATTTTAGTGACTTTAAAACTCACCTGGAATATGAATCATAACTTCTTGTTCATAGCATTATCTCCAAATTAATTGCATGGAACCAACATATAGATAAACATTTTATATAAATATATATTTTTTAAGAGTGAGCAGAATATTCAGAATCTGGGTAAGTACCTCTAAGGAAAATACTGTGTCTTTATTAGCATCACAGTGAACATGAAAAATCAGAGATCTGGTCTTAAATTCCAATAAATTCCCTGCTTTAGCTCATCCTGCAGCAGATTCCTGACCCCTCATCCACCACGAGCTTGGACTCAAATGCTGCAGTGATAAATTTGGAGTGGATAAATATTGGATCCACAAAGTATTTTTCTTTCTTGGAAGTCCAGCTTGTGTCTGCAAGCAGCAAACAGGAGCGAGCATTGTGTGGGTAATGCCTGGTTCACAGTGGCTGTGTTTATTCCCTGGAATTTGGCAGGTTCCTGTGGGAGCTGCTGCATCCGTCTGGATGTGCAGGGCTTTGCACAGAGGATGCTCAGCATCCCTAACCGGATTTGGGGATTTGCACGGGGTGGGAACAGAGGCAGAAATCCCCTCGTGGGATTGGATCTCCGTGCAGGAGTGATGGCTCCTCAGCACCTCCCCAGCAGATTGGGCAGGAATGGAGCGCCCTGCACTTGGCACCTCCTGGAAGAGTGTGCCAGGGATGTGTGGGAGTGCTGGAGCCTTGTCACAGGGCTCACTTCCATTGTCTGCTCACTGCCTGCTGCACTCCCCTAAGTTGAAAGTCTTAAGCAGTTCTCAGATTCAAACATGAGTAATCTTGCCTGAAGCCTTTTGCAAAAGCTGCCTTTTCCTCTTTTTTTCTTTTTTTTTTTTTAATTTTATCTTGGATATGTTCCTCTATCTGCATAATACAGATAGAATAATATGCCAGAGAAGCATGTTGTTCATGTTTGCAAAAATATTTGGTGGTTGACAAATGAGCTTGATGTACTGTGCTGTTGTACTGACTTGACACTAATCTCTGCCACTTAGAGCAAATGAGAATAAATCACCTCTCCTCTCTTATCTTCTCCACCCCGAGTTGTGTGTGCACTTGCAGCTCAAGCTGGCTCAAGGTTTATTTCAATCCATGCTTCCCCACCAATCCTGTCCTGCCAGTTCAGTTTGGGTTGGGAAAAGCTCAGGAGCAGCCCTGGAGTTGGCACTCACACTGAACCACTTGGCCACTGTGTTCAGGTTTCAGACATGCAGGTAGGAGATGACAAGGGGAAAGGGACAGTCATCTCAGCAGCTAAAAATGCCTGGAAAAAAAAAAAGGGATTGACTTCAAAGTCTGTCCCCATAAAGGGGGATATAATTTACAGGCCTGGTAGAAGGGTGCTGGAAATCGAGTGAAATAAAACCATGCTTGCTCAGCTGTCGAACTGCAGAAACGTGAGCTGAAATATTAATTGCAGAGCTTTACATTAAAACTGTCATGTTTGTGAGCATGGAATTCAGCAAGGTATGTCCAGTGGGCTCAGCTTTGGGATTGCTCCCTGGTCCTCACT
Source organism: Pseudopodoces humilis (assembly GCF_049639895.1). Taxonomy (NCBI): domain Eukaryota; kingdom Metazoa; phylum Chordata; class Aves; order Passeriformes; family Paridae; genus Pseudopodoces; species Pseudopodoces humilis. Next base: position 23,989,759 of record NC_142210.1, on the reverse strand, counting down.
GTCAGTCTGAATCTCAGCTCTCCAGTTTAGGAGTTTAAGTGGAGCTGTGAACTCCCTGTCCATTCTGAGCCCTTCTGTGTTTAACAGAGGGTTCTCTCTCTTCTGCCATCTATAAACCAAGTCATAATTGCCCAAATATTTACACTGGTGTTTATTTCTGGCAGTGATTTGGTGTTTGTCATTCACATTATGACTGTGAAGCAACATTTCTGTGCAGTTGAGGTATTTCAAATTATTTGCCTACTGAACAAGGAAATGTTTCATTTCTTTCAGATTGTCACTGCTGCTTATTATGTGAGCAAGGACCTAATTATGATTTCACAATTTGTTTACTGTATGCTCAGGAGTCAGAAGGTAACAAAATGTAAGTTTTTACAACAATAAAATGTTCTCTGTGATGTAGCACAGTCTTTATTGAGAGATTTTCCTGCCTCTAAATACAATTTTATTTCAGAGGGATACAAAAATAGAGTGTACAAATCCTGGAGTTCTGAGACCTGTAGCCTCCAGTTTTCCCTTCCTTCTCATTTCTGACCCACACACATCTGTGAATATTTTCTGTGGAGTACTTTCAGTTGATATAGACATAAAAAATGCAATAGGCATTTGGGATCTGGTTCCATATTTTAACTGATTCCATGGTTTTTGTGGAAATATGTGGGAGTTGAAACCAAGCCTCATTTCTTTGTGGGGTTCAGTTGGTTTCCTCCCCGTTGATTGAAAGTGGGCTTTATTTGCTTATAGCATAAAACATGTTGACATCTTCATGTGTTCTGTTTCAATATATGCATTTAAAAAAAAACATATTCCAGGGAAATGAAATTACTGGAGTTGTGCTTGAGCAAACCTTGGCAGTGGCTGGGATGTTCAGCCTGCCCAAGGACTACTGTTTTGTCTGAAATGGAAGACTGCTCTCTTCATATTGTATCAAATCAAACCCATTAACTCATCAATTTAAAAAAAAAAAAAATAGGAAAGAAAATCCATGGTACAGCAGAGGTAACAAAAAGCTGAAGTAAACCAGATGCCTCCCCACAGACTAAATGGGGGTGAAGCAGATTCAGTATGGAAATGATAATAATAAACCTGGAGATAGGGCAATGCTGAGGGATTTCCTTCCTGCTGCCTCCTCTGGAAACAAACCCAGGCTTTGCAGCACAGAACTGCCACTGCCTGCTCCAAAATGATCCAAGCATCAATATCTCACTGAGATTTTCACTTGATTTTACAGTTTATCACCAAGATGTGTGGAAAGAAAGTTACATTCTATTCTGTTCATCAGGTTTGTTTATTAGCTGTTATTTAATCATTAATAAGACATCATTCATAATTGTAATAGAAGAGAGAAGGTGAGAATGAATTTCCTGTCAGGAGCAATGTCCACCAAGTTGTTCCTCAGCAGCTCCTGCAGTGCCACCCTCAGCACTGCAGCAGAGAGCAGGGGTGGGCACAGAGCCCAGAAAAAAGAGGTGGAACTTCCACTGCTGCCAAGAAAAAGAGACATGAAATTCTACCTTTACATTTGCATATTTGTACTGCAAACAGAAAGTGACCTCAAATCAACAGCAGATGTTATTTTTCAGCTAATTTGTTTGTGTGTCATTCCAGGCAGCCCCAGCCTGAGGAATTTGGGCACAGCCTGGATTGTGGGGTGTGGAGCTCTGAGTGTCACTGCCCTCTGTCAGCTGCTCCTCAGGAACCAGCAGCACAACCCAGCAATCCCAAGGAATAATGTCAATTCTTACCTGTTCCCATTTAAAAAAAAAAAAAAATCAACAAAATCCCAGCCAGATGTGTATTGAAAAAGTTTTCCTCCTTTAAAAAATCCTGGTGGATTTTTAAACAAGGATTTAGCAATCATGTATGTGGATGTTTTTCCCACTCATCCCCAAAATAAAGAAGTTATAAAATTGCTTCTTTCAGCAGCTTGCCGTGTCCTTTGGGCCCTGAGGATTCGCTGCTCTGAACTAACAGAACATAAATGTTGTGTCTCTGCCTGTGGGAAATGCTGTAAACATCCACGTGGAGACCACAAAAAAAATAAAACAAAATCAATAAAAGTGGAAAATCACCATTGTAGCTGCAGGAAAGTTCACAGCCCATTCCAGCAGTTTGGTGGCCTTCCTGCTAATGCCAGGGAAATAATTGTAATCCAGCAGCACAGCCCAGCAGGGAGGCAGCTTATTTTCAAAACGCAGCCAGAGTGAGAAAACCAGCAACCCTTACACTGTGAAAAATGAGTATTTTGCTTTCTCCAGACAAGATGATTCATTATTTTTTATTTTTTCGCGGCTCGAGCTACAGTTTTTAGTTTTGGTTTGAGTTATTGTGCCCAGGCTTTTTTAGCAGGAGGACTGGAGTGATATCAGTGTCATATCCCAAAGCCTGGCCCCAGTTTTGATCTGCATTGTTGTGAGATGAAGATTAAACCCTTCCCAGCCCTCTCTGGTCATCTGAAGAGCAGCACTGCTCTGCCTGAAAGGAGTTCTGTCCACAAACTCAGCCTGTGGTCCCTCAGTTTAATCCTCTGAAATGCCTCAGAGCGTTCTTGCCAAAATCCATGTGCTTTTCTTTTCCAGAACTCTCCTGATCTGATTGAAATGCCAGGTTTCATTTGTGGCTGTGTGTCCTGGGCAGCAGATTCCCCCAGCTCCATAAAAACGTGAGTGGCTTTTTGGCTCTTGTTTATTTGATTTTCTGTTCCTTCCAGTGTTGGATCGTCCCTCACACCGAGCCCTCCTCAACTCAAACCTTCTAAAGTTCATTTTTGTGACTGAAAAAAATGGGATATTTTTCTCATTCAGAGAAGGATGATGAGGATTTTAGGAAAATGCTGGTCTTTGATTGCTGGACAAGGATTGATTGGCAGGGGAAGGGGAAGGGAATATTTATAGCTGGATTTATCAGCAGAAATCTGTTTTGTATGATTGTTGTCATGAGCAAGTGGCACCCCCCTTTTCTTTCCCCAAACTATTCCATCATGGGAGTAAAAGTCAGAATTAGAGGCAAATTAGTTTTAAATCTTATCCCCTTTTCACCAAGGTGCCATTACCTTTCTCCACAGCCTCTTCACTATCATTATATTCAAAAATACCCAACAAACACATCAAAAGACCAGAAGATTTTACTTTGTCAATTATACACAGGCATTTTAATTGGTTATAGAAATGATTCATTCATTTCCAAGCCTGTTGATATTCCCTCTCTACCTGGAATGCCACAGTATTTTCAAAAACATCTGCTAAATTGAGTGCTACAGCAAGAGTTTCCTTAAAAACCCTTTACCACTGGGGAGCAGATTATCCTGCTGTTTGCACTGCCACAAAAATGGCATTAATCAGAAATTTAAACACTGTAACAGTTCCTGAATTTTCAGTGACTTGTGCTGAAACTCAGCAATTCAGAGCCCCAGGAAGAGATGGACAAGAATGACTGAAAGTCTCTGAATGGGTTATACCCAAATTATCTCTAACTGGCTACTGTGGGGTACATTTTAACATTTCTTTGTATTTCTAAAAGTGTTATTTTAATAATTTGTGTATAAGATTTGTGTTTGGTTCCAGAGAGGATGCACAGAAGGAGCCTTTTACCTTCTCTTTGCCTTGGTCATGATGGGAAACTGCACCTGTGGACTGAGCCTTGTTCTAAAGATGCCAAAACCTGAATCCTCCTGGGTGCTCTGCTTTGTTCACCTCCTTCCCTGGCTCATTGGGAGCTTTGGAGTTTTGTTCCTTGACATTTTTTTATCATCTTCCTGTTACAGCTAAAGATTCAGGGTAGGCTTGTTAATAAATAGATCAGAAATGAAGTGGATTTTTTTTTAAAATCACTTTTTTGCTAACCTGCTAATAAAATCTTCTTCCTGAACAATAATTTGTACCCATTCTATAATGATAACTCTTACAAGGATAGCAAATTTATAGAAAATGCCAATATTAGAGCTACTTTGAAGAGGTTAATTTATAACTTGGAGATGATAAGTAGACACTAAAAGTTGTCCCCATCATGCTGGGGAGTTTTTATATTTAATATATTCTTACCCACTGTAGTAGTTATTGTTAGCTGTGTTCTTTCTAGGTGGAGCATTGGCATTTTGTGCCCAAGAAATGAAAAGCAAAATCTTTGGAGAAACTTTTGTACCTTGGCTTTAAACACCTGGTGGACAGGAATGGATTGGGACTGTGCTGTACAGTCACCTGTCCTCTTACCAGAGCTTGGATTTGCACTTAAAAGAGTATAAAAAGAAGATTTTCTGATTTTTTTTTCTGTAGGAAGAATTATAGGTTTGTGTGTGAAAACATTTTGGTGCTTAACTCCATGAAGTGGAGCCATAAACCAGGATGGGGCAAGGAGGGATTCCAATCATTTTCTGTTAATCCATTCCAGATCAAAAGCAAGTTCTTCACCAGATTTACCTGGAACTCTTCCAGGAGTTCTGATTCCCAGAAGTTCTGATTCCAGTTGGTGTTGTCTTTCTGATTAAAGGAATTTCAGCAGGCCCTGCAATCAGAGGAGTGACCCGAGAGCCCTGGCCTCGGGATGGGCCCTGAAATTCCTGCCTCATTCCCAAGCCCTGGATGGTGAGCTGGTAAAACCTTCTGCACTACAGAACACAATCCCTCACTGAGGTGGGGACACTGACCTGTGGCTCCTGGCCCATCCTGAAACAAATTCTGATTTTCTCTTTTATGGGACAGTTCATTCTGTGAGCGGATTGTGGGATTCAGGGGGTTATTCCTGAATTTCTCCTGCTCCAGCCCCCAGCTGGAAGCACAAACCAGGCAGTATTTATTTACCCCCAAACCCCCAGAACTTGATTTAGACGACCCTCACAGTACATTCTGCACAGATTTGTCGATGCTTTTCTATGATAGGCTCTGAAAATCAAATTTTTATTGCCCCCAAAGCTCCCCCGCTCCACTCCCAGCCCTGGGACTGCAGTGCCAGCCTGCACGTGACATCAATTCCTGGGTTCTGGCTTGATTGGGGTCTGAATCCAATCTTGTTAATAGTCCTCCAGTTCAAATTGTATTGGAAACAGATGCTTCCAAATCAGGTTGAGGAGCTTACAGGAATCTGGTCAAGTATAAAATGTTGGTTGGGAATGGATGAAGTATTTGTAATCAAGAGAAAACAAAAGCAGACCTCCTGCTTGGAGAGCCCTGAAGGTAAGGAAGGCACAGCTTTTCAGAAGAGCTTCACTGCTGCTTCTTGCCAAGCAAGAAAATAAAAATCTGACAAATTTACCCATCACTTTAGTCCAGAAACCAAAGGGCAGGCTCACCTTGGAAAACAGGAATTAACCCCAAAAGCCCTAATTTCTAAGAGGGAGGTGTTTCATCATTGGTATTTGTGTAACAGTCTGTTTTGAGGAGAAATTGCCTAATTCCAGTCGACTTTATTCCTGATTGTGTCCAGAGTTTCATTAGGTGGAAAATAAACCCTCATTTCTCAAGGTCCAAGGCAGGATTAAGAGTCCACTCACTCTGTGTCTGCTGCACTATTCCTGTGCTTCCATCTGCCACCGACTGATCCTGGAAACAAATGGGTTCTGCTCAGGGCTGGAGCTTTAGCAGGATAACACCACCCTCACCCCAAAGCTTTGCTGGCTGCACTTAAAGGGGTTTGGATGCACAAGAAATTCCCATAATTAATGGGAGTGTCCAATTGTCTGTACAGCATGAGCTGTTCCCTTTGAGAGGAGCTCCATCACCCACATTTGAATTATAAATTGGACTGAGCTTCCTTTTCCAGTCAATGTTTTCTCCCACTTTGCAGCAGGAGATGTTGGGATTCCTCGAGATATTCTGGAGCTTCTCAGCAGTGCTAAACCCAGCTTTGGATTTTAGTGGAGCTTTATGCTCTGTGCATGGCTATTTATATAATATATAAATATCTATATATTTATATGATGTTTCCCTTGTACCCAGGGCTGCAGCCCTACGTGCTTTAAAGTCCTAAATCAGTCCAGCCCTTGGTCTTGGAGCAGCACCACAAAGTGCCTCAATCTAGTGCAAGTTTTTCTGGCAAACTTCATCCTTTCCTCTTATTTCCTCCCCTGTATCCTTCCTCCCCCGTTCCCTCCAAACCCAAACAACTCTGCTTTGTGTTTCCTTCAGAAAAAAAAAAAACCTTCACCGAGATCTTTTCCTTATTTTTTTTTTTTTTTTTTGCTTTGACATCACCCTATTGTCAGGGAATTGTGTTCAGCTCCTCCACATGTTTTCCTTTTCATTAAACAGGCTGTGGCAGGATAGGCAGAGTTTATTCAGCAAGAGCCAAGCTGCTGGACACAGACTCCTCCTGCACCTTTGGAATCTTTGCTATCCCCCCACAAAACATCAGGCTCTGAAATTTAATTACCAGGCTAAAAATAGAAGCCTGGCCTGAGCACTGAGCCAGGAGAGTTTCCCAGCCAGACATTCAACTTCTCTGCACTCCTGTAAATCCTTGGGGTTGCCTCCAGTTTTTAAACTCAGTTTTTAAATTCATCTCAGATTTTTAAATTGCCAGTACATTGTTTAATTTCATGGAACAAAATTTGCTGCAGTGGCTCAGTGGCTGTTGGAAAATTCACCCTGGAACTCACTTTGGTTGTGTCCTCCACTCTGGGCTCTCTCTTGAGCTCTGAAAGTTCCTGGCTTCAATATTTTGACAGTTTAGCATTTTATTTTTATTTTTTTTTTTAAGAGGCAATGCATTTGCTGCAAAAACATTCTGGAAATTCTCTTTGCTAAGCTGCACATAATTAATATTTAATATTTATTCACCTCCTGAGCCCTGGGGCTGTTGCCAATGTGAAGGCTCAGGGTGCTGCAGCCCTGGGGATGGCTTTTCCAACCTTCAAATTCCATGATTCTGTCATTCTGGAATCCATGGTGGCACTTCCAAGAGGTTTTCCCAGTTCACAGGGAAAAAACCTCTGTTAAAAACCAAAGTGCTTTGTACCAAGCTCAGAACTCAAGTACAAAACTCCTCAATTACCCAGCAAAACTTGTGGAGAATTGTAATTATTCTGTATTTAAAGGCTGTCTGCGCTCCAAGTCTATAATTTTCACCATCAGGAGGAAGGACAAGGACACACTTGTTAATTCTTTTGAGATGAGCAGTGTTTCAATGGGGATAAATAATTATGTCTAATTGCACAACTGGTGTTGAAGACTGCTCTAAATGTTGAGTCATTTGTTGTCTGAGTGTCAGACTGGAAATTTGACTGCCTGGAAGTTGTGCAGGAGATGAGAATTGTGCTCTGTGACCAGGCCCTGTTTAGCTATTGCAAAGAAGAGTTTTTAAATAAATTTTCATAACTTTTTCTCTCTTTTTCTCCTCTCCTTTTATACATTTGTGGGCTGATCATGAAGCTCCTTTGATTTCAGGTAACTTGATGGGACACGATGCACATTTTGGTTTTAAATGATAAAAGCTAATCAAAAATAAATTTGTTTTTAAATAATAAACTAATGAATTGTATTTAAATTCCAAAGCCAAAAGCACACACTGAATATGAAATGTTTTCCCTGGGTTTTTGAGGATCCACCTTGGAGAACTCCATTACTTTATTAGTTTCAGTCTGCATTTCCCTGATTTCTGGGGTGAGTAGAGGGAATTAAAAATTAACTTTTTCAGTCTATAAATTAAAATGTGATTTGTTGTCCTCCCAGATTTATCTGCTGTACACATGAGATTAGCAATCTCCTGCCTGGCTGTGATTGAAACCATGACTTGTTCCTTCTTAATGCCCTTAGAATTTCTTCTTCCATCATTTCTTCAAAGATTATTTCTCCTTTTATTGCTGCTCTGTGTAATCCTATTTTGGGATGTCTTTTTATCCCCATTTCATACTGCTGGTTAGAACAGCCAAATGTGGGGTGTATAAACTTGCTGTGATTTGAGGCTTTTGACTGGAAATAATTTGAATTTTTAAATGTGAAGCTGTGGTAATTATTTACCGATAGGTCATAGATAAGTAATTACTGTGTATGGGTTAAATCAAGGTTTAGGCTTGAGAAAATGTTATTTCCATGCTCAGATATTCCAGGTTAGAGATCCTGATCACCTCTTCCTTAATCCCAGGAAAACACAGCACGGAGCTCCCATCCCAGCTACTTCATTGGAGAGAAAAGTGCCTTAAATCTTCTTGATTTATTTTACTAATTCTTCCCTGGTGCTGCTTGTAATCCGAGATTAAAGGGCATTGTTTGCTAATTTCCTTGTTTTAACTATCATGGAAATCTCATTAACTAAAGGAAACATCTCAAATATCTCCAGGGCTTTATTTTTAAACAAATTAATCCCATTTTAAACAAATTCACCCCACCACAGTTCTCTGCTGTCATCAGAAGGCTCCTCCAAGCTGGAGTTTCTCCTGCTTGTTACATCCCAGGTTTGATCTCTTGCTCAGTAAGAAAACCGTGTCTAAAATAAGAAAACCTTGTCTAAAATAAAAAACCCATGTCTAAAATAAGAAAACCGTGTCTAAAATAAGAAAACCGTGTCTAAAATAAGAAAACCATGTCTAAAATAAGAAAACCGTATCTAAAATAAAAAAACCATGTCTAAAATAAGAAAACCGTGTCTAAAATAAGAAAACCATGTCTAAAATAAGAAAACCTTGTCTAAAATAAGAAAACCCTGCTTTATTTGCACTTTCTGCCTTTCTCTTGGAAAGTGAAGTTTTCCCAAGCCCATCCTTGTGTTCCCAGTGCTGAGATTTGTTACTGGGAGTTGGTTCAGCACGAGTGTGGAGCAGGCACAGCCACAATCAGCCCCTCTCATTCCCCCTGTCCCTGATCTTCAGCATCCTCTGGAAGCACCAAAAGCTGCTCCCATCATTTTTTTGGTACAAGCCCCGTGAGAGGGACAGCAAATGGAAAATGTGGAGAGGACATGGGGTGTGCTTGGTGTTGCTCTGTACTTGTTTGTTGCTGTGGGATTTTTCCCTTCTCAAAAGGGAGTTTCCTTTATCTCAGTTCTGTTTCAGCAAAGATTCTCCAAGGGCTCTTTTGCTTCTTGTTTCTTGTGTTTATTCATATATAATTAAAAGACTTGGCAGGTTTTTTTGCACAAGTTCAGCCCAACACAGCCTGGCTCACTTCGGCTTGAAAAGCACAAAATGACCCCAAAATTTGCAGTTCTTTTATCTTTATACTTACTATCTCCCAATTTACAATAGACAGGTAAATTATTTTCCTTAGTGACCCAATGACCCATCACCTGTGTGCTGCACTGTGACATTCTCTGTCCAATCACCTATTATCACCCAAAAACCTCTAGAAGAAGAAGATGAAGAAGAAAGAAGGACAAGAGACAACACCCCAAATCCTCCATCTTGTCTTCTGTTTTCTAAACTAATTTAAACTCTAAACGAACTTTTTCACCCAGTGATTTCTGAAAACTCTCTAATCTACACTTACATTTTTAGCTTTTCTATTTAACAGTTTTTTTCAGGGTGTTATATGAAATTCAGTGTTTTCTTGGGTATCAGAGCCAGGAATCAGAGACAAGGGCACACTCTGTGCCTCAGACTCCAACACCCGGACCAGTGGGTGACATCCCAGCAAGCCTTCCCCATCCTCCCAGGGACAGAGGCTGGGAAGGGATGTCCTTAAAAATGTTATTTATAAATAAAACCTCATTAAAAAAAAGGCCTTGTAAAATCAAGCCTTGTTGTTTTGGCTAACAGCTAGCCCTAAGAAGTTCCCCCAAGAAAAAGAATTGTAAGAATGAGAATCAATTTATGTAACAATCTATTCTTATATAAAATAACTCTCACCCATATAAAAAAATTAATTCTACTCATATAAAACATTCACTTCCCAAAAAACAAAAATGTAAACATATCTAAAAAAAAAATAAAGCTTAATAAACATATACACTAGCCATTAGCAACCAATGAACTAAATTTCAATCAATTACTAACCAAGTCAAACACAGTGCCTTCTAATATTCATATAAATATAAACAATATAAATAAAAATTCAGCAATTCTCAACAAAACCCCAAATACCTTCTTCTCAATTTCTATTCCTGCACAGGGAGGGCTCTGGCTCAGGGAGGGCAGGGCTGGGGGACCCTGCCAGGAGAGATTGGATTTGGCAGCTGGCAGGAAGAGGCAGCCAAGGATCCAGCCCTGCCCAGGCTGCTCCTCCTGCTCCAGAGCCTCTGGGTGACATCCAGGGGTTTTATTCCCAAAGCCACTGATGGACACGGCCCTGCTCACTGCATGGATGGGCAAGCAGGAGAGCAGGGATCCCTGGGCTCAGGGAGCCTTGGGACAGCATCCAAGCTGCAGGAACAGCCCAGTTCCCTGCTCTGAGCTGGGATAAACTGGGATTGCTGCAGGAACAGCCCAGTTCCCTGCTCTGAGCTGGGATAAACTGGGATTGCTGCAGGAACAGCCCAGTTCCCTGCTCTGAGCTGGGATAAACTGGGATTGCTGCAGGAACAGCCCAGTTCCCTGCTCTGAGCTGGGATAAACTGGGATTGCTGCTGGAACAGCCCAGTTCCCATCCCTGTGCTGGGATTGCTGCAGGAACAGCCCAGTTCCCTGCTCTGAGCTGGGATAAACTGGGATTGCTGCAGGAACAGCCCAGTTCCCTGTTCCATGCTGGAATTGCTGCTGGAACAGCCCAGTTCCCTGTTCCATGCTGGAATTGCTGCAGGTTTGTGTCCCCTGGCCCTGGGAGGGGACAGGGATGCACCCAGACATTCCCTGGCAGCACAGCACTCCCTCCAAAGGCTCTGGAGCTGTCCCCTGGAAGCTGCTGCAGCTTCTCCAGGTCCCAATCCTTGAGTTTCCCAGCTGACATCGTGGGGTTAAGGAGCCCCATCACAGCAGGAGAGTTAAATCCAGCCCCTGCTGGGGGGTGTTAAGGGAATCTTAATGGCAGGAGGGAGGATTCATGAATATTAACAGCTTGTAGTGCCTCGGTGTCCATCGTGTGGCTGCTGTGAGAGGCTGCTGGAAATGTATGGGATGGAGACAGGGCATTGATTCACTCCAGGATGAGGGGGGTCGCCCTAATGTGCTCCAAACAGCTTTTAAATAATGACTGCGGAGGAATTAAGACCAGTTTAATCCGACTAAATAATACTCCTAATGATAAACCATTAAAATCAAGTTGACTTTTAGATTCTAGCAATTGTATCAGACAAGGTGATTACACTCACCATCAGTATTGATAATCATTAAAATAGATTAAACCATGGACTGAGAAATGAGAGATGCTGGGTGACTCTGGCACAAACGCTGCTTTGACTTTCCAGCAGAGACTTTCCTGCTCCCTGGAACTTCCTGCTGCTCCCTGGGGATTCAGGGGACCTTGAGAATGAGCAGCTCTTGAAACAGCACATTTTGTCTCAAAATGTCTTTGGTGGGTGGCTGCAGACAATGGGAAGGAAAAGGAAAGAAGGAAAAGGATTGTGTGGTCTTGCCTTGGTCCATCTGCTCCTGCCTGGAGCCCAAGCCTCGTTGTGCTGGAGGACGTTTTCCAGCTGGGAACACATCCAGAGGGAACAGCCCTCACTGGGAACTGAGATTTCATTTCTTCCTGAGGTTTCTCCTCTTGAAGGAAATTCTTGTAGATGTGGCCCAAAGCGGCTCTGAGGAAGCTGAGCATTCAGAGCTGCCCTCGAGCAGAGCCTCAGCTCCGAGCTGGACACGAGATAGCCCTGAAGCCACCAGCCCATGGGGTCAGAACCAGATGTCTCTGAGGTCCCTTCCAACCCAAACCTTCCTGAGATCCTGTGACAATGGAAGGAGCAGAAACAGCCAAGGCAGGGGGGAGAGGAGGAACCACACTGCTCAGAATTGACCCCTTCTGCCCTGTGCATCAGCCAGAATCCCAGAGTCTGGTGATAAAAATCCCCTCCACATTAACGAGAGAAGCTGTTCTGTGAGTGGATGATGCAGAAGAGCTCTTGGGCACGTTGGAGAAGGAATTTCTCAGCGTTCCAGAAGGTTCCTTGGAAATGGAGCCTCCTCCTCCAGTTCTCACTGCTCCCTCTGAGGGCTCTAACCCAGCCTGGCACTTTTGGGGTGCTCCAGGGCAGCGTGGCTGCTGCTCTGCTCTGGGAATATTGACATGGAGCACTCACCTGTCCGTGCCTTCAATTGCAAAGGGCTTTTTCAAATTGATTACTGGGCTGGCTCAAGGTATTGGATGACCCTGGAAATACAGAGCGAGGATGGGCGTTTTATGATGTCTGACTTCCCTACAATATTTTTTTTATTAAGTAAACGGTAATGGAAATATTGGGTTTTCATTCCTTGCTTGCTCCTTTTCCAACAATTGCCGGTAAATCAAAGTTGCAAAGAGCTGCTGGTGCTGGCAGAGCCTGGTGGGCACTCATTTTGGAGATGATATCCCCTTATTTCTAGGCACTCAGCAGACTGCAGTGCTGATGTATTGACACTCCCAGCTTTCAGGTCAAGGAAATAGTGCAGGAAAGCATTTCCAGCAGAGAAATGCCCATATTTTAAAGTAAGGACTGCCAGCGGTAGCGACGCCAATTTGCTGAGGTACAAAAATGCCACGCTTAGAAAGCAAGGAAGTAATTCTTCCCTTCTCCTTCCAACATCCATGTCTGGGTGTCTCCATATCCATCAGGAACTCTGGAAAGCACAGAAACCCCTGTGAGCCCCTGGCCACAGGACCAGGCTTGGGCCATCCCTCCCATCACACACCTCAGCACCCACAGCCAGGCCATTGGTCTCTTCTGGGGCACTTTGATCCTTTCTGGGGTGGTTTGATTCCACCAGGGGCACTTTGATCCCTTTTAGGGTGGTTTGATTCCACCAGAAGCAGTTTGATCCCTTTTAGGGTGGTTTGATTCCACCAGGAGCACTTTGATCCCTTTTAGAGTGGTTTGATTCCACCAGGAGTAGTTTGATCCCTTTTAGAGTGGTTTGATTCCACCAGGAGCACTTTGATCCCTTTTAGGGTGGTTTGATTCCACCAGGAGTAGTTTGATCCCTTTTAGGGTGGTTTGATTCCACCAGGAGCACTTTGATCCCTTTTAGAGTGGTTTGATTCCACCAGCAGTAGTTTGATCCCTTTTAGGGTGGTTTGATTCCACCAGGAGCAGTTTGATCCCTTCTGGGGTGGTTTGATTCCACCAGGAGCACCTTGATCCTTTCTGGGATGGGGGCTCATTCAAGCTGACCCATGACAAAGAGCTGCATGGAGCCATCAACACCCAAGCAGATCCACAGTTATCAATTTAGGGTTGAATCCTGCAGTCCAGCCTGGTCTCTCAGGGCTCTCCCTGGGTTGTGAGGAAGCAAAAATTCACGTGAAACAAAGTTTTAATGCTGGACATTGATTTTATTTTTTTCTTTTTGTCCCTGCATTTCTGTGTTTGTTTTTAAAGTGGAAGCTGGGAGCCCAGGCAGAGCCCAGCATGGGCTGTGTGCTCCCACCCCTGTGCTCTCCTGGGAAACCTCACAGCATCCCAGGATGGTTTGGGTTGGAAGGGACCCTAGAAATCATCCCATCCCACCCCTGCCATGGCAGGGACACCTTCCCCTGTCCCAGGCTGCTCCAAACCCTGTCCAGCCTGGCCTGGGGCACTGCCAGGGCTCCAGGGGCAGCCCCAGCTGCTCTGGGCACCTGTGCCAGGGCCTCACCCCCTCCAAGGGAAGGATTTTCCCCTCATATCTGATTCAAATCCCCTTTTATTAAAGTGATTCGTTTATAACTCAAGAGCAGGCTCAGCCCTGTTTCTGTAGGACCTCTGCCCTCTCCCGCACTCCAGCCGGGATTCCCTGGGATGCTGGAGCCTTGGGATGCTGGGAGCCTTGGGATGCTGGGAGCCTTGGGATGCTGGAACCTTGGGATGCTGGGAGCCTTGGGATGCTGGAACCTTGGGATGCTGGAACCTTGGGATGCTGGGAGCCTTGGGATGCTGGAACCTTGGGATGCTGGGAGCCTTGGGATGCTGGAACCTTGGGATGCTGGAACCTTGGGATGCTGGAACCTTGGGATGCTGGGACCGGCCGGGACATTGCTGCCACTCTGCCGGAGGAGCTGTGAGCCTGCATCCCACATCCTGTATCCCTGTATCCCACATCTCATCCCACATCCCATCCTGTATCCCACATCTCATCCTGTATCCCACATCCCATCCTGTATCCCACATCTCATCCTGTATCCCACATCTCATCCTGTATCCCACATCCCATCCTGTATCCCACATCCCATCCTGTATCCCACATCCCATCCCATATCCCACATCTCATCCCCCATCCCACATCCCATCCCATATCCCACATCTCATCCTGTATCCCACATCTCATCCCCCATCCCACATCCCATCCTGTATCCCACATCCCACATCCCATCCCATATCCCACATCTCATCCCCCATCCCACATCTCATCCTGTATCCCACATCCCATCCTGTATCCCACATCCCATCTCCCATCCCTCATCCCCATCCCATCCTGGCCGGATCCGCTCCCAGCAGATGGAGCAGTTGCTGTTCTCTCCCGAACTCTCCCGCACGGATCCGCTGCTGGCGGCTGTGAATGTTTCCCGGAGCTCCCGGGGCCACTCCGAACCCCAAACCCCGGTCCCTGCTGCCTCCATCCTGGGCTGCTCCTGTCAGCAGCCTCTGCCTCCCGAGCGTGCCCGAGCCCTGCCCGTGCCTCTCCCGACTGTGCCCGGCTTTAGCTGCTTTTGTAGCAAACTCTTCACCCGGTGCGGCCAGAACGGCCAAGAGGGGATCAAAGATCAGGCAACACTTCTCAGTAAGATAACAGAGCTCCAGGTGTGGCTTGGGGGGTCTCCAGAAGGGACCAACACAGCCACCCCATCCCCTCGGCACAGCTCTGGCAGCTGGGGCTGGACCTTGTGGCTCTGGCAGGGCCAGGAGGAGAGGGAACAGCTCCAGGCTGTGCCAGGGGAGGGTCGGGTTGGACACTGGGAAAGTTCCTTCCCAGAAAGGGCTGTCCAGCCCTGGCACACAGCCCAGGGCAGTGCTGGAGCCCCCATCCATCCCTGGAGGGGTCTAACTGGGCGTGTGGCACTTGGGGACAGAGCTGGGGGATGGCTGGGCTCGGTGACCCCAGAGGGCTGCTCCAAACTGAACAATTCTCCCACTCTGTTCCTTTCCTACTGCTTTAAAAAGAAATTGTTCCTAACCCCTGGTGCCCTGCCCTGGAGGGTGATGCCCTCTGCCTGTGAGCCCCTACTCCTGTCACTCCACCAGAGTTAAAACCTGAGGTTTTTCCATCTGCTCTGCTGGAGGTGAACCTTGGGCTCCAGATCTCCCCAGAATTTGGGAGGCTGAGCCAGAGCTCCAGATGTTGCAGTTTGGAGCTGGCTCTGAGCTGGTGAAGCACAAAGGTGTGATTTATTGTTGCATCATTCACCTGCACATCGACAACAAGATTGTGTAACATAATCAGATCTCATTTGTTATTTATTGCTTTCCCTCCCTGCACAGATGTGGATGCTTCTCCCTCTCTCCTGGTGGATAATCCCTGTGCTTTTCCTGCTGGGGCTGTGGGATGGGTGGGGACCCAGGGGCTGCAGGGATGGGATGGGTTGAAGTTTTTCCAAAGAGAACCAACACCTTTTGCCTGTTTGTGCCTACAAAACTGCAGGAACTTCTGCAAAGGGTGACTTCAGGGGCCATGGATTGTCCTGGGAGGTGAAATGTTTGGATATCGAGCTGATACTGCTACAAAAAATGCCCCAAAAATGCTGTTGACACCAAAGCCCACCACTGCTTGTTCAGGTAACTCTCCTGCTGCATTTTCCTGGCAGTGGAAGTGCAGGGCAGGCAGAGTCACCCCCAGGCTCCTGCTGTGCTGCCTGGGCACCACAATCCTGATTTAGGCACTGCCAAAGTGCAATCCTTGCTGCTCAGAGCAACAAAAACCTGCAGCACCAGAGCTTTCCCTGCCCTCCCTGCCCAGCAGCCTCCCAGAGCTCAAGGAGCCTTTGGAAAACGCTCTCAGGGCCTGGTGGGATGTGGGGAGTGTCCTGTGCAGGGCCAGGAGTTGGACTGATCCTTGTGGGTCCCTCCCAGCTTCAGGATGATTTGTGATTCCAGGACTCCTCTGCCCTGCAGAGCATCCCACAGAGAGCTGAGCCCATCCCCACCCCGGGTAAAATCCACATCTTCCTGAAAGGAAGTGAGATTTGGGGTTTAGAAATGCTGTGAGGTGAAAGGGCTTGGGAAGGGCTCTGCATTGCACCAAAACCTACAGGTGGTTGTGGGTGCCAAATTCTGCTGTCTAATCCAGCCAGATCACCCCTTGGAGCATGTCCTTCCCTGTGCCCACACCCATCAGTTCCATCTCCACAACAGACAAATGATTTGAGTCGTGTTTTGGATCCCCACAGCAAATTTAACCCGACCCTGGCTGCAGGAACTTGCCCCAAGCACAAAGCTGGAGACAGGTTTGATTTGAAACCCTCTTTATCCAATATTCCATCTCACATGGAAAAGCAGCTGCATGATGGGGATGTAATGAATGTTGATCTTCTCACTCCAACTCTCTGCTAATGTGATTTTTGGTGCTGCATCACACAGAAAATCTGAATTCTTGTATTCTTATGTAAAAGTGCTGTCACAAACCCCAGCGAGTTTTCAGCATGATGAGACCCTTAAATAAGGAGGGATTTTTGTTGTGTTGTAGTTACAGGTGGCTTCTGCAAAGGAGATCCTTAGGACACAGGAACAGCTCTGGCTGCCAGTGTTGGAAATCTCTTGGACCCTCACGGAATTCAGGGACAGTGATGGAAACCCCCCCCAGCTCCCTGGGTTTGTCCTGCCTTCTCTTTGTGCTTCTCACGGGGTTTTCACCCAGGACCAGCCCATCCCCTCCCTGCCCTGTCCCTCCCTGCTCTCATCCACAGAGACTTTCCTGGAGCCCAGCACTGCCTGGCCAAACTCACCGTGTCCTGAAGGTCACCTGGTGGCACAGGGACAAAGCTTCCCTCCAGGAATGCTGTCCTGGCTCTGGCTGGAGAGCACAAAGGTTTGTCACTGCCAGTCCCAAAGGTGAAGCTGGTGGGGAATTGCTTGAGGATTCCTCTGCAGCCCAAATTAATTAAACAACACCGGATCTGCTGTATGGAATAAATGGGAATCCTTTGGTGTGTACACAGTGATTATAATGTGTGATTTCCCATGACAAACATGGGAAAACAGAGTCCTTAGCTGGGGTGGGGAGGGTGCTCCCCTGCTTTTCCAAACATCCCTGAGTTAAGTGGGAGTGTGGAGAAACCCAGGGTGACTTAACAGCCAGCATGAGAGACAGAAAATGCAGAGCCGTGTGAAACGCTGCAAGCACCAGCTGCACATGAGCACCCTTCACCCAAAACAGGTGTGGGACTGCAGAATTCCCTGCATTCCCTGAACAGCATTCCCTGCATTCCCTGCATTCCCTGCATTCCCTGCATTCCCTGCATTCCCTGCATTCCCTGTATTCCCTGCCCAGCATTCCCTGCATTCCCTGCATTCCCTGCATTCCCTGCATTCCCTGCATTCCCTGCACTGCATTCCCTGCATTCCCTGCATTCCCTGCATTCCCTGTATTCCCTGCCCAGCATTCCCTGCATTCCCTGCATTCCCTGCATTCCCTGCATTCCCTGCACAGCACTCCCTGCATTCCCTGCATTCCCTGCATTCCCTGCATTCCCTGAACAGCATTCCCTGCACAGCATTCCCTGCATTCCCTGCATTCCCTGCACAGCATTCCCTGCATTCCCTGCATTCCCTGCACAGCATTCCCTGCACAGCATTCCCTGCACAGCATTCCCTGCATTCCCTGCATTCCCTGCATTCCCTGCATTCCCTGCACAGCATTCCCTGCATTCCCTGCATTCCCTGCATTCCCTGCATTCCCTGAACAGCATTCCCTGCATTCCCTGCATTCCCTGAACAGCATTCCCTGCATTCCCTGCATTCCCTGCATTCCCTGCATTCCCTGCATTCCCTGCCCAGCATTCCCTGCCCAGCATTCCCTGCCCAGCATTCCCTGCATTCCCTGCATTCCCTGCATTCCCTGCATTCCCTGCACAGCATTCCCTGCATTCCCTGCATTCCCTGCATTCCCTGCATTCCCTGCACTGCATTCCCTGCATTCCCTGCACTGCATTCCCTGCATTCCCTGCATTCCCTGCATTCCCTGCATTCCCTGCATTCCCTGCATTCCCTGCACTGCATTCCCTGCATTCCCTGCATTCCCTGCATTCCCTGCATTCCCTGCATTCCCTGCACAGCATTCCCACCCATCCCATTCCAACCCCTTACTGGGGACAGGGACACCCACCAGAGCTCCAGGCATTCCAGAAGAACTGAAATTCCTGCCAGCCCGCTCAGGAGCAGGGCAAATCTGCATTTCCTGAAAATGTTGGGATTTCCACTGGAAATGGGGATGTGGAGCCACCAGCCCGGGAACAACGGTGACAGAACCACGTCAGAACCGAGGTTCGTCTTCAGAACCACGATTAAATCATCAGCAGTGCTGCTGAGAGAGGAGCATCAGCCCAAATCCCTCCTAAATCCTTTCAGATAATAAGGCCACACTCAGTAAGACACAGGGAAGAGGAGGAGATTTGGAAATTCCTTTGGAAAAGATCCAGCTCCTCTCAGAATTCTCCTCCAAGGTGTTGGAGTGTGGGAGAGGCTGTGCCCAGTGGTGTGCCCAGGAACCCAGGATGGAAGGAAAAACTGTTCAATCCTCTAGAAAGCAACCAAAACATTAAATTCTGGGTCTGTGAGACATTACATTTCCAGTTTCCAGGAGAATGATTGCTTCTCTCCATGCTGGTGGTGCTCTCTCAGTCCTCCCATCTCCAGGAGTTTGGGGTCCCTGGATTCTGCTCAGGGTGAAGGGTTTAGGAGAAGGATTTTTTTTTGGTAATTTTATTGATCATTTCGGGGATTTGCAAAATTTCTCAGCTCCTGGTCCCTCCCACTGCTGTATTTGCTTTCCAAAAGAGCAAGAGGGGTTTGCATTTCCCAGGCACGCAAAACTTGGGCTCCTGATACTCGATACAAATCCCATCCCAGCCAAGCTCTTCTCTGCTGCCCTGGAGGAAAATAGGAATCTGAAGGAAATATGGAAACAGGGAAATCAAACAGAGTACAAAGAAATGAAGAGCCCAATTTTGGGGAGGGATGATGAGCACTCCTGCACAAATCCCCTCCTCCTGAGCTGCCTGTGTTCACAGATTCTTGTTTTGACTCATCCTGCAGCTCCAGCTGTGGCAGCAGCCTCAAAAACAGCGGCTCAAATACAAATTTGATGTTCAAGTGGAGGAATCAACAGAATTATTCAAGTGGTGCAGAAACAGCCTCAGAAAAGAGTGCAGCATCTCAGCTATTAATGTATTATTCCCTAACAGCATTCCTCATTCTTTGAAAGAGCAGAAAGGCCTGATTTGGGATGCTCCAGTTTACAGAAGAATATTAAATATGCAAAAGCTTTTCCAAATAATAGTTTTATTAGTCCCTGGTGGGATGACACAGTGATCTGCTGGGATCCAATCCTGCTCTGTGAGGCACCCAGGGCACCTCTCCCCACAGGTCCCAGGGTGACATCACACCTGGAAGGGCCACTCGGTGCTTCATTTGCATAAGCAGTTCATTAACAAGTAATTAAATGGCAGGAGCGAGGGCCCCCACACTCCTGGGCTGCCGTGGATGGGCAGGGTTTGGTGGAGGAGCTTCTCCAGGTAACCCTGGCCCTGTTCCTGTGAAAGCATCTCTGGGATGCCCCAGAACCAGGGCTTGTGGTTCTGTGCTGTCATCAGAGCCCAGGCTTTGGACAGCACAAACCTGGGAGGGCAACTCTGACCACGGCCCTTCCCAAGGGATGGGCTCTGGAAAACTGCCCTGGTGTGGTTTCTGCTCTGGAGTAATCCCAAACACCCAAAGGTGAATCCCCAGGAGTTTGTTCTGCTGTAATCCCAAACACCCAAAGGTGAATCCCCAGGAGTTTGATTGATTTCTGTTCTGCTGTAATCCCAAACACCCAAAGGTAAATCCCCAGGAGTTTGATTGATTTCTGTTCTGCTGTAATCCCAAACACCCAAAGGTAAATCCCCAGGAGTTTGATTGATTTCTGTTCTGCTGTAATCCCAAACACCCAGAGGTAAATCCCCAGGAGTTTGTTCTGGTGTAATCCCAAACACCCAAAGGTGAATCCCCAGGAGTTTGATTGATTTCTGTTCTGCTGTAATCCCAAACACCCAGAGGTAAATCCCCAGGAGTTTGTTCTGCTGTAATCCCAAACACCCAGAGGTAAATCCCCAGGAGTTTGTTCTGCTGTAATCCCAAACACCCAGAGGTGAATCCCCAGGGCCCTGGTGGCTGTGTGGGGCACACAGCTTTATTGAAGAGTGGCTTTCCCCCCAAGCTGGCTGCAGGAACACAAATCCACCCTTGAAGCACCTGGACAAGAGCACTGAGAGCATCCTGAGTGTCACCAGCAGGGTGCTGGAGCAGCATTCCCTGTGCCAGGACCAAACCTCAGCTGGGCAGTGGCACAGGGGCAGCAGCTGCTGGGCACTGCTCTCTTGGCTGCTGGGGGAGTTCACTTCTCCTCTTCCAGCCCAGGAGCTCTGGCTGAGGGCTGCCAAGGTCCCCCTGTCCCCTGGCCAGTGTCACAGCCAGCCCTGGGGCTGCCAAGGTCCCCCTGTCCCCTGGCCAGTGTCACAGCCAGCCCTGGGGCTGCCAAGGTCCCCCTGTCCCCTGGCCAGTGTCACACCCAGCCCTGGGGCTGCCTCTGCACTCAGGATTTGGAGCTGCTCAGTATTCAGAGGCACCACTTACCTAATGCACACGGATTTAATTCATTTCTGATTGATCCCGTAATTACAAAATTTGTTTAAAGCTGTTATATTATCTCCTTATTTGACACAATATGGCACAATTTTGTTATAGTATTGAAAACCAAATAAGACAACTGCAGCTGGTAGCATTTCAAAGAGCCATTCCCTTTAAGATGAAATCAATCCTGTTTCAAGTTTATTCCCTTGCTTTAGGATCGAGGCTCTAGGGGTGTATTTTGCTGAAAAATGTCTTTTTGATTTTTCAGAAATTCTTTAGATTAATATGCAGCTGTCATTGCAAGGCAAATCCAGCCTGGCTTTCATGTGCTCCTCTCTCCCCGGGCTGTGGCGAGTGCCCAGCCCTGCCGGGAGCCACCGCGGTGCTGGGGACAGCCCGGCCACCCCCAGGGCCACCAGGGCCACCAGGGCCACCAGGGCCACCAGGGCCACCCTGCCACTCGCCCCCACCGCTGCCCCACCCCGTTTAAACCTGGCTTAAAGCACAAGCCCGTGACAATAGAGAGAGTTTGGGTCCTTTGTGCGGCCCCTGGAGTGTCCTTTGAAAAGTTGTTTAACTTGCAGATCATGTCGACAAAACTTTCCAAGGGGATGCTTTGGAGTAAACAGATGCTGAAGGCCCTAAGTGAAGTTTAAATATTTATATCAATGTTTGACTTATTCTTTCAGTGGCATCGATCACAGAATCACAGAAGGGTTTGGGATGGGAGGGACATTAAAGCTCGTCCGATGTCCCATGGCAGGGACACCTCCCACTGTCCCAGGGGCTCCAAACCCATCCAGCCTGGCCTTGGGCACTGCCAGGGATCCAGGGATCCAGAGCTTCTCTGGGAATTCCATCCCAGCCCTTCCCCACCCTGCCAGGGAACGATTCCTGTCCGATATCCCATCCAGCCCTGCCCCCTCTCCATGTGAAACCATCCCCGTTTCTCATGGATGTGCTCCACAGAGACCCCACCTCACTCATGGCTCACCCCAGGTATTCAGGAAGGAATTTTCCCATTTTCTCCCTGCATTCCATCCCTGCTGAGCCCCCCGGGCTGCTGAGGACGGGGATTGTCTCAGGCCAGCGTGTTCCTGCCCGGGACCCTGGGGGCTGCTGGAGCTGCTGCTCTGCAGAAAACACTGCCACAGATTGCCAGACGCCCGCAGAAAAAAGGGAAGAAGTTCTCTTTTTATTTTTTTTTCCTTACTGAGTAGGAAGAAAGAAGGAAAAGGGTTATTTGAGTGCTCCTGTGGACTCCTGAGGATGCCCAGCAGCGCTCCTTCCCCTGCCGGAGCTCCCAGGCAGGCGAGAGCAGGGATGGAGCGCTCCGGGAACGGGAGCGGGGCCGGTTTGGGGCGTTCCTGAAGGCTTTAAAGAGCTCGTCAGTGAGCAGGGACAGCGATCAGCCTCTCTCTCTTCTCGCAAGTCGCTTCACAGAGAGCCCGGCTCTCCCCTGACATCTTCAAAGGCGGCGCCGGCGGAGCGATTGAAGGGCCGGAGCTCGGGAGGAGCGGATGAAATGCGGGCGATGCGCTCCTC